>NC_051846.1:124149960-124168310 GCF_002237135.1 Teleopsis dalmanni | reverse complement strand
GTCTGGAAAATTTGACGTTAAATTACAACTTATTCACAAAAATATGGTTCTCGCCAATAAATATTGGTTCTCGCCCGTGCGACTAGTGGAGTAACATTAGCATGACTTTCTCAGCATTACGTTCCTAGATTAGGTTCTATACATAAGAAAGAACAAATCATGCAACAAATAATGCCTCTACGAATAGAATAGTTTTGAAATTTAGCAATTAAAAATAAAAAATACAATTAATTAATTAATTCAATTATTCTACAGCTGGTTTATGATTTCGTTATAAATATATAAATACAGCAAGTAAAATTGTTAATAAAAACTTTCATAGCAAAAGTAACAAAACTCCAGCAAAATATGCGAACATAAAAAGTCAAGTACGGCTTTGGATCAGTTGGTAAAGGTGCGCTGATTCTGAGCTTCATATTTGGCAGGACCCGAGTTCGATTCCTGGTACTTGCAGTCTCAAAAATAATTATTTACGAATAATTAAATATAAGAATTATTTTCAAGACCACTGATGAAGGGTTTGGCAATACTCGAAACAGCTGTATGGTCAGCCGAAATTCAATTAATTAAAATAAAAAATAAATTTCTGTTGTTGTAGTTTACTACTGTTCGAAAAACCTCTTTATGAAATGTAATAAGTTTCTATTAAAATATAATAGTCACTTTCGTCTGGAAAATTTGAAGTTAAATTACAACTTATATTCACAAAATATTGGTCTCGCCCGTGCGACTAGTGGAGTAACATTAGCATGACTTTCTCAGCATCACGTTCCTAGATTAGGTTCTATACATAAGAAAGAACAAATCATGCAACAAATAATGCCTCTACGAACAGAAAAGTATTGAAATTTAACAATTAAAAATAAAAAAAAGTATAATTAATTCAATTATTCTACAGCTGGTTTATGATTTCGTTCTAATATAAACACAGCAAGTAAAATTGTTAAAAAAAAAACGCCAGCAAAAATATCCGAACAAAAAAGTCAAATACGGCTTTGGATCAGTTGGTTAAGCTGCGCTGATTCTGAGCTTCACATTTGGCAGGACCCGAGTTCGATTCCTGGTACTTGCAGTCTCAAAAATAATTATTTACGAATAATTAAATACAAGAATTATTTCCAAGACCACTGATGAAGGGTATTTGGCAATACTCGAAACAGCTGTATGGTCAGCCAAAAATTCAATTTATTAAAATAATTTAAAAAATAAATTTTTGTTGTTGTTTCACTTCTGTTCGAAAACCTCTTTATATAAATAATAAATAAATAAGGTGAGGTGTTATTTATTTGTTTAAATATATTTTATATTCCTTGCATTTTCGATGTAATCTTAGGTTTATTCATGTGGTGCAGTTACATGCATGCGGGGGTGGGTTTATGGTAAGTTATTTACTTTTAATAATAACAATAAAAGATTAATCAGTTCTTTTTTATTGCAGATATCCACTTTATACTGGTTGTATGTAGGTTAAAAATTAATAAAAATTTCCATCCTTACAATCCCTTGAGGAATAATATTGTTGTATACGCTACTAAAAAATCTGATGGCACACATTATACACACATTAAACACACTTTAAAATCACAAAAAAAAGAATTTGTACAAAGCAAATAATTGTTCTTTACATGTTGGTTTTGAGTTTCATTAATTTTTTTTTAAATATTACTAGGTTTTTTAGTTCGTTCGCCAGTTAATAATACTTTTAATTTTAATTTCACCACGTTTTATTTATTTAATTAATTTCCCCATAATTTTGATTACGAATGTGTGATTAGAAGTGAACGAGCACAGTTTTGTGGAGTTGTGACCTATCGAAGCCGAACTACGTTAGTCAAGCATTTGGTTTAACTAATATTTATGTTGCACTTTTACTATATGGTACACCCAACTCTCTTTTTACACGGTCTTTTTCTTACACGATTTTGAAATAACACGGTTCAAAATTAAATACAAAATACTTCTGTTTCGTGAATTAAACTAGGGCTTAAAATTTGCAAAAAGTATGGAGCAACATTTTTTAATTTATGATTCTGACATGAAGCGTGCATTACAATTTACACGCAATCTTAACTGTTGTATAGATGGATATGAAGAATTGTATAAACAACTTAAAAAACCAAAAAAACATCACCTATTAACAGATTTTTTAACAACTAAAAGAAACAGTTACCAATTTGACATTTTTGCCAATTTGACATTTCTTTTTTAATTAATATGGATTTATTTTATAAATTTTTTTACACGATTTTATGGAAAAATATTTCGAATGTTTTCGTCTTACACGACTTTTTTAAGTTGTGGAACATATCCCCAAATTTACCATTTAGCATATACATTTTTCATACGATTTTTTTTACACGGTTTTGCAAGGAACGCATCTACCGTGCTAAAAGAGAGTTGGGTGTATTTTCAATGTTGTCATCTTTCTTATACATAAGAAAAAAGTTAATCCAAAAATGTATTTAGTGATATTAAGCATTTCGTATGGGTAGCATTTAAAATTTGTTTTTGATTAATATTAAATATTTAAGGATTTATTTTAAAAATAGAAATTGATATTGATCTCAAAGAATCTTTTCAAGTAAGTTTTGATATATATAATAATGAAAAAATATTTAATAATAAGAATGAACAAATTATTTATTCTAAAATATTTGTTAAGGCTTAGACCTTAATAATTATATCATTATCTTTCAATAGTAAATTTTTTATTTATATATTTTGTTTATAAATATATTTTGTAATCATTTGTTAAATCATTTGCAATAACTACTTGCTTGCACGTTCTATTTGTTTTATTTTAGGCCAACGGTTTGTAGGTCATTGATCGAAAAAGCATTATCAGCACTTTGGTGGTCAGTGCACTATCGAAAGTATTTGGCCTTATTAAGTACGACAGTAGCAAAAATTTACGAGTGTAATGTCAATATTATTGTATAGTAACGCATATTTTGCATTTTATTAATTTAAGAATAAATTGTAAATTTCATATTTTGATTATGTATCAAGTTTAGCTATTGTATTTTCATCAAATCATCAAATTTGTATATAATGTAAAAATGTTAAATCTTTGAAGGATATTTAATCGCCGATATGATTTGGCGTTCCTTCTTTTAACATATATTTTTACTTTAAATAAAAAGAAGTTTTGTTTTAGTTGAGAACTTGGTGCGCTTCTTATGAGTGCATTTCTAGTTCTGATTTTTATTTTAATCTTTACTTTCGACTTAACCTAGGTATATAACGACGCAGTGTATGTACTTTCTTATTTACTAAATATTTTATATTTATATATATATTTTGCTATTATTTATTTTAATATTTTATATGTATTTTTTTTTAAGTACAAAACGGCGCAGCGTAAGTACTTTACTATTTAATAATTTATTGCTAAGTAAGCGTCTACGATTCCACTGTTATCGGGTACGCTTACTGTTGATGTTGTTGTATATGCGGTCAATGCCTGGCAAGCATATGGTTAACTCGAAGGCAAAGTGCCGCCGATATGTGTGGTGTCAAATTCCTTGTGTGGAATTATGCATTTGTTTGTAAACAATGCAATGCGCTTGGAAACAATTAGTGTATTTTTATATACACTGCGCATTTAAATATAGAACCACTTATTATTATATTAATTGTATACATTGCCAATATAACTAACGCATATACATTACACCTCCTTTTTGGGAAAGAATAATGCCATAACTGGATTATTCTTAATTTTTTAAATAAAGTATTAATTTTCAATAATTTTATATAATTAAATTTAGTTTAGTTATATTTATTTGTATAGTCACTACATTTATTGTAACTTATTCATTATACAATTTGTTTCTATTAGTATGTACTAACTGTTTCTTATTTTTATTGTTTCTTATTTCAATGTTTCCGTTGTTTTCTTTACTTTCTATTCTATAGGGACCCGTGTATTGACTTTCTAGCTTATGACCTACTTCATTCCTAAATAGTACTTTATCTCCTATATTTAATTCTAATTGTTCACTATTTCTATCATAGAGCAACTTTTGTTTTAATTTAGACTTATCTAAAAGTGTTTTGGCTCTACACTGAACCAAATTTGTACACGATATTTTACGAAAAGATTTCATAAAAGTTCATATCGTATTTTTCATAAAATTTCAGAAAAACTACATAGAATATATGTAATTTTTCTTAAACCAATTATTGTTGTGTGAAAAATTTCATAGATTTTGTGAACAGGCTGTCATAAAATAATGTTCGTGAATTTTTCATGGTGCATGTGAAAAAATTCAAAGAATCTATGAAATATATATTCTAAGATAATAATTGATTTGTGTATGAAGCTTTTCTTAAATTTTATGAAAGAATTCAGAAAATATTCATAAAATTTTGATTGCTGTGCACTGTTTTGACAGAAATTTTGAAAGTTTGCATATTCTTTCTCTTTCTCTTTTCCTTTTTTAATTGCCTATTACGTTCTCATTTAGAGCAGCTGAGCAAACTCAGTCTGATTCTATGCGCTGTCGTGTTAAGTGGCAGTTTTCTGTGCGTTTTATTATCGGTAAAATTTTTTATAAATAAACAATTTAAAAAATGGAAAAGTGTTTTTTGTGCAAACATAAATTAATTAACGTGGAGAAATTATTATTACATTTAAAAATTCAGCACAAATTAAAGCAATTTGATGATTATCGTTGCTTGCATTGTGGACAAGTTTTTGGGCGCACTTTCAGCTATAAGCGTCATCTATTAAGGCATGGCGCCAATAAAAAGAAAAAGTCTGCGGCTACATCACCACGCAAACTGACAACAACAAAAGCAACAATAACAACAACAGCTATTACTACTGCAACAACGAATAATGTTGCTGCGTCGCATTTATCACAAAAAAATGATAGCAATTGTGAAATTGCAGATTTAAATTTTGACGAAGCAGAACGTGAAAATAATAATAATAACATTACTCAGTTGGACTTTCGAGAAAATGTTTTAAAATTCGTTCTGAATTTATACGCTAAATCAAACCTAACCCGCATAGATGTCATAGACATTCAAGAATCCATACAGAATTTGCTATTAACGCCAATATTAGCAACATTTACTGAAATGATCAATTCAAAATTATTAAGTAACTTGGAACTTAAGGGAGAATTTTTGAGTGCGGTGTTCAAATATGTAAACATATTTGAGTGGTGTAAATCAGAACATATGCTTTTTCAAAGCTAAAAAAAAAATAATCTTGTTGATAATTTGCATGAAGTTGTTATTAATGAAAAAGAAACTTTAGTTCATCAAAAAGGCGTACTGAAATTAAGCGGAAAATCGTCCAAAATGGCAATGTTACCCTTACATGATACTATGAAGAAAATACTAGAAAAAGACAATTATTTGTCAGAGATGTTGGCCGAAATAAAGAAACTAAAAGATAGCCATAATTTTACAAACATTGTTCAAAGTTCATTATGGAAGAAAAAATGTGAATTATATCCTGAAAAAGTGTTAATACCTTACTTTCTGTTTATTGATGATTTAGAATTAAATAATCCATTGGGCTCTCATGCATCCAAAGATTCCATTTGTAATGTTTATTATGCATTTCCATGCACACCATTTCGGGAAACCAACTTAAATAATATTTTCCTAGCAGCATGTATTAAATCTCAAGATTTAAAAACATATGGCAACAATGTTTGTTTAAGTGCTTTGGTTGATGAAATGATTCAACTGGAACTGAAAGGCATAAATTTAAATACCTCGAATCAGTCACAATTTGTTGTATACCCAATTCTACTTCTTGTGTTAGGAGATAACTTAGCTCTAAATAGCGTTTTAGGATTTACTAAATCATTTAACGGTGTCTTTTGCCGGTTTTGTAAAATAGATAAAAACATGAGTAAGTTCACAATAAGTGAAAATTCACATATATTAAGAACCAACGAAAATTATAAACATGATTTGAATTTATGTCAGCCAAAATCTACTGGTATTTTGGAGGAATGTGTTTTTGAAAGAATCCCTTCTTTTACTGTTATTGAAAATAAAGCAGTAGATGCAATGCATGATGTTTTGGAAGGAGTATGCCACTGTCCATACGTACAGCAGGATAACGATAATAGTACTTCAACAACACCTTCTACCATCAGCCACTTTTCTGCACCGTTCAATTTATTGAATCCACCATCTCCTGACTGCGAAGACATATCTATTCATGATATCTTGAAATATGATCGCAAAGCTACAGCCATACAATCAGTTTATGAAAGAAAGCAGTGCTTAGACGAGGAGCATAGAAATTTATTAATATCTGCTATTGCCAATTATTTTTTTAATATTTCTCGTGCCATGACTCTTAAAATTAGCTATAAACTTGAGCAACAGATACTTTTGATGTTTCCTACGGAGAAGCTGGAATATTACAGATGCGACAGAAGAGGAAAAATTTACTCCAGATTTTGTTATTTAAGGCAGTCGCTGAAAAATATAGAGAAAAAACAATCTGCACCAGAAAGCCACGATGGCTCAAAAGTCATATATGAAGGTGAGATTTAGTTGTTAAAATTTATATATATATATACACTTTACCAATCAGGCGTTGTCCATTTAATATATATTTTTTGTTTTAAAGATGTTGCAGCAGATGCCGTTAAACGTCTTAGGTACGAGAATGTAGATGCAAGTGAGTTAAATGAGCTATGGCAACTATCTTCTTCTAGCAGACTGGAAAAAATTGTCAATGATTGTTTAAGTTTATCAGATATTTTTAAGCTTTGGCCAGAGTATAAGAAGCCAACGGGATACAGAC
Organism: Teleopsis dalmanni; assembly: GCF_002237135.1. NCBI lineage: Eukaryota > Metazoa > Arthropoda > Insecta > Diptera > Diopsidae > Teleopsis > Teleopsis dalmanni. The sequence continues at coordinate 124,161,526 of NC_051846.1, read as the reverse complement.
TAGTAATATAAAAGGAATACAAATATATAATTCTGTCTTGTAATATTTCTTTTTACAGATTGATTTAGATTTTAAACATTTGTATTCATCTGCTAACGATATTCTTGATATCTTTGAGCCGAAAATGAAAAAATTGTACGACTTCTTTTCTAAGCCAAATACTTTGAAAGATTCCAATTGTAGTGTGCTTCTAAAAAAGCTAACCGACGATGTTGTTGCTAAAGGTTAGTAAAATAAATAATAATAACAGTTATGTTTGAAAATGAATCTTATTTCTTCTATTTTTAGGAGACACGTCCTATATTTTCACAACTCTTTGGTGTCTTCATGAATATTTATTTCCAACTGGGCGCGTGGTACAAAAAGACAACACCGGCAAAAAAATAACACGAAGATTTACTATAAAAGACTCACAAGAGTTGGTATGCTTCGTTGGCCAAAGCGTGCAACAATTGGAACAATTCATCTCTTTTCAAAAAAGTCGAAACCTAAATATATAAATATATATTTAATCTCAAATATCCGGAAGCATCGAATCACTTTTGGAAATTTATTGAAATTTATTTTTATGAAATATCGTATAAAAATTCTAAAAACTCCCCAAAGGCCAGCATTCTAAAAGCTGAATTAATGCACTAATTTAAGTATTAATTAATGTACAAATTAAATTAATGAACAAATTAATAAACATTTGAAATAATAAACATTTGCTGAAGATTTTTTATGATACAATTTCAATTAATCTATGCAACTTTTTCACGCATGTTCGCTTCGTGAATTTTTTTTGAAAAATATTTTATAATATATTTTTTATGAAATTATTTCAAAGAATTTTGCGAAAGTATTTCAATAATTTTATGAAACTATTTCAATAATTTTATGAAACTATTTCAATAATTTTATGAAACCATTTCAATAATTTTATGAAACTATTTCAATAATTTTATGAAACTATTTCAATAATTTTATGAAACTATTTCACACCTATGCACATCGTGAAACTTTATGAAAAAGTTTTCTCAAATTTTATGAAACTCGTCATTGGAGAGTTTTTTATGAAATAATTCATCGAATTTATGACGCTTTTCTCACTCATCGTGTTCTTTTTTTTCTGAGTGTAGTGTACGCTATTTCTAATCTATATTTAATTTCTTTACTATAGTCATCTATATTATATAATGGACTTACGTCACTAATTGTATTAAATTTATTAAAACCTTTAGGAATTTTTCCAAAAACAAGCTCATATGGACAATATCCATGCACCACTGATGGGGTTGTATTGAAACAATATGTGAAGTATTTTAACCATATATCCCAGTCGTTTTTATCGACTGATATGTATGAACGTACATATTCATTAAATGTTCGGTCACTACGTTCTACAGTTCCGAGTGTTTGGTGGTGATGAGCTTTTGATGTTATATTTTTTATTTTTAAGTATTTGCATATATCCGTTATTAAAGAATTTTTGTACTCTGTACCCACGTCCGTAATGAACGTCTTCATTGGACCGTACAAAAGTTTAAAATGTTCAAAAATTGCCTTGGCTACAGTATTTGCACTTTTATTTGGTATTGGGATAGTTACTAAGTATTTTGTTAAATTACATATAAGTGTGACAGCATACTCATTGCCATTATCAGTTTTAGGTAAGGGGCCGATGATATCTACCAATACTGTGTCAAAAGAGCCTGTTGGCGTATCAGTTATTGTCATTGGTAATTTTGTATGATTATGAATTTTTGATTTTTGACATTTCTGACATGATTTTATATATCTTGATATATCTTTGGTCATGTTTGGCCAATAGAAATGTCTTTTAATTTTTTGTAATGTTTTTGTTATTCCGTAGTGTCCACCTTCCACTGGGTCATCATGATAATTTTTTAAAATTTTTCTTCTTTCTTCCTCTTTTACCAGTTTCGTCACCTTTGGCAGTAGCGCTACTGTTAAATTTTTCAATAATTTATTGCCTTTGGCCTTAAATTCATTTACTGAGACAAATTCGAAAATTTTCTCACTAGGTGCCATTTGTACTTTGTTGATGCGACGTTTGCAGGTTAATTTCTCTAACCTTGAGAATAATTGTTTTAAATCAATTTTCTCATTGACAAACAGATCATCAATTATTATTTTTTCAATAATTCTATTTCCACGTTTTAAATAACAATGGTTGGAAGTCAATTTTAATTTTATTTGTTTTCTGACGTCAGTACTGTAGTAAACGGACGTAGTACAACACTGGTAGTAAACGTACGCTGTACAACACGGGACAAGAGAAGAGCAGCTGTCAGAAAAAGGGCGGCAAGATAAGCGTTTGGTGTAAGATTAACAATTAGTGTGTTGTATTGTAATTAGATAAATAAAGTGATGCAAAATAATATAGAACTGTATTTATGTGTAACTAGCGAAGTTACTACAAGTACTATTAATGACTTCGTATATATGGGGCTTTTCGTACTTTAATTGTTGGTCGAGGGTATTTATTTCTTTATTTTGTTTGGTGGTTGATCGAGTTCTCATTTTGAGAATCTTTATAGATTTTTCATTCATATCTTTAAAATCGTCTATCGTTATTCTCGATATTCTCGATAGAGCATCGGCAATTTAATTTTCTTTGCCTCTGAGATAATCCACTGTGAAATCGTATTCTTCGAGATCTAATCTCATTCGAGTTAGTTTTGAACTCGGGTTTTTCATTGAGAAAAGGTAGGTTAATGGGCGATGGTCGGTCTTAATTAAGAAATGTGTACCATATATATATGGTCTAAAATGTGTTATAGCCCAATGAATTGCAGTAAGTTCTTGTTCAATGGTTGACTTTCTTCTTCTTGAGTAAAAGTTTTTGAATTGTAGGAGACTGGAAGTTGTCTACCATCATGCTCTTGGCTGAGTACTGCACCACAAGCATGCTTGCTTGCATCAGTAGTGATACAGAATGGTTTTTTAAGATCTGGATACTGTAAAATAGTTGGATTCATAAGTTCATTTTTTAGATAATGAAATGCTTTTTGGCAATCTTGTGTCCATTGAAATGGAACGTTCTTTTTTGTTAATCTCATTATATGTCGAGAATAATCAGAAAAATTTTTTATGAATCTTCTGTAGTAGTTACAAAAAGCAACAAATCGTCGTGCTCCATCAGCATCAGTCGGTACTGGGTAGTCTCTGATTGCTGTGTGTTTACTGTCATCCGGAAGGATGTCTTTGTTAGTGCATTTATGACCGAGATATGTAACCTCATGCATGAAAAATGTGCATTTGTCAGGATGTAGTTTAAGATAGTACTTCCGACATAGTTCGAAAACATCTGTCAAAATTTTAAACATATTTTTTTCAGAACATCCGAGTACAACTAAATCATCCATATATAAAAATGCTTGAAATGGTGTTAAACCAGAAAACGCAAGAATCATCATACGTTGAAAAGAATTTGGAGCAATTTTCAGTCCATACGGGAATCGTTTGAAACGATAAGAGCCATTTTCTGTAGAGAAGGATGTAATATCTCTTGAAGATTCGTGTGGCTTTATTTGATGGAATCCAGACATTAGGTCAAGACATGAAAAATATTTAGCTCTTCCCAATTGATCAAGAATGTCTTCTATTCTTGGAAGAGGAAATTTGTCTGCAATCAATTTTTTATTTATTTGACGGTAGTCCACTACTAACCGCCATCTTTTCTCATTTGAACCGGGTAATGACTTTTTAGGTACTAATAACAAAGGACTATTGTAGTTTGACATTGATGATTCTAGTATGTTGATGATGTTGATGATTCTATAGTTTTTTATGTAGCTTGGTGTTTTATCGCTTAACCTTAAACGCTGTTTGTAGAAATTATTTACAGAAATTTGTTCATTTTCTAAACCGAATATATCACTGTAATTTGTACAGAGTGTCGTTAATTTGTCGCTAAATTTACTAGGGAAATTTTTTGATAATCTACTTATAATTTCTTTAGTTCTATGGTATGAAGTATCTTTTGGTTGTAATATGTCATAATTTGAAATTTTTTCAGTTTTTATATTGTTAATTTTTAAAGCTGTAACTGAACTATTTGTGTTGAGTATCCTTATAAACGCATTATTACCTTGAACTATAGTGTTTCCAATAAACACACCAGGTTGTAATTCTTGGTTTGGCACCAATAAATGTTCCTGTTCTGCGCTGAGGTATACTCTCCTAATTACTTGAGATCTTGCTGGTAACATGATAAAATCATTTTCACAAGTGTTTTTAATTGGTATGGCAATATGCTGTGGAAAACATTTTGGTCGTAAAACGAGCCATTCTTTATTTTGCATTAAATCGAGTTTACAATTAAATTTTATTAGAAAGTCCATGCCAATGATTCCATCGCATAGTATAGGAAAATCATCTTGTACTGCATAAAATTTATGCATTACGAAAATATTTTCAATTCTAAGATCTAACTGTGTAAGACCCAATGATTGGATCGAATCTTGGCCTATACCGCTGAGAGTTGTTACTTCAAATTTATTTACCTCATATTTATCTCATATGTATCTACTAATAACGTTAGTAATTTATTAGTGGAATTATTAAAAAAATTAACAAACACGCCCAGGTTAAGGTTTAAACTATATATTGTGTTATGCTTTAATCTCTCAGAGGCTGGTTCAGGTTTTCCGAACCAATACTGTTTTGGTTAGTACTAGTTATTCTAACATTATGTTGGATTCTACGGTTATTTCCGCGTCCTCGTTGATTTCCATATTGATTAGAGTTATTGTATTGTCTCTGCCTATTGTAGTTATTATTTCGGTAATATCCTCTACCTCTGAAATTTCCATTTACGCGATTGTTTCCTCGATAATTATTTATATTTTGACGCTGTGTGAATAGAACAGTGTCTGTCCGGCCAGTAGCAACCGTGCAGCTTTCTACAAATTTTTGTACTGCATCGTTCAAATTATTAAATTGGCCCGACTTCATAATTAATCTGACTTCAGGGAGTGTACAATTTTTAACCATTGCATCCACTGATGCCTTAGTTGAATATTGTATAACTATCTTTGGTGGTATCCCATCTGAAATGTAAGCACCTTGAATTGCTGTAGTTAATTGCTCAACCTCTTTAGTGTATTGGTTGGCAGTTTTGTTTTTCTGTTGGAGATTCATTAATTTAGCAGTTAAAACTGCAACTGACTCTCCTTTAATATTTGTCTTTAATGTATTTATTATTGCTAATATTGAGTTTTCAGTGGTTATTATTTGTCTAGCTGTGTCTTTTAATTTAGTTTTTATTAAAGTGACTGCCAATCTTTCATGTTCTCCTTTTAATTCATCGACCATTTCGATGCCGTCAAGGAAACTTTGTAGATTGCATGCAGTTCCGTCATACTCACGAATGAGTCGTGACGCTGTACTAATAAATTGGTCAGCTGATTGTGCCATATTTATAATGTTGTATTTTTCTATTTTAAGAAATTCTTTGACTTGAGACTATTTATCCATAAGACTTAAAGGATTTTACTGATTGATTTATTATTTTTTATGAAAAAATTTTCCTAACTATTTCATTCGTATAGTTAACTATTAATTTCTGTTTAGTTTTGCAGCTTTTGCTACATACAAAACAGTTAAAAGTTTTCATTTTGTCAAATCTAAGAAATATTTATTTACTTTGAAAAATGTTGATTAGCATGTTGCCTATCTAACTATTTATATTTTGTCTAATACAGTAGCGATATTTGCAGTTTTTACAAAATTTTTCTTAAGAGATCTACGATGAGCCTTATATAATTTAAGACCTAAGTTTGCAGTGAGTAAAATAATTGTTATTACGAAAAATTTTGTTGGGTCGTAAGATTCTCTTCTATCAACTTCTATTTCGTTTACTACATTAGCTTCCCATTATAAAATAAGAAACAACATGACAAAAAAAAAATAACAACAGTATGTAATGTGATATGGATATGAGACCACACATATCACAAAACATTCAATTGTTCCAAATATTTTAAAGTAAACATTGACACTGTTCTATTTTGATAAAATTTATGACAAACTATTGTCAGGTAATATGAGCCTTTATTTTGTCATTACTTTGATGACAAATAACTGAGCCGCACATTGCACCATATGTGCAATATACATAAGTCAAAACTGTGTCAATAGAATAAACGGTTTCAAGTGAATCCATATGTAGAACACTTGCATTAGTTAATAGTACACCATTTATTGATAAGTTATGTCTGTAAGAATATTATATACGTCTAATTTGGGTTAACCAATTAGACGCAAGTATTATAAGTATTAACCAATAGAATCAATACATAAGATTCTATTGGAAATTAGTATTAAGAAACGATGTTAGACTTAAGAATAAAAATTAATAAAAATCAGTCTTATTTGGACACTCAAAACGACGCGTCTTTCTTTTCATAACCTAAGAACTTTACATGGCGATCCTGCCAAATCTCGATGGCAAGGATCATTAATAAATAAAATTAAGAATAATAAATTAAGAATAATTAATAAATAAGAAAATAAGAAATAAGAAAAATTAAGTGAACTATGACAAGTCTCGATGGCAAGGACCATTAATAAATAAAATTAAGAAAAACTAAGTGAACTATGCCAAATCTCAATGGCAAGAACTATTAATAAATAAATTTATATTTATATATATTTAAAAGAATATTAAGTGAATTTTAAAAATTGTATTAAAAAATTTCATATTAAAACTAATATTATGTGAATAAAACTAAAAACCACACTATAATATTTAATACTTAATGACTGGAAGTAATGAACATTAATGTGAAATGTGATGTGAAAGGTTATTGTGAAACGCGAAATATGTGAAATTAACTGATTAACTGAATTAATTAACTTATTAACTAAATTAATTAATTAATTAACTGAAAGATCCAACGATCTACAAGCGTCTGTTCATAGAAGAAAAATATTTTCATCAGCAGCTGATACATCATGGGTTGGTTTTCCGCGGATGCACCTGACACAAATACAGTAAACAACAACCAGAACCAGATTCTAGAAGTCAACATGCCGGAACAACAGATAGCCATAATAACACTTATAATTATAATATGTATTGTATATGTACTATTTACAATCAATAAATATTTTAAAAGTTATGTACACAAACATGTTCATCAGCAACAAACATCAAATGTTTAAAAATATGTTGAAAATTTAAAATGATGAAAAAGATTATATCCTTTTATGTAAAAATTATATAATATTTCTATAACATATTATATTACAGTATTAAATAAAATATATGAAAATATATGAAAATAAAAATTACTAAAAACTTTTAATTATATTAAACCATGTACTAATGTAATAATAAATATATATATAAATAAAAGTTCTTTTATCTTTTATCTCTGTCCATCGTTCATTTGTGTCAGTATTATCGTTCACTTCGTTCATTTCAATATAAAATAGATCGTACATAAAAATCGTTAGCTATATTCATGTCCCCAATACACAATAGCAACTAGTTTAGTTAATGGAAACTATATCTGAATGTATATCTGAAATACATATCATATTAAGAAATGCAAAAATATCTGCTTCAAGAGGGTATTCAAAAACTACAGTATCCGAAAAATTAAAAAGATTAGAATATCTGTCAAGTAAAGTTAGAACAATTTACCCAACTTCAAAGTTTGAAACAATAACTTCATTAGTAGAAAAATTTTTCGACAAATATAACCTGGCTAAACAATATTTATTAAGTATGTCAACTAGTGAAAACATAGTTAGCCAGGAAAGAAACAGTAGTGATACAAGCACAAATATGGAAAAATTAATTTACGAAACTGTGGAAAAACTAGTACCCACTTTCACCGGTAAAGTTGAAGAATTAAACAATTTTATACATAGATTGAATATAATTCATGACAATCTACGTGATTCTGACAAACAAGCATTTTTAGATTTCATAGTAGAATGCAAGTTACAACATTCAGTAAGAGTTAAAGTCAGCCCCGTAGGATTTCCAGATTCACTTCCTGAACTAATAGAGAATCTTAAAAAGAACTTCATATCAAAGGACACCATACCTCAACTGCTTCAAAAGATAGCAGAAGTAAAACAAGGCCCTCACCAGAAAATACACGAATATACAGAAAAGATATCAACCATTCTAGCGAATTTAAACAATGCGACATCACTAAAGAATAACTTTAAGAAGTCATCTCCGGAAGGAAAGGCCGTACTTTTAGTAAATGATGAAACAGCATTGTTAGCATTTAAAAAGGGATTAAATACTGTTTATTCACAAACTGTACAGGCAGCTCAACCAAAGACCTTTACAGAAGCTAGATTGTTTGCAGAAAATATGCATATGCTAATGCAACAACAAGTCTTTTTCACCCAACAACGTTTTCATAGTCAAAGAAGATACGACAAACATAGAATGAATCAAAATAGATTCCAATATAACCAGATAATTAGCAACAATTCTCAAAATAGAAGCAATAATGGGAGAAACTTCAATAGAAACAGAAACAACGCGTACCCCAACAATACTTCAAACGTTGAGAATAGAAATAGAACAGGATACAACAATACAGCTCGGAATCCAAGGAGTCAATTCAACTCTAACTCTAATCAGGCGTGTACAGATACTAAATGCCCAGGAAAACTACTCAGAACCAGAGGACAACTTACGGAATTCTCCTCTGGTACATCATTAAAAATTTTCAATATAAACCCTAATATATCAAATTATGTAATAGTATTTTGCAATACTATTGATAAAAGTCTAAAACTTTTAATTGACACTGGTGCTGATGTGTCTATTATAAAAAATAACTACAATTTAAATTTTGATTCTAGCACAACTTGCTTATTAACTGGTATTACAGATGGTCACAAGTTATCTTTAGGTATTTCAAAGCTAAGCCTAAATTTTGATGGATTATTTCTAAATCACATATTTTCAGTAGTCGATACAGACTTCCCAATTGAAGTAGATGGAATAATAGGTAGAGATTTTTTAACACACTTTAAATGTAATATAGATTACTACACATTTTCTCTAACAGTAACTTTGGACTTATAGTCCACAACAATTCCAATAAATATTAAAACATTTACAGTTAAAGCAAGATCTCAAAACATATTACCTATAGACATTCATTTTAATACAGATACTGTTCTGATCAGTAACGAAATCAACAAAGGAGTGTACATGGCCAATACCATAGTACCAGCAAACGGAATTTGCCACATAAATGTGATAAATACAAACGAATCAGATATCAACATAACTGATTTAAAAATTGAGTCACAACCTTTGTATAACTATTACTGTATAAATAACAAATCAAAAATTTATACTGAACAAAGATTAGCTAAAATTCTTGACAAGGTACAGCTGAAAGAGGATGCACTAACACTAAATTCATTAATTTCAAAATACCAATACATTTTTCAGCTCGAATCAGAACCATTATCTACAAACAATTTTTATACAGAACACATCTCTACAACTGACAACAATCCAATATACATTAAAAATTACCGATTACCACATTGTCATAATGATGATATAAAAACACAAGTTCAAAAACTATTACAAGACGATATAATACAACCGTCAAAAAGCCCATACAATTCACCAATCTTGCTTGTTCCTAAGAAATCAACAAACGATAACAAGAATTGGAGACTCGTCATTGAATACAGAAAACTCAATGAAAGGATAGTCAACGACAAATTTCCCTTAACACGTTTGGAGGATGTTTTCGGTAAGCTTGGAAGAGCTAGGTATTTTTCCATTTTAGATATGACCAGCTCATTTCATCAAATACCAATTGACGCCTCTTCGAGACAAAAAACCGCCTTTTCAACAAATGATGGTCATTACGAATTTAAAAGACTACCTTTCGGATTAAAGATTAGTTCTAACAGCTTCCAACGAATGTTAACATTAGCATTGACAGGTTTGGAAACGGAAGCATTTCTATATGTAGATGATATAATAATTTTTGGAAATAGTTTGAAACACCATAATATAAATCTAGAGAAAGTTTTTGAGAGACTAAATGAATACAATCTTAAATTAAATCCAGACAAGTGTAACTTTTTAAAGCATGAAGTTACTTACTTAGGTCATTTGATAACAGAGCACGGAATAAAAACTGATCCGGCCAAACATCAAGTCATAATGAACTACCTAAAACCCACAACTACTGATGAAGTACGAAGATATGTAGCTTTCTGTAATTATTACCGTAGATTCATAAGCAATTTTGCAAACATTGCAAAACCGTTAAATCGTTTACTAAAGAAAAACCAGAAGTTTGAATGGAATTCAAATTGTGATAAAACATTTGAAAACTTAAAATCAAAACTAATAAGCCCACCAATACTCAAGTACCCCGATTTCAATAAACCATTTATAATTACCACTGATGCATCTGATTATGCATTAGGTGCAGTACTCTCACAAGGTGAGATTGGATTTGACCTTCCAATTTGTTATGCAAGCAAAGCTCTCCAAAAACACGACTTAAATAAGCCAATTATAGGGAAGGAATTGCTAGCGATACATTGGACAATCAATTATTTTCGCCCATATGTTTATGGCAAAGGTTTTCTTGTTATAACAGACCATAGACCCCTAATTTCCCTATTCGTACATAAGAACCCCTCATCCAAAATGACAAGAATAAAAATAGACTTGTCAGAATATGATTTTGAAATTATATACAAAAAAGGGAAGATAAACACAAATGCAGATGCACTATCTAAAATCAAGATAGATACCAATACTTTAAAAGCTCTTATACCGCTCAACAACGACGAAAATGCATCAAAGAAATTAAGTCCGGCTAATGAAGAAGAACTAATGAGACAATTAGAAACAAGAGACGATACTCGAGTATATGTTACAACAAGGAGTAACACAAAACGCGCGATGAAAAAGAATGATAATCCTATAGGAAACACACGTTCCAATGAGCCTGATCAACTCTATTGCTGGGACTGTACATCCATTAGTGATATCAGACATACAATAAAACTGCAGTTTAATATAAATCAAAATAATAAAGAAAAATTACACATTGTGAAAAATGTAGTAAAAGTGGAAATGAGCGAAGTACCTACGAAGCCGATTTCGATCATGGAGAAACTCATATCCAAAATAGAAAATTTTAAAATCTATGAATTAGCGCTAGCACAAGAAGATACAATATTTGATGCCATGGCAAAAGAAGAATTTAAGAATATTATAAATACGTTACAACGAAGAAATAAAAATGAAAAACGTCTCAAAATATTAATTTATAAAAGCCCAGAACAAATCACGGATACAATAAAAAAATACAGACTTATTGAAGAATATCATAATACTCCTTACAGCGTAAGGAAAACCTTCACAAAATTAAAACAACGGTATACATGGAGCAAAATGAAACAAATGGTTCATAAATATATCAGTACATGTCACAAATGTCAAATCAACAAACAAACGAAACATACAAAAGAACAATTAGAAATTACGACAACATCTACAAACGTTTTCGAAACAGTAGAAATTGATACCGTAGGC
>NC_051846.1:124129057-124149860 GCF_002237135.1 Teleopsis dalmanni | reverse complement strand
GCAATATTGAAGGGAATGAACTAGCAGATGAAATGGCCAAAAGAGGTTCTGAACTGCATGCAGGAGAGGCCGACCTCACAATACATACACCAAAATGTGCACTGTTTAGGATAATAGAGGAAATCACCAATACGGTGACAAACAATTTCTGGACTAACCGCGAAGACTGTGAGGTCACTAGAACCTTATGGCCTAGGTTACACAAAAATAAAACGAAAAGCCTTTTAGGCTTCAGCAAACCTGCAGTTCGTGTGCTTACTGGAGAACTGACAGGGCACTGTGCCATTACACCTATGCTACAACGGTGGCGAGTTCCAACAAGCGGATTATGCTGGAGTTGCCAAAAAGAAGAGGAGGTAGAATCTATCAACCACTTTCTTTGTCTCTGTCCAGGACTTCACTGGGTTGGAAGAGATCATGAAAACAAACTTATCGAATCTCCTTAACTTCATCTGGAAAACCAAATGGTTTAACAAGGATTACAAAGGTTAGCAACTCGCCTATCCTGGCCAAAATTTTTTAAGGGCATCACAATGGGCAATATATGCCTCCGAGGGGAAATGCTGACAACGGTTAGCATGCGTTTTCCAAACCTCACCTAATAATTATTTTACTGTTTTATTTGTGTTGAACTATTAAAGAATAATATATATAAATAAATGTGAATATCACGAATTACGGCGTTCGATGTGTGGTTCCGATGCAAGTCAACCGACAACTACTCTCATTGTCGTTTTGATGCATACCATACTGCTCCCCCCGCAACAGGGTGGTCTTTATTCACACATGGTGCAGATTTTTTCAATCGCAAACAATACTTTTCCATTGTTTTACAAGCTATTGTAGATACATACAAACAATTTTTAAATATTAATACTGGTGAACATGGATTCCGGCACGACTTTAGAGTTTTGAAAAAATTTAAAACAAAACGTATTTAATTACTTGTTAAAGGAAGACATTTTCCTGATTTATATATATATATATGTAGGAATGTTTATTCCATAGTATTTATTTAATAGTTATATCTATATAAGAATGTTTATTTAATAGTTATTGTTTAGTTATATATATCAAAGCGCGCAAACGACTGACTACCACGATGACTTAATACCAACTACTGCTTGTTTCTTTTAGCCTCTTCTCGTTTGTTTTTGCTGGCGTTGCCAGATCTTACCGTTCCTGCCTACATTCGGCCATCCGACTCCTCATCCGACCCGGATGATAGTTCTTCATCTACTTCTGCATAACGCCATAACTTCATATGATCGCAACTAGTTGATGTAGTCTTTGGCCCCTCAAAACCGCCTGCCTTTCGTACATCGTATCGTCCGTTGCTTTTGGTTTTTGTTACTTCGTATGGACCCAAATATTCATTTATTAATTTTTTACCTTGAATAAATTGAGTACGTTTAATGGCGACCAAGTCGCCTGCTTTATATACCCGCTCTTCTTTCCGCTTTCTATCAAATGTTTTTTTATATTCTGCTTGGACCTCTTCAATTTGTTGTTTCGCATGTTGTCGGAGTATATTGCGTTCTTCGTCAAATTCTTGAATCAATTCATCCTCTATTGCTTCTTTTATGGAGTTGTAGCCGCTGTTCTTTCGCATTTTTATACCAAAAAGGATTTCAAACGGTGAATATTTCGTAGTTCGATGAATTGCATTATTAATAGCGCTTTGCACGTCTCCTACAAAACGATACCATTGATGAGGAGACTCCCATGATAATTTAGAAATAACGTTGATAATTGTTCTGTTGACCCTTTCAATTTGGCTGTTACCACTTGGAACGCCTGTCGTTGTTAGAATATGTTCGATCTGCTCTGCTTTACAAAATTCTACAAACGCACTTGATGTAAACGCGACGCCCTTATCGCTCACTATGCAAGTTGGATTTCCAAATATTTTAGTCCACAATTCAAGTTTTGTTATTACTTCCTCAGCCCCAGTAGACCTTGTCGGATAAAGCCACACAAACTTGCTAAAGCCATCGACCATTGCGAAAATATACTTACATTTCTTTGACGTAACATCAATCGGTCCTAGGTGATCTACATGTAACGTACATAATGGAGTATCGCCTTTATCAATCGTATGTAGTAATCCCTCTAGCTTACCCTGCTTTTTGTTGTACAAAATACATTTGACAGAGTTTTTGATTAATTTATCAACTTTTTGCTCTAGATGCGAAATATAAAATTGCTGCTTGGTTTGGTATGTCGTTTTCATAACTCCAAAATGACCTTGGTCATGATAAGTTTTTATCACCTCTCTTTCCATTAGTCGTGGAATCACCAATAAAGTTTGTCCGTCTGTTTCCTTGAACAACACGTCGCCAATCATCTTGTAGTCCATATATTGCTTCGATTCTAGTATATTCATAATTGCCTTACAGTGATCATCGCTCTTTTGAGCTTTTTCCAGTCGCAAACGTAACTCATTTTTCGTGTCCACTGTTAATACTGCATACCTACTTAGCGCGTCTACATGTTGCATTCGATTACCATTCCGATGCTTCACCGTAAAATTAAAATCTTGCATGTACATTATGTACCGAGATACTGATGTAGATATTTCTTCTTTTGTTGTTGTGTATTTGTACGCGTTACAATCTGTGATCAGGTTGAACTCGATGCCCAGTAGGTAATATCGTAGTTTCTTCATCGCCAAAAAGCTGCTTTTGTTTCTAATACGTAACTATGGTGTTTGGCTTCTGCAACTGTTGTTCTTTTGCTCCAAAAATACACTGGATGTAATTTCTCTTCAAATTCTTGCAAGAGTATAGCGCCAAATCCGTCCTTGGATGCATCTGTATGTAACTCCGTTCGATGATTTCTTGAAAAAATTCTTAGCACCGGTTGATTAATTAACGTTTGTTTCAACTGTTGTATCGCCCTTATCTCGTTTTCGCCTATAACGAATTTCACGTTTTTTTTCAATAGATTCGTCAACGGTCTTGATATTATGGAGAAGCCTTTTACAAATTTTCGAAAAAAGCCAAAAAGTCCCAATAACGATTGAACTGCTCTTACATTTTTTGGCACTGGGAAATTTTTTACTACTTTAATTTTCTCATCGCTTGGCTTTATGGTACCATCTTCAATAATTACGCCTAAAAATTGAACTCTTCTTTGCAGGAATTTGCATTTCTTCCAATTAATGCGTAAACCGTATTCTGCCGCAACTTCAAAAAATAAAGCCAACTTTCTCAAATTTTCCTCCTTGGTTTTTGAGAAAATGATTATGTCATCCATGTAGACTGCTAGAATGCCATCTTTAATCAGCTGTCTTAAAATACAATTTATGTACCGTATAAAATTTGCCGGTGAGTTGCAAAATCCAAAAGGTGAGAAATTGAACTCAAATAAACCATCTTGCGTTATAAACGCTGTATACTTTCTACTACTTTCTTCAATTGGTACGTGCAAGAATGCACTTTCAATATCCAAGGTGCTAAATATCACCGCACCATCCAGCTTGTCCACCACATCTTCCATATTTGGTGTTGGGTATTGGTCTTTAAATGACAACTTATTAAGACGTCTGTAGTCGACACATACTCTTTTTGTTCCATCTTTTTTAGCTGCTAGTACGACTCGACTGCAATACTGTGACGTTGATTTTCGAATAATTCCCTCTTTTAGCCATTCTTCAACCTGTGTTGTGATTATGTTTGCCTCTTCTGATGCTTTTCTGCTTGGGGATGCGTATATCGGTTCTTCCTTTGCTAGAATAATTTTCATTTCGACTGGACTTTTACTCCATTTCATTGGTTTATAATTATTTTTCAACTCTACGATTTCTTTTTCATACTTCACTTCATCTTTGCTTATGGTAATATTCATAATTTCTTTTTCTTCACGATCTGTTCCCGCAATGAGTGATAAAAATTTATAGCCACTTTCATCAAACGCATATCTAAATTTACTCAAAACATCGTAACCAATTACTACGTCATAGTTTACCGCATAATCAGGTACTATTACCAAATGGTGTTCTAATTTTATTTTATCTAATTCGATTTCGCATAAAATTTTGCCTTCTGGATTTGTTTTTGCACCGCCGAAACCAACAATTTCTTCAGTGTAATTTTCCACTTGCTTTTACACAAAATTGCTTTTAAATAAATTGTGTTTTACCAGCGTTATGTCGGCACCACCATCAATTAAACACTTAAATTTTTTGTTGTCAATTCTAACCAATTTTAATTTTTCCATCTCTAAAGTACAATTTACACTTTTAACTCCTAGATTGGTTTTTAAGCAATTTTTTGCGATGTGGCCTGATTTGTTACATTTAAAACATTTTTGCTTTTCTGTGCATTCACGTCGTTTATGTTCTTTTGATCCGCAATTGTAGCAATGCTCCTTTTTTACTTCATTGTTTTTCCCGTACTTTTCATTCATGGGTTTCATTTTACTTATGCGTTCGTAAATTTCTATTTGCTCTTTTAACTCCAAATAATTTTTTGCAGCGTATAACGTCATTTTGTTTTCTGGCCTTCCTTTGATTCCGTCAACAATATATTGAATCACGGATTTTTGTTCAACTGATCCAGTTGCACCAATGTTTCGCATGTGTAAAATATATTCATGGGCGCTTTCACTGTCTTTCTTCTTCCTTTCTCGTAGTTGATTGTGAACTTCTATACTTGAATAAGTATGCGTAAATTCCGTTAGCATCTCAGCCTTAAATGTACTGTAATTTTTTGTTGTTAGTGTTTGCACAAAAAGTTTTGCTACTTTGGTTATATTATTTCTTGCAAACACTAATTTTTGTGTGTCTGACCACTTATATGCATCTGCCAATTTTTCCAAATTTTCGAACCACTTTTCTACTGACATTCCTGCTTCGCCATCAAAACATGGAATCATATCCTCTCCATTTGTACTCGAATTAGACATTTCATTTGTAAACTTAGCCGTTAGTAACCGTATTAAATCTGTTAATTCTGTATTAGCCATAGTGATCGTATCGCTGGATTTGTTGTTGCTACTGCTGTTTATGTCACTTTCCACGTTTTTCTTATCGATGTTGATTACGCCTTCTGAAGTTTTTGTTTCGATTTCTATTCGTTCCTCTGCTTCACTGTTGCTTTCCTTCTCGATGCGCGTTATTTTTTCTTGCTGTTGTTTTTTAAATTCTGTCTTCGCTGCTCTTGTCAAAATTTTTCCACTGTCTTCTACATTTACGTCTTCCATGCCAATTTTTAGCCTTTTTCTGCAACTTTTCTACTTTCAATTGTTGTTTGTGTAGCACTTTTCAACTGTTTCAACTTCGTTTTTCTACACCAAAGCAACAATTTTTTGCTTTCGCACTTGCTTTTTTTTCTGTTTTATATTCACTTTAATTATTGAACATTGGACGAGCCCCCAAATGTAGGAATGTTTATTCCATAGTATTTATTTAATAGGTATATCTATATAAGAATGTTTATTTAATAGTTATTGTTTAGTTATATATATCAAAGCGCGCAAACGATTGACTACCTCGATGACTTAATACCAACTACTGCTTGTTTCTTTTAGCCTCTTCTCGTTCATTTTTGCTGGCGTTGCCAGATCTTCCCGTTCCTGCCTACATATATATATATATATATATATATATATATATATATGAAATTTCTTACCTTAGCGTACTTAAATACTTGCTAAGGCAAACTATCATGCAGTTTTATACACAGTTTGTGAAGTATGAGTTTACACATTCAAAAAAAATTAAAAATTTCAATTTATTTAAAACAAGACAAATTTTTGTTTTAGTATATATGCTTTTTATTTTACATATTTGTCAATTACTATATTAGGGATATAAACATAAAAAAAATTATAATATAATTGAAAAAAGAACACAAAATATGACAAAAACAAACTTCGCATCATTTTTTGACTGTCAACTGTTTACACAACCTGTGTTATTCCATTATTTTGCAACAATTAAACGGTGTGCGGTAAATTTACAATAATTGGCGCCTTGCGTTGATTCTTGTCTGAGATGTTGATACTTAATTTTTTATTGTTTTCTAATTTTTTCACTTTACTTTTAAAAATTAAATATGGCAAATAAAAAACATTTGTTTACATTTGCTGAATACCAAACACACTCTCACTATATTACTGCCACAAAATTTTTAAAATATTAATAATTATTTTTTTTAGGTTTTAACTTTAAATGCAAGTTAATTTCTATCACAATAAATTAATTAATAAATAAATATGTATATTATACTAAATACGTACAAAATTATTGCCCAATTTGTTTAAAAAGTAATATTTGCACTTTTAGCGACAGTAAAAACCTAACCACCAAAAACAATCAAATTAGGAGAAATTTTAGTCGTTTTTAACGAAATTTAGCGATTGCCAATTTAGCAGAATGCGAAATTTGGAGATTTAGCGATTTACCCGGCGAAATCAGCTTGTGACGACTAAATTTTTTTTGAATAAATTTTAGTCTTGCCACAATACGCATTTCACACGTTTTTTAAAAAAAAAAAAATGCTGACGTCAAAGATAACTATAATTAAATAAAATTTAATGTTGTGTACTCCAACATATCTAACATATGCTATACATACCTTGAAATACCCTGACGAATATTGATTTTAATTAATATAGTTCGAACTATATTAATTAAAATAAATTTAAATTATTTTTCCGAACCGCATGAAACACATTTTATTAAAAACAAAGCATAATCAAAACAAAAATAGGAAAAAATGAGAAATGTCATTTATTAATTTGTTTTGTGCATTTCGGTTGATCGCCAAAAATTGCAGCGGATAATAGAAAAAAGCTGCGAGTGTAATTTAAAGCTTTCAGAAGTCAACAACAGAATACCTGATGAGGGGAAATGTTGAGGGTATTGACCGAACAAC
This sequence comes from Teleopsis dalmanni, assembly GCF_002237135.1. Taxonomy (NCBI): domain Eukaryota; kingdom Metazoa; phylum Arthropoda; class Insecta; order Diptera; family Diopsidae; genus Teleopsis; species Teleopsis dalmanni. The sequence goes on along the minus strand of NC_051846.1, from coordinate 124,142,979 downwards.
GGCTAGCAAAAAAGTCCGCTCGACGCAGTTAGAAAAAAAGGAGAATAAAAGGCGCAAGCGGAGAAGTCTTCGGTCTCTTGGCTCGTGTTTATGTTGAACGCAACGCATCGTACCCGTGACGTTGATTACCTAGTTTTTTTTAAAATAAATAAAAAAAGTTTTCCTTTGCATTGCAAGTAGCGGGTTTGTGCTAATAGATCAGAGACAAAGCGCTTAAGTGATTTTTTTTTATATAACAATTAAAACTATTTTAATGTTAAAATTAACGATTTTAATAGCAACAAGATTTTTTACAATTTTAATATAAAGAAAAATTAACAAGATTCAAATATTGCTACAAGTTGCGGATTTGTGTTAATAAAACAGAGAAAAAGCGCTTAAGTGATTTTTTTTATATAAAAATTAAAACTATTTTAATATAAAATTAACAAGTTGAAATAAAATTATCAAAATTGTGTAAATTTTTTTTATAATATATAAAGGAAAAGATTGAAATAGTTTATCGACACGGCGCGAAGCGGGATAATATTGTTAATAGACACAGTACAAAAGAAATAATTGACGGCTTTAACAGTGGTCAATTAAAGGATTTTGTACTCGTGCTCGTTCGTACGTATAAACGTGTTGACACCACAAGCAAAAGACGTGGCGCGGCTTGGGTGTCTCTCTCGGTGTTGATCGGTGTTTCGTTATACTCATCGCTGGACGTTGGAAGCAGTGGGATATTACGCCCTGATGTACGAGAAAGGAAAAAAAGCTTGAATTCGAAAATAATTACTTTGTTGTACGGCATCTTACTTCAACGGTAGAAACGACATTAGTTGAACGCTGGGTCCCCGCGAATAGAAATTTTCTTGTAAGACCTTGGACTAGGCTGAGAACTACCCCGGCTAGGAAAAAGTAGGTTCATTACAAGCTGTTTATAAAAGTTGAGAAAATTAGCGAGTAGAAATTAAGCGTAACGAGCTAACAGAATCGCAAAAGTCGTTAAAATGCATTTATAGAATTATGGTGATGGAGTTTTAGCGATAGTGATTACTGGAATCGGCCTGCAGGTATTATAGCCGTTACTTGAGGAAAAGTGTATCTTAACTATGAGAAATATTTTACTAATATGTACGACTATTTATAATATCTTAAATTAAGCTGAATACGAGAATAGATTAAAGTCAAAGTAAAATTATTGTTAAGACCAACGTTCACAGCATATGCAGAACATGTTATTATGACGAAAATATGAAAAACCGGAAAAATTTGATCAAGTCTATGCTATGGAACTCAGGAGAAATATATATTGTTGTTGTACTTATTAAGCTTATTAACACTTATTAAGAGTTTTTATTAGAAATTTATTACGTTTTGTTCAAAATATTGTAAAGTATTTCTTGTCTACAACTATGTTCTTTTCACAGCTTGCTAAATACTGAATGTTTTAATCTTCCAGGAGTTATAAATTGAGCTGTGCCACAATGACAGACCTACCAGAATGTAGTTTAAGGTGATTACATTGTTATTAAATGCAATATCAGGATTCCTGTAAAATTTTAAAAATTATATATTACAATTTGAGGCTTCATATTGAACAGAAGGATTGGTCCGACGCTCTGTTATATAAGAAACAACAACACTATATTCTTTCCTAAGTTCCATAGTATAGACCCTGATCAAATTATCCCGGTTTTTTCATATGTTCGTCATGATACCATATTCTGCATATAGTTACATATTAGCATAGACACTAATATTTTTCTATCAGAATTGCCACAATGTATCAACCACATTGTTGCATAAAAATTGGTCACATCATAAATTCCAATAAAAATTCCTTATACTTTAAAACATAAATAAACATAAATTAAACTCCCAAACGACCACACAGAATTAGCATAGATGCTACTATTTCTTTATCAAAATTGTCACAATGTATCAACCACATTGTTGCATAAAAATTGGTCACATCATAAACTTTAATAAAAATTCCTCATACTTTAAAACATAAATAAACATTATGGAAAAGTTACACGTTTTTCACATTAAAAATTGTTACAAAGTAACAACCCCTTCCTTAAGTGACCATACAATAACTTCAACAAAGTAAAAGCTATTGTAAACAAACTTTGAGTGCATGATCGTGTTATCAACAAAAAGTCTTTGTACAGCATTAAGTGACTGTACCCAATGCTGATCATAGCATAATTTTAAGTAAGAGCTTAAAAAGTGACGTTACCAACAGCAAATTTTTGAGTTGTCATGCTAACAACAGAGAAACTTTCTGTTACTTTACAGTAACTTTTATGAAAACATTAAGCTTTCTGTTAGAACGAAAACTTTAAGCTGGTTTCCATACAAAATTCAAAGCTCCAAAAATATAGCTTTTGAGAGCTTGGATTTATCTCTGTTATTGGGGGTATAAAACCTCGGATCAGTTATATTAATTTTAAATCTTCTGAAGATTTTGTTAAGGATTACAAACGTCTCCTCCGGTCTCATCTAGAGAGTTTTGTTAAAGATTACAATTCGTTCTCACTTAAAAATCTATAATTGTGTTCTAAAATTAATTAAATTTATTGTATTAAAAAAATTATTTAAAAATCTATAAATTGTGTTCTAAAATTAATTAAGTTTATTGTATTAAAAAATTTACTTAAAAATCTATAATTGTGTTCTAAAAATAATAAAAATAATTTTATTAAAGAAATTACTTAAAATCTATGATTGTGTTTCTAAAAATAATAAAAATTATTAAAGTTAAAAAAATTTATTGTATTAAAGAAATTATTTTAAAATCTATAATTGTGTTCTAAAATTAATAAAATTTATTGTATTAAAGACATTACTTAAATATCTATAATTGTGTTCTCAAATAGTGCGGGAAAATTTTAATAAACATATTGTAATGGTATATCTATGGTTGACCTTACTCAATGTTAAGGCCGCCTTTGATGACTATTACAGTCGTATTCTTTAAACCACTTGTGTTCTAATTTGAAAGAGCTAACATGATGTCAGAATGGCATGAGTCAGAAAACGATACTTCTGACATAAATTGTTTGCCACTTAAAATTCGGTTAAGAGCTCATGTGGTGTCAAATATATTGAGACCACACAAATCGGAACACATGTGAATATGAGACACATGACAAGCAAATGCACAGTAAATACTTGCTATGCATTTCTTGTCTTAGGTAATGTGTCGATAATATATAGGAAATAAATAAAATAAGACTAACCAATTAAAGTTAAGAAATACTTTGTTAGTTTTAAGTAAATATTGTTAGAATAAGATAGATATAGCTTTCTAAATAAATAAAGAAGCTATTGTAAGATTTAAGTTAAGTTTAAGAAGACAGTTGTTTTATGGTGGCCAAGAGAACGTGATCTATAAAAGTTCACAGTAATGTTACAAGATAAAAAGTTATAATAAAAATAAAGTTATATCAAAAATGATTAATTAATTAAAATAAAAGTAAAGTTATATCAAAGTAAACAAAGTGTTTTAATTACGAAAGTAGAACTAAAACTAAATATCAACACATGGCGATCCTGCCTCACTGCATAAACGCAGTATAAGAACCGAAAAACTAAAAGTGAAGTGTGTTTAAAAGTGATACTAAAATGTATAAAAATAAATTATTATTTAAATAAAATAATTAAACATAGTTAACACTTAAATGTGACTAAACGTGAAATAACAAAACCAAAAAGAAAAATATAAAAATTAAAATATATTTATTGAAGACATGAAAAATTTAAATAAAATAAAATGAAATAACATAATAACTTTTAAAAATAAATAAGTGTAGTCACCTTGAACCACTAACTTGATGAAAACTTAATAATAACACAAAGCAAAAACTATTTAAATACCATCACATTAATTGGATACCCAGTAGAAAACGGATCGATCCGTCATCGAAGACGTCTTCAAGACATGGATACATACATGAAGACCGATCGATCCAAATGTATGACGGTCTTCGAAGACACTTTCATACAAATTAGCCAAATGTCTTCAATGAATTTTTGCGTACATGTCTCGAAGACCGTCTCGAAGACCATGTCTTGCATAACGGACGCATTCGACAGAAAGTTGTGCGCTCTTAGTGCAGTGCTCATTTAATTTTTTCACCCTTTTTTTATTTCTACTCTTTTATTGCGCTCTTTAAATTTTAAATGAATTTCAATTTTCTCTTTAAATAAGTAGAAAGAAATTGTTGTATTTTGTACTTTTATTTATTTTATATAATAATTTCTTACATTACATTCAAAATTAAAAGTTTTAAAAGTAAATTATAAATTTTATTATAAATTATTATAAATTTTATTAAGATATTAAAAATAAACTAGTAAAAACTAGTAAACATAGTGAAAATTAATTTAAATAATTAACTTAATATAACTTAACATATCTAAAATTAACTAAAACTAATATAAAATAATTTATAGCATTTCGCTATCATCTATTGTTGAAGTTTTATATGTTTTCAAAAGCGTTGAAAAGGATTTTGGTACAATTAAACCTTCTGATCTTAAGAGTTCTAAAATATCATTACCCCAACGCCTGTTAATCCTGTGTTTTTTAAATATAACAGCTAATTTTTCACAAGTGTTTTTAGTTTTTTTATTTTCAACATCCTTTGTTTCGTTTCTTAAACAACTTTCACTGGAATTATTGTCTTCAATATTAATATCAATATATTTTCCAGGAACTAAGTCACTATTTAATTTGTTTTGATTTAATTTATTTTTTTTAATATTTCATAGTTTAATGATTTTGTTTCTTTATTTATTTTGATTTTTTTAATATTTATTTCACAAATGTTTATTCACTACACTTCAAAATTATTGCGTAACTTCATTTATAAAACATAGCGTCATCTGAGGCAAAATTCAAATACGTTGCTATGAACACTAAAAATGAGAGAGAAAGCAAAGAAAGAGTATTTACATTCATGTTTTGAGCAATTGTTTTACAGATTTGCTTGAAAATGCGGACGCGGTATCAAAGACCGTCTTGAAGACAATGTCTTCGAAGACCACTTTTTCTACTGGGTATAAATATCACCACATCATTTGAAAACAAATACCAACAGGATACAGGATACAAATACCATCATATCAACAACAATCACTACACAATGGGTTGGTTTTCTAGTGACAATAACCAGGAAATAAAGGCTAGCATCAGCAACAATCAACAGATGTCATCATCCACCCAAGATTATACACAGGTATTAATTACAGTAGTAGTTTTAATTATAATTATGTACGTAGCTTATAAAATAAATATGTATTTTAAACAATATGTACATAAACATAAACATAATGTCTCACAAAATGTTTAAATGAATAAAATAAGAACCGAAATTCATATATTTTTATATTTTATTGACGAACAAAAAATTGATTACAAAAACAAAATTTATTTTTAAATACAATCTTTAAAAAAATTTAATACAATATATATAAAACAAAAAAAAAAAAAGATAAAACTAAAAAGATGAAACTAATATTATCCAATATGTAATAAAATTTTTTCCACCATTTTATATATCATTTAATTATAAATTATTTATGTGAATTCCACCAATATATATATCATTTACTATTCAAATAAAAAACAATTAAATGTAATATCTATATTGTTTATATTGTCATATTGTAACATTGTTTTGTTGTCCCCAATTGTTTTGTCCCTTCTTTCTCCTATCATAGTTGTTGTAAAATTTTTTTATTGGTCCATTCTTATGTCAGAAATAACATTAGTTACTGATTGTATTAGTGAGGTCCATTTAATCCTTAAAAACGCAAAGAAATCATCAAATAGAGGCTATACGACAGCCACTATAACAGAAAAAATCAAGCGTCTAGACTATTTACATAGTAAAGTTAGTGCTATATACAAAACAGTAGAAATAGAAAAGATTAACTCCTTGATAGAGACTTTTGTCGATAAATACAATTCAGCAAAAAATTATCTATCCAAAATGAATAACCAGAACAACAATACACCAAATACTAATAATACAAATACAATTACCCCAAATACTACAATGACTAATCAACCATTAAATACTGAAGCTTTGGAAAAATACCTTCCAATATTCACTGGAAAAGTGTCTGAGCTAAACGGATTCATATTTAGGTTAAAAGACAGCTACAATAAATTACGGGAAGCAGATAAAAGCTATTTTATCGAATACGTAGTTGAATGCAAACTACAGCACAACGTACGTATTAGAGTTAGTCCCATTGGTTTTCCACAATCTATTAAAGAACTCATTGATAATCTAAGAGAAAATTTTGTATCAGAAGATACAGTCCCTAAACTCTTACAAAAACTAAATGACACAAAACAAGGTAATTCAAATATAAAAGACTATGGTGATAAAATGTCTGATATTTTATCAAAACTCAACAATGCGTCGTTGCTAAAGAGAAACTACGACAAATGCTCACCAGAGGGTATAGCAATTGTCCAATGTAATGATGATAACGCATTGTTAGCGTACAAAAAAGGTTTAAACCATTTATATTTCCAAACTGTGCAAGCTGCACAACCGACAAGCTTCAATAAGGCTAGGCTATTTGCAGAGAATATGGATATACCTACTCAGCAACAAATGTTATTAGCCTATAACTTAACATTTAATAGATTTCCTAATTACCGACATCCCGGTAACAATAATTCAAATCGAAGGAATTACCATACTAATGGTAATCGATATAACGGAAATAAAGGAAATTTTAATAACGGAAATATTAGTAATACACACTGGAATGGAAACCATAGATATCAAAATACTAGAAACCAAAGCAATTACAATGCAAACGCGAACCGTGCAAACAACAACCGGTACAATAATGGAAGCGCATCAAATAATCGCAATATACCAAATAGGCGTGTGCGTATAACTAACGCCCAGGAAAACTACGAGCAAGCAGAGATGGAATTGGAGAACCATCCACTGGTTCGAAATTAAATACTGTAAAAATTCTAAACCAGACCCTGTCTAACTATGTTTCAATTTTCTGTTCTGAATTAAACATAATTATAAGATTATTAATAGATACTGGTGCCGAAGTGTCTATTATAAAAAACCTTAACGTTGACTATAACTCTGACAAAACATACAAACTAACAGGTATAACGAGTGAACACGTACTATCCCTAGGAACATCAAAATTAAGCTTACTTTTCGAAGGAATATGGATAACGCAAATTTTCGCAGTGGTAACAGAGGATTTTCCAATCGAGGTAGACGGTATTTTGGGAAGAGATTTCCTAACAACGTACATGGGAGTCATCGACTATTATTCTTTTACTCTAACGATACAGTCAGGCAATAAACAAGCAGAAATCCCAATAGTATGTAAACCAATTACTATTGAAGCTAGAACGGAACGTGTCTTAACAGTAGATGTACATTTTGATGAAGATACTGTTTGGTTCAACAAAGAAATCAGTAAAGGTGTCTTCATGGCTAATACAATTGTGCCAGCGAAAGGCAATTGCCACATAAGAATTGTGAATACAAATAATCACAATGTTACTATAAATAAATTACAGCTGAAGTCACAACCCTTACAGTATTATAATATCTTGCAAACGAACAATAGAAATATTAACAATAATAGACTACACAAAATTTTAGATAAACTACAATTAAGTGATGATGACGACACTGGAACGATATTGCCCATAATATCCAAATACCAACATATTTTTCATTTAGATGAAGAACAGCTTTCTACAAATAATTTCTACACAGAAAAAATTTCAACTATGGATAAAATCCCAACTTATATAAAAAACTATAGGTTACCCCATTGCCATAACGATGACATCAAATCTCAAGTAAAAAAATTACTTGAAGATGACTTATTAGGCACCTATACTTTTGGTGCCTAAAAAATCAACAAGCGACAGTAAATATTGGCGTTTAGTAATAGACTTCAGAAAACTTAACGAAAAAATCGTTAACGATAAGTTTCCCTTGACCCGCTTAGAGGATGTGTTAGATAAATTAGGTAGAGCTAGATATTTTTCCACTCTGGATATGACCAGCTCTTTTCACCAAATACCAATAGATGTCAATTCAAGACCTAAAACAGCATTTTCAGCAAATGATGGCCATTATGAGTTCAAAAGACTACCATTTGGCTTAAAAATTTCTTCAAATAGTTTCCAGAGAATGCTAACATTAGCATTAACAGGTCTAGAAACTGAAGCATTTTTATACGTTGACGACATCATAATATTTGGTAACAGCCTAAAACATCACAACATTAATTTGGAAAAAGTATTCCAACGACTAAGCGATACCAATCTCAAATTAAATCCCGGAAAGTGTAACTTCTTAAAACATGAAGTCACATATTTAGGTCATTTAATCACTGAGAACGGCGTTAAAACTGATCCCGCTAAGAATAAAGTAATAGAGGTTTACCCACGTCCAACGAAAGTTGATGACGTGAGAAGATACATTGCATTTTGCAATTATTATAGGCGATTCATATGTAACTTCGCTGATATAGCGAAACCATTGAATTTACTGCTTAAGAAAAACCAAAAGTTTGAATGGTCTAAGGAATGCGAAACTGCTTTTAACGCTCTTAAGTCTAAGCTATTAAACCCACCAATACTACGCTACCCTGATTTCGACAAACCATTTGTCATTACTACTGACGTATCAGACTTCGCTCTAGGTGCAGTTCTTTCACAAGGAAATATAGGCTCTGATTTACCTATTTGTTATGCTAGTAAAGCACTACAAAAGCATGATTTAAACAAACCAATAATCGAAAAAGAGCTATTAGCCATACATTGGGCTATAAATTATTTCCGTCCATATGTTTATGGAAAAAGATTCTATGTTGTTACGGACCATAGACCTTTAATCTCATTATTTGTACATAAGAATCCATCTTCAAAGATGACTAGAATTCGAGTAGATCTTTCGGACTACGATTTTGAGATTATATACAAGAAAGGAAAAATCAATACCAATGCGGATGCACTATCACGCATAAAAATAGATACAGAAACACTCACAAATCTTATACCAAAACAAGATGACGCCAAGTCCAATAGGAAGCTAGACCTTCCAAATGAAGACGAATTATTGAGACATTTGAAGAAAGAAGATACGAAAAAGATATGCGTAGCTACAAGAAGTAAAACAAAAATTGCACAAACTACGGATAACATTAAAGGAGTTACAAAGCCAATTGAGCATGATCAACTCTATTGTTGGAATTGTACATCCAATACTGATATACGCAGAGTGAATAGATTACAATTTGTAAACAATGATAAGCTTAGAAAGCAATTTAAAAAAGGTGCCATACACGTTACGAAAAACGATGTAACCGTGGTAATGAGCGAAGAACCTACGAAGCCGATTTCGATGGTGAAACTCATTGCAGATATTGAGAAATTAAAAATTTATGAACTAGCTCTAGATAAAAATGATAAAATATTTAAAACTATTGAAAAAGAAAATTTTAAAAAAATGGTTAACCAAATACAACAAAATAAACCAGCTGGTAATCGTCTCAAAATATTATTATATGAAGCTACGGAACACATATCCGATAGCATGAAGCAATACAGACTTATAGAGGAATATCACAACACTCCTCTCGGTGGACACCAAGGAATAAGAAAAACTTTATTAAGATTAAAACAGAAATATACATGGCGTAAAATGAAACAAATGGTATACAAATATATAACTACTTGCGAGAAATGTCAACGAAATACACAAATAAGACACAAAAGAAGAATTACAATTAACTTCTACTCCAAATACATCATTCGAAACAGTCGAAATAGACACAGTAGGACCTTTGCGACTATCAAATGGTTTTAGATACATTTTAACCATGCAATGTGAACTTACAAGATTTATCGTCACATATCCAACGGTTAACAAAGAAGCGAAAACAATTGCTAAGACACTTGTTGAACAATTCATATTGAAATATGGAACATTTAAAATATTAAAGTCAGACAGAGGTACAGAGTTCACGAATGAGCTCATGTCAAATATCACAGAATTGTTACAGATAAAACAAACATTCTCCACACCTTACCATCATGAAACTATAGGTACGGTTGAAAGAAATCACCGTGTACTGAACGAATACTTGCTTAACTTTGCAAACGATGATAACTGGGATAACTGGTTACCATACTATACATTTGCTTACAATACATCACCACACGTAGACACAGGGTATACCCCACACGAACTAATCTTCGGTAAATTACCATCTTTTCCAACTGAAAATTTGTATACTGATAAAGGTAGATATAACATAGACGATTACGCTTACGAATTAAAAGCTCGATTAAAGTTATCTACTGAGAAAGCAAGACAATACACATTAGAAGCAAAAGTGAGAAGACAGTTAGCAAGCAAACAAACTAGTAACCCTATACGATTGAAAGTAGGTGATAAAGTTTTATTAAAGACGAATAATAGAAGAAAAACTGACAGTCCTTATTCAGGCCCCTATAAAGTTAAAAAAATTTTTTTTTAACAAATAAATTGATAATCATAATGAAAATGTTTTCACTTCATTACACAAACTTATATTTATTATATTAATTTATTATCATAAACATTTATATTTATACACTTATCATATTGCATAATAATTTTAAAGTAAATTAATGAATAAAAATTAACAATTATAAAACATAAAAAAACGTATTGTAATACTAAATATATATATATATAAGTGACAATTTTTAATAAAAAACGATTTTTTGATTTTTGTATAAAAATTTTATTTTGTACCTTGTATGATGCAAGCTTAATTACGACTGACTAAAAAAAGGTTTTACTTGCTTAGCGCAGCAAGTTCTTTTTTTGTTCAATTTAATGATGTTGGGAGAGAGCTTAATGTCACTCCTCCCACCTTAAAAATAAGCAATATTCCTATTGCGTTAAATACACATAATATTTCATATATTTTATAATATTTTATATTATATTTTATAAAGGATAGTTGTAATAATAATATCTGTTTTAATTGATATAAATTTATACAATACAACTAGCTGACCCGGCGAACGTTGTTTCCCCTTGCAATTAATTTCCCTGGCTCAGCTGAGTTATAATATTTGTTGTTATTTAACTTAACCTTTAGCATTTTAATGCGATAATTATTTTGAATTGATTTTTTCTTTTGATCTACATGCATTACTTATGTTACAAATATTTTCATGTTACTTCAAATCCTTATAAGCACTACATTTTAAATGAAAAAAGGTTATTGTTTATCACTTCATCAGACTAAGCAATTATTGACCTCAGATCTGCATACCTCCCCGAGGAGCATGTAACCATTCAGAGATTTGATAACGTGGTGTTGGTAAGTCTGTCAGATTTCGCAAATAATTTCACCTCAGCATGATTATAGGTGAGTCAATTTTTAATCTTAAGTTATATGGTAGCATTCATGGTTTGTATAGTTGTCGTTTAGCAGTCTGTTTGAAACGGTATTGAAGAACTGGACCAACTGGTTGTGATTTTTTAAAAACAGTTCTAAAATACCCACAATTTCTTGCTCCTTCATCTGGTCGATATGGTTGTACTGGCAACGTGCGTTTAGTTGCTGCTTCCCATCACCCATGAAGTAGATTTGCAGAAATTTGGGATCGTTATTGGGCATCGGCATTAAAGAACCAATTTGGTGATACACTTGGCCCTGAATCTTAAACGTTGATTGAAAATTGCGACCATTCTCATTCTGAACGAATTTTGTTGTTCCAAATGATGTCATTTAAAAGCACGAATTGAATTTGCGAATTTTACGAAAAAAACAATTTAGATTGAGATGTAGCTCCAGCCAATAGTGCTTTCAATGGTTCTGGCGGCGAATTCAATGGCGGCAATACAACTTTTCCAGATGCGCAACAGAAACCGGCCGATTCACCTTTGTATTTGAGTGAATGTGACGAATAGTCGATATCCGACTCATATTCAAAAGCAAGGCGATGAAATGATGCACGTGTCAATGTGCGATACACTTGCAAACGCTGTTGTTCACGTGTTCTGAATGTGTCGGTGACTCGTTGACGGGCCAGTCTTTGTCTCAATGCATTAGCTCGAAGGGGTTTGTTGCGTTGCTCTTGACTTTCATTAGCACGTGTGATTGCATCCTGGTTTGTTACATTTTCATTGTTTTCTGGCAATCTATTTAACCGATGGATCTGGAGTAATTGTGAATTCCGAGTCCGTCGAACAATATTTCCTTCTCGTCCACGAAGGCGTGGTATTGTTTTTTGTACGTTATTTATATCTTCTTTATATATATAATTCTTCTTTTTTGCGTGTGTTCAAGTGAATTCAAGGATGGTTTAGATTCACAATTTGGCCCACTGGATAACGTATTTTTAATTATTATACAGTTTTTTGGTAACCATATACATTTATGGTATCCATATACATCATTTTAGAGATTTTAAACTTTTTAAACAAATCAAAGTAAGCATGAATAAATTTTAAATTTCTAATATAAATGTACATGGATAACAAAAAATAAAAAATTAATTAAAAAGACATTATCCAGTTGGCCAAATTGTGAATCTAAACCTTCCTTCAATCCACTTGAACACACACAAAAAATTTCATCAAAATCGGTTCAGCCGTTTAGGAGGAGTTCACTGTCAACACACGTACAGAAGAATTATATATATAAGATATATAAAAATAATAAAAAAAATACAATTTCATTTATGACATTAATTTCTTCAAATTTTCTTCTTTTTTTTTTTAAAAATATACGTTAATTATATTAATATAATCTATTTAAATTTTTTTAATCCATTTTAATAGTTTACAAATATATTTTATAAGAGATGATTATAATAACAGTATTCGTTTTAATCGATATAAATTTATACAATACAATTTCATTTGTGACTATTTTAAAATTTTTTTTTTCGTTTAAATTGACTTTTATATTTTCTTATATTCTTGTTTTTGAATTTAACTAAAAAGTGTTCATTGTCACTATCAGCTCGAACTAATGCTACTTGCTTAAATGAATTTTTTGTTTTATCAAGACGTTTTCTCACATTTTCAGCGTTGATTAAACCAATATTTATCGAATTTTCTTTTCGTGTTTGATTTAAATTGTTAATTCTATTTTCTTTAATGAGTTGTGAGTCAAATTCTGGAGGTAATCGGTTAAAAAATATGTTATATGGAGTTTGACCAGTAGTAGAATGTATTATGGTGTGATTATATGTGAAAACGGATTGTTCGAATTGAACATATTTTAGTTCCCTGTCATCTGAGGTGTTAATTATTCTAAGTTTTTCATTCAAGGTTTTATGGAAACGTTCAATCTCTGCTATACCGGTTTTTCCAGTACAAACTTCTATTTTAATATTTAATTCATTACACCATTCTTTGATATTGACGTTATTAATGCCTTGATCTTGGTCAATTTTCAATACTTTAGGAGGTCCCATTGTGTTAAATATTTTAATAAGAGCTCTCTTTGTTTCTAGCCAATTTAATGCTTGTACTTCTTCAATTGTACTGAATTTTGAGTACAAATCTATACATGTTAGAAAATGTTTTTTTTCCCATTCCCAGAAATCTATCACATATTTTTCTCTAATTTCGTAAACTGGAGGAGTGATTTTAAATGGCATTTTGTTTGCAACGTGGTCATATTTGCATCGATTGCACAAATCACATTCATTGATGATTTTAGTAATTTCTTTAAAATAGTTAGGAAAATAATATCTTTTCTTGAATTGATATATAATTTTTTCAATTCCTTGATGAAGTCCTTCTAAGTGGATTTCAAGAATTTTAGTTTTAAAGTCGGTGTAATTAGGGATATTTCCAGTTCCTTACTTGCTCTCAGAATCTTATGACGTCTATTGCAAACCA
>NC_051846.1:124117280-124128957 GCF_002237135.1 Teleopsis dalmanni | reverse complement strand
ACAATCACTGCTGGGCTACCAGCAAGTGCAACAATGCATCGATATGGACTTGTGGTAAGTTCCCACTAGAGAAGGTCTACGACGGAGGGGAAGCATACATAAAAAGTACAGTGAATGGAATAACGTTTTTCAGCTGTTATTTACCCCCCAGTCTATCAATCGAAGAATACAAACAAAGACTGGACAATATTGTTAGCGACGCTAAAAATATGAGGCCGATAGAGATTACCGGTGACTTCAATGCCTGGGCCATTGAATGGGGCTCAACATTGACAAACCCAAGGGGAGAGTGCCTACTAGAAGCATTGGCCACCCTGGATGTAGTATTATTGAACTGCGGCCAAAAGGATACATTCACAAGGAACGGTAGAAGCTCTAAGATTGATCTGACATTTATCAGTGATCCACTAGCTAATTCAACTGAGTGGCAAGTGTCAGATATCTACACACATAGTGACCATCAAGCTATCATATTCGAAATACATGACCGCGCAGCAAGAACCATTCCTGCGGTAGCCACTCCAAATCCGCTATGGAAGGAGTTAACATCCACCTAACTGGCAGTGCGAATGATAAAGCAATACAACTGATGCGCTGCATAACAAATTCATGTAACGCATCTATGGCAAAGAAAGGCCGGCGGAATGGCAGACAACATGTGTATTGGTGGACTGACCAAATTTCCGAACTGAGAAGAAAATGCAAACATGCGCGACGCCTATGTCAAAGAGCAAGGGGTCGCGAGAATTTTATAGCGTATCAAGAAGCCTATAAAACATCGAGAACTGACCTAAAAAAGGCGATATCGAATAGCAAGGCAAGATGCTTAAAGGAAATGTGTGAGGAGGTCGAGAATAACCCCTGGGGACTAGGATATAAAGTGGTTATGAAAAAATTATATAGCTACCATCCACCAGTTACAACAGACGCAGTTAAGCTACAAGCAATAGTTGAAGGTCTCTTCCCGCAGAGAGCTGATATAACCTATACAATGCAAAATAGTGAGCCACAGAATGAAATACCTGAGGTTAGCAAGCAAGAATTGGAAGTGGTATGCAAAGGTTTGAAACTAACCAAAGCACCTGGAGTAGATGGAATACCAAATCTGGCACTAAAGATGGTCACAGAAATCAACGCTGCTTCATTCAGGGAAGTGTTCATCGCATGTATAAAGGAGAGAACATTCCCCCAGATATGGAAAATACAAAGGTTGGTGCTTATACCAAAGGACAATAACGTACAAGATGCATCAGGCTACCGCCCGCTATGTATGATTGATACGGCCGGTAAACTTTTGGAAAAGATAATTAGCCGAAGACTAGAAGAAGCCTTGAATGGCAATGGTTTATCAGATAGACAATTTGGTTTTCGGAAGGCACGCTCCACAATAGAGGCCGTGGAAGCTGTCATAGCCATAGCAAAAGATGCCATTAAAGGAGACCGTTGGCTCGAAGGAGACAAAGAATACTGTGTCATCATTACATTAGACGTTAAAAACGCATTTAACTCAGCGGACTGGGACACTGTTCTAGCAGCACTTCAAGGGAAAGACGTTCCAAAGTACCTAGTAGAATTAATCGTTGACTATTTTAAAGAGAGAGTGCTTTTGTATTACACAGACAGAGGCACAAAGTCATACCAAGTAACAGCAGGGGTACCACAGGGCTCGGTACTGGGTCCAATATTGTGGAACATTATGTATGACGATGTGCTGAGACTTGAGCTCCCAGAAGGCGCAGAAATAATTGGATTTGCTGATGACATCGCGCTGGTGGTTAAAGGGAAACATATAGAAAAGATACAATCAACATGCAACGATGCGGTCGCTATAGTAAGGAGCTGGATCACAAGTGTAGGCCTCAAACTTGCTGATCATAAAACTGAAGTCCTTCTTGTAAGCAGCAGGAAAAAGATTGAGTACATTACAATAACTGTTCGCAATGAGCGAGTCACATCAAAACAAGCAATCAAGTATCTTGGAGTAATGATTGACAATAGACTCACCTTCAAAGAGCATTTACGATATGTTGCTGCAAAATGCGCGAAAACAACGTATGCACTATCGCGAATAATGCCCAATATAGGTGGACCTAGACAACAGAAGAAGCAGTTACTCACAAATGTAGTTAAGTTTATTGCTATATATGCGGCTCCCATATGGGCAGAAGCAATGAATAAAAAGACGTACAGATTAGGAGTAGACGCAGCCTACAGAAGATGCGCTCTCAGAGTTGTTTCCGCATTCCGTACAGTATTTACTGACGCGACCATGGTTATTGCCGGAATGATGCCACTACAGCAGGAAGCAGAAATTGAAAAGGAAAAGCATGTAGCAAAAAGAATTGGGGTTACAAACTTCAATCAGCTCAATGAAGAAGCATTGAATAAGTGGCAACAGAGTTGGGATATATCCACAAAAGGAAGATGGACGCATAGGCTCATTCCGAAGATAAGTGATTGGACCAACAGAAAGCATGGGCAGGTGAACTACTACCTAACCCAGATGTTAACTGGACACGGCTGCTTCAGAGCATATCTTTTTAAGTTCAAACATGACGAAGACGACACGTGCCCAGCTTGTCCATATACAAAAGAAACGGTGGAACATGTGTTCTTTGATTGCCCGAGATATGAGAGCCACCGCAGCTCCTTGGCAAGAGCAATCAGAGAGCAGGTCACACCTGATAACGTCATCCAACTGATGTTAAAGTCAACAGAAATCTGGAACCTGGTGTGTATTTTTGCGAAAGAAATCACAGAAGAACAGAGAGCAGCAGAGAGAACTAGAAGAGTAGTAAGAGATGACAGCAATCGCTGAATCACCACCCTCCGAAGTAATGCTTAAAGGTGGTTCCGGAGGGATTTATGGTTAGAAGAGACACGGTGTTAGGATGAGGTTTAGTACGTAGGCGCAAATATCAAGCAAAAGAGTAAGTCTTGGTTGCGAATCGTGCATGCTGGTAGTACGGGCTACCAGTATCTTTTGAAGATTCCACATCCCTTAGCTCGTATAGCTTAAAAAAAAAAAAAACACATACACACACACACACATTTCCCTGCGGGATAGGGGTTAGAATATTCCCGCGGTAAGGCATGCCTGTCGTAAGAGGCGACTAAAATCCAGCTAGGCGTCGGAGGGTGTGGCTTAAAAGGTCACAGAAACCCTGAGAAGCCCCTAAGCTGAGCCGAGTAGACGCCGGCTCTAACTAAGCGTCCACCATCCCGGGATGGCATCGAGGGACACGTAAGCGCACAATGTCTGCCTCTAATGTGAGAGCAATTGATGCGCCAACGAGGGAGTTGGAAATGCGCAGCGTCTGTATACCATGTTAGGGACGCCTGCCGCATCACAATCCGCATACGACAGATGATAATGGAGGAAGCCTATAAGAAAAGGCATCAGGATCGATACCAGTAAGATTGTGATTATGGCATACTGGACAACAGCTATCAATTGGACATGATGACATGATAATGGAGAAAGCCTATAAGAAAAGGCATCAGGATCGATACCAGTAAGATTCTGATTATGGTATACTGGAGCAAACGATTGGATATGATGACATGGGCTGGTGGATGAAGTATTCTATTACCAATATGAGCTAGAGTGAAATCTGGTCCAGACGGCTTTCAGGCTAATGCTTTATCTGCCTCCGTCCCGTTAAAACCTGGCAAGCCTTAAAGAACGATCTTGGATCCGTCCTGTTAAGTTGGGGTGTCGGGGCAGTTAAGTCTGAACACATGCGCTCATAAGACTATGTGTCAACCCTCGCATGACTTTCCTGCATTGCAAAGATAATCATGGAACCACAATAAGGGTAACTACACTACGAAATTAAGATAACGGCTTTAAGTTGGGACCCAATTGCAAAGAATATGTCAACCAAAACACCCACACACACTGGCACTACTACTTCAGCCCGCACCGAAAGTGCAAAGGAGTCACTGATAGTGATTGATAGTCCTAGGCAAAACCCCTTCATGAGGGCACTAAGACTGACCCGCTCACCTATGCTATCACATGAGATACAGAGCAACGAGCGATCCCGCTCGTCCCCACCAGAGCTTAATGCTTACACTGCTCCACAAGAGAGAAAAGAAACATTTAGCAAACTCGGAGATAAAATATCCGAACTCAATGAAATGATAGGTGGAGGAAGAAGGTCCATCCACCAAGCTACGCGTGATCTTGTAGCTATAATAACGTCACTCTATAAACAAGTAGCGAGAGAAAATTCAAGACAAAAAAAAGACATCAGAACTAACGATAGATGTACTCAAACTATCCAGCTATAGCAAGCAGCAGGTTCATCCAAGAGATTGAGAGACGATACCGAAAGAAGTAGAAAGACTCCACCAAAGAAGACGAATTCGATAAAATAATGCATCATCTAAGGAACCAAGGAAAGCATTGGCAATCAACCGGGATTCGCAGCTCGGAATGAACGGCAACACCGAAGTGCCTCAGGCACAAGCTGAAGGTAACAAAGAGCACAATGCCTGGGTCCAAAAACAAAAAAGCGTGTAAAGCCGCCTCGACCGGACGTAGTAATTATTAAACCGTCCGAGAAAATGTGTTTTGCGGATATACTCCGGAAAGTAAAAGGATCCCCAGAACTTAAAACAGTTGGTGATGATGTTCACTCCATTAGGAAAACACAGAAAGGTGAACTTCTACTTGAATTCAAAAGATCAACGGAAGCAACAATGGTATATCAAGCTAACATCAAGACTATACTGCCCGAAGAAATTGAGGTCAAAACACTGACAGAAGAAGTCACATTGGAACTCAGATACCTAGACGAAATAACTACAAAGGAGGAAATAATTACAGCATGGAAAGAACAAATAGGAGCAATACAACCATCGGCAATAAAAACAATAAGAAGCGCCCCTGGAGGTACCAGGACGGCTATAATTGTAATACCAAAGAAGCAGGCCGGTAAAGCTGAGGAAGTGGGCAAACTACGAGTTGGATGGACAGTGTGCCGATTACTCCAAAAAGTTACCCCCAGAAGATGTTACAAATTTCGATTTTGGACATGTTGCAAGGAACTGCCAAAGCACTAAAGACTGGTCTAAACATTTCTACAAATGTGGTGGACAGGACCACCTCGCTAAAGCGTGTCAAGAGGCCCCTCACTGTCTTCTCTGTAGAAATGACCAAAATATTGACGCAAACCATACTACGGGAGGACCGAAATGCCCCCACTACCTGTCTGCCCGAAGGAGGATACTAAGTAAAAAAAGATGAAAGTCCTACAGCTGAATTTAAACCACTGTGAAGCTGCACAGGATCTTCTAAAGCAGACTGTACGCGAATTAAAAATAGATCTTGCTATAATGAGCGAACATTATAGTACACTAGACAAACATTGTTGGGCTACTAGCAAATGCAACAAGGCATCGATATGGACGTGTGGTAAATTTCCACTAGAACAGGTTTGCGACAGAGGGGAAGCATACGTAAAAAGTACAGTGAACGGAATAACGTTTTTCAGCTGTTATCTACCCCCCAGCCTATCAATCGAAGAATTCAAACAGCGACTGGACGATATTGTTAAAGACGCTAAAAGTATAAAGCCGATACTGATTGCCGGCGATTTCAATGCTTGGGCCTTTGAGTGGGGTTCAACATTGACAAACCCCAGAGGTGAGTGCCTACTAGAAGCATTGGCCACCCTGGATGTAGTGTTACTGAACTGTGGTCAAAAGGACACGTTCTCAAGGAACGGTAGGAGCTCTAAGATTGACCTGACATTTATCAGTGATCCACTAGCTAACTCAACAGACTGGCAAGTGTCAGATATCTACACGCATAGTGACCACCAAGCTACTGTCTTCGAAATACATGAACGCTCAACAAGAGCTATTCCTGCGGCAACTACCTCAAATCTCCGATGGAAAGAGTTAACTTTGGACAAAGAAGCCTTTAAGCTCTTAATGGACGACATCCATCTAACTGGCAGTGCGAATGACAAAGCAATAAAACTCATGCGCTGCATAACAAATGCATGTAACGCATCTATGGCAAAGAAAGGCCGGCGGAATGGCAGACAGCATGTATACTGGTGGACCGACCAAATTTCCGAGCTGAGAAGAAAATGCAAACATGCGCGGCGCCTATGTCAAAGAGCAAGGGGTCGTGGAAACTTCATAGCGCACCAGGAAGCCTATAAAATTTCGAGAAATGAATTAAAAAAGGCGATAGCAAATAGTAAGACAAGATGTTACAGGGAGATGTGTGATGAGGTCGAGAATAACCCCTGGGGACTAGGGTACAAGGTGGTTATGAAAAAACTATATAGCTACCGCCCACCAGTTACAATAGACGCAGTTAAGCTACAAGCAATAGTTGAAGGTCTCTTCCCGCAGAGAGCTGAAATAATCTATACAGTACAAGATAGTGAGCCACAGAATGAAATACCTGAGGTAAGCAGACAAGAACTGGAAGCAGTATGCAAAGGGTTAAAATTAAACAAAGCACCCGGAGTAGATGGAATACCAAATCTGGCACTAAAGATAGCCACAGAAGTCAACGCTGATTCATTCAGGAAAGTGTTCGACGCATGTATAAAGGAGAGAACATTCCCCCAGATATGGAAAATACAAAGGTTGGTGCTTATACCAAAGGGCAATAACGCGCAAGATGCATCGGGCTACCGCCCTCTATGTATGATTGACACGACCGGTAAACTCTTAGAAAAGATAATCAGCCGAAGACTTGAGGAAGCCTTGAATGGCAGCGGTCTTTCAGATAGACAATTTGGCTTTCGGAAAGCATACTCTACAATAGACGCAGTGGAAGCAGTCATAGCCATAGCAAAGGATGCCATTAAAGGAATCCGTTGGCTCGAAGGAGATAAAAAATACTGTGCCATTATTACATTAGACGTTAAAAATGCATTTAACTCGGCTGCTTGGGACACTATACTAGCAGCACTTCATGGGAAAAATGTACCAAAGTACCTAGTAGAAATAATCATTGATTATTTTAAAAGAGAGTGCTTTTGTATTACACAGACAGAGGCACAAAGTCATACCAAGTAACGGCAGGGGTCCCGCAGGGCTCGGTACTGGACCCAATACTATGGAATATTATATATGACGAAGTGTTGAGACTTGAGCTCCCAGAAGGCGCAGAAATTATTGGTTTTGCTGATGACATCGCCCTGGTAGTTAGAGGGAAATATATAGAAAATATAGAATCAATATGCAATGATGCGGTGGCTAAGGTAAGGAGTTGGAAGTCCTTCTTGTAAGCAGTAGGAAGAAGATTGAGTTCATTACAATAACTGTTGGCAATGAGCGAGTCACATCAAAACAAGCAATCCAGTACTTGGAGTAATGATTGACAATAGACTCACCTTCAAAGAGCATCTGCGATATGTTGCTGCGAAATGTGCTAAAACAACGTGTGCACTATCGCGAATAATGCCCAATATAGGTGGACCTAGGCAACAGAAGAAGCAGTTATTGACAAATGTAGTTAAGTCTATTGCTATATATGCGGCTCCCATATGGGCAGATGCAATGAATAAAAAGACGTACCGATTAGGAGTAGACGCAGCCTACAGAAGATGCGCTCTCAGAGTTGTTTCCGCATTCCGTACAGTATCTACTGACGCGGCCTTGGTTATTGCCGGAATGATGCCATTACAGCAGGAAGTAGAAATTGAAAAGGAAAAGCATGTAGCAAAAAGAATTGGGGTTACAAACTTCAATCAGCTCAATGAAGAAGCATTGAATAAGTGGCAACAGAGTTGGGATATATCCACAAAAGGAAGATGGACGCATAGGCTCATTCCGAAGATAAGTGATTGGACCAACAGAAAGCATGGGCAGGTGAACTAATACCTAACCTAGATGTTAACTGGACACGGCTGCTTCAGAGCATATCTTTTTAAGTTCAAACATGACGAAGACGACACGTGCCCAGCATGTCCATATACAAAAGAAACGGTGAAACATGTGTTCTTTGATTGCCCGAGATATGAGAGCCACCGCAGCTTCTTGGCAAGAGCAACCAGAGAACAGGTCACACCTGATAACATCATCCAACTGATGTTAAAGTCAACAGAAATCTGGAACCTGGTGTGTATTTTTGCGAAAGAAATCACAGAAGAACAGAGAGCAGCAGAGAGAACTAGAAGAGCAGTAAGAGATGACAGCAATCGATGAACCACCACCCTCCGAAGTAATGCTTAAAAGTGGTTCCGGAGGGATTTATGGTTAGAAGAGACACGGTGTTAGGATGAGGTTTAGTACGTAGGCGCAAATATCAAGCAAAAGAGTAAGTCTTGGTTGTGCGAATCGTGCATGCTGGTAGTACGGGCTACCAGTATCTTTTGAAGATTCCACATCCCTTCGCTCGTATAGCTTAAAAAAAAAAAAAAAAAACCAAACATGCACAAATGTGCGCAAATGTGCGATTGCACAAACGTGCACAAATGTGCGATTTTGCGCTTGCACCCAAGGGTGGAAAAAAATTACAGGAACTTCACAATTTTGTTTGAAATAGAAAATATTATTTTGATGCAAATTTTGAAAAAATTGATATTTGCGTTCGTTGGGATTGTAACTATATTAAAAATTGCATAAATTAACAAATATTTAAAATAATTATTTTTGTTAAGTAATGTTAACTAAAAATTATAACTGTCTTAACCTTATTTGTATTTTAATTTAAAATATTAGTTATTTGTATATTACTTCCCAACTTTTATGCATTTTTAAATGCAAATATAGTAAGTGAACTTAAAGTATTTGTTTGGAAAGTTTTGCACCAGTTTAAAAGAAATAAAATGCCCAAAAAATATGTATTTACATAGGTAGAGTATCTAACTTTTATTAAAAAACGCGAAATATTAGGAAAATATTTTCTTGAACATGTAGCAGGATTTTAGCGCTCTTTCTACTGTGATAAGTAAGCAGAGATATAATTTAAGTGAAAAAAATATTTCAGCAATGTTATTAATAAGATTAAATGAAAATTTATTTCAAAAAATATGTAATAAAAATTATATATTTTTTAATAAGAAATTAAGATATCAAATTATTGAATTATTTCAATAACTTCGTTAAATATATGTAAGCTGTAATTAAAGATAAAAATTTAAGTGAAATCTAATAACAAAATTAATTTATGTTGTTGTAAAAAATATTTAATTTGCTTTTTATAACCTTACTAACGAATTTTAGTATATAACTTACTATTAAATAAAATTTTATGAAGTAGTCCAAAATTGATATATTTAATTTTTTCAAAGTACGGTCCGTAAAACCGATCCTCTTTACTTATAACATTTGGAAACAAATACTCTTTCTCTATTAAATTCATTTACCTATTTAACTCATATATCATAAACTATTTATATTTTATATTATAACAAAGTTTTCAAGTACATTGTGAAATTAAGTTTATTCCCATGTTTTAAATTAATAAACCTTAAAATAATAAGTAATATAAGCAATAAATGTAAATCTAATAATAAATTCTAAATTAAAATATAAATACAATATCATTTCTTCAATAAAATATTTCGTATTAAGACCAAAATTAATACAAATCAGTTTTACGTACTATTTTGCTGCGATATTTGTGTTAATATTGTGCGCTTTTGAATCATCATTTCACACAAATGTGCAGTAGACATTTCGTCTCCGCACATTTGGGTGCATTTTTATTTTCAAGTCTGCACACAAAATGTGCTCCTCGTTTTCTTTTCTGCACACGTTGTGTGCGAGAGCAAGCTGGCTGCCTCACACACAATGTGCTGTGCGAAATAACTTCGGTACAAACACCGAATTGGTGTGCAAGTTTTATTTCACTCCACCACATTCGTGTGAAATGTGCGTTTTGTTTGTGCACACAAGATGTGGCACTTAAGATGTGCACAAAAATTTTCGCACGTGAAATTTTATTTAGAATCGCACAACATTTGTGCGTGGTGTTTTGCATTTTTGTGCACAGCACAGTGTTTTTCTGAACCCTGGTCATTACCCAACTGCTGGTTGATAGGACAATAGTAGCGCAGTGGGGGGGGGGCCTCTAGTAACTAAGAAGATTAATAGGGGGACTCCACAAGGAGGAGTACTTTCCCCCCTCTTATGGCTAACTGCAGTTAATAATCTTCTTATTGATCTAGATAGCACAGGTTGTCAGGTGGTCGCGTACGCGGATGATCTTTCCTTGATTGCAAGGGGGAAATTTCTGAGTACAATAAGTGAGGTAATGCAGGGTAATCTAAATAAAGTATCCAAATGGGCCCATTGTAGCGGATTATCAATAAGTCCAACCAAAACAGAACTAGTGCTATTTTCTAGGAAACATAAAATTCCGGAATTCACACTACCTATCCTAGGAGGTCAAACTCTGACTCTGAATGATAAAGCCAAATACTTAGGTCTTATAATTGATAGAAAACTGAATTGGGGACCAAATGTTGTTGCACGTACCCAAAAAGTTATGGTTGCCTTTTACTGTTGTAGAGGCGCTATAGACGAAAGATGGGGACTCTCACCGAAGTCCATTTGATGGATATATAATGTGGTGGTAAAACCAATTCTCTTGTATGGAGTGTTATTTTGGAGAAATACTCTGAATTTGACCTATTCAGAGATGCAAGAAATTGGAAAAGGTTCAAAGGACTGCACTGATGACATTAAGCGGAGCGTTAAAAGCAACGCCGTCACTTGTCCTGAATGTTATCTTCAATATCTTACCTATCGACATCGCGGCGAAAGGCGAGATAGCTCGGTTTTTATTTCAAAAGCGGGAAAGCTAAATCACTCTACTGCAAAGGATTACAGACCAATTGTTCTCTCCTCGTTTATTTTAAACACACTGGAGAGACTTATTGACTTGTATATTAGAGGAACGACCAGTATCTGCACAATGCACATGGCACAACACACATTCCGTAAGGATATATCGGTAGAAAGTCCTCTCCACGAAGGGTGTGGCACTATTCGAAGATCACACGAACTAAAAGAGTACACCCTGGCTGGATTGCTTAACATCGAGTGAGCTTTCAATAACGTAAACACGAACGCGATCTGAGAGGCGATTAGAATGTATGGAGTCAAAGATTTCATAGTAGTATAGATTGTCAAATGCTTAAAAGCAGAGTTATTAACGCTAATATGGGAACGGGCTCCGCGATCAGGAGGACTACAAAGGGCACCCCACAGAGAGTAGCCTTCTCTGGCTCTTGGTAGTCGACGAAATCCTGCAAATCTTCAGGGCTAGGAGAACAAAGGTTGTTGACGCCGTTGACGTTGCCATCTTATTATAATCTCAGGCAATACTTTTCAACGATTAGTGAGGTCATGGAATAGGCACTTGGGGAAATCTCCAGGTGGGCTAAAAGTTATGGCTTAGAGTTAACCCTACTAAGATTGAACTTGTCCTGTACACACGGAAAACAGAAATACCTACTTCCACCTTACCCAGACTGGATGGAATTACACTGAATCTTTCATAAGCAGCCGAATAAGAAGTAAGAGAAGCTGTAAAACACCTTGGCGTCGTCCTTGATTCCAAACTAAATTGGAGAAGAAATATTGAGAAGAGAACTAGGAAAGGACTAGCTGCATACTATGTCTGTAAAAACACCTTTGGGAAGCGATGGGGATTGTCACCGTACGTAGTAAACGGAATGCACACGATGATCAT
>NC_051846.1:124109696-124117180 GCF_002237135.1 Teleopsis dalmanni | reverse complement strand
CCTATAACTTAACATTTAATAGATTACCGACATCCCGGTAACAATAATTCAAATCGAAGGAATTACCATACTAATGGTAATCGATATAACGGAAATAAAGGAAATTTTAATAACGGAAATATTAGTAATACACACTCAAACTGGAATGGTAACCATAGATATCAAAATACTAGAAACCAAGGCAATTACAATGCAAACGCGAACCGTGCAAACAACAACCGGTACAATAATAGAAGCGCATCAAATAATCGTAATATACCAAATAGGCGTGTGCGTATAACTAACGCCCAGGAAAACTACGAGCAACCAGAGATGGAATTGGAGAACCATCCACTGGTTTGAAATTAAATACTGTAAAAATTCTAAACCAGACCCTGTATAACTATGTTTCAATTTTCTGTTCTGAATTAAACACAATTATAAGGTTATTAATAGATACTGGTGCCGAAGTGTCTATTATAAAAAACGTTAACGTTGACTATAACTCTGACAACACATACAAACTAACGAGTGAACACGTACTATCCCTAGGAACATCAAAATTAAGCTTACTTTTCGAAGGAATATGGATAACGCAAACTTTCGCAGTGGTAACAGAGGATTTTCCAATCGAGGTAGACGGTATTTTGGGAAGAGATTTCCTAACAACATACATGGGAGTCATCGACTATTATTCTTTTACTGTAACGATAAAATCAGGCAATGAACAAGCAGAAATACCAATAGTATGCAAACCAATTACTATTGAAGCTAGAACGGAACGTGTCTTACCAGTAGATGTACATTTTGATGAAGATACTGTTTTATTCAACAAAGAAATCAGTAAAGGTGTCTTCATGGCTAATACAATTGTGCCAGCGAAAGGCAATTGCCACATAAGAATTGTGAATACTAATAATCACAATGTTACTATAAATAAATTACAGCTGAAGTCACAACCCTTACAATATTATAATATCTTGCAAACGAACAATAGTAATATTAACAATAATAGACTACATAAAATTTTAGATGAATTACAATTAAGTGATGATGATGACACTGGAACGATATTGCCCATAATATCCAAATACCAACAAATTTTTCATTTAGATGAAGAACAGCTTTCTACAAATAATTTTTATACAGAAAAAATTTCAACTGTGGATAATATCCCAACTTATATAAAAAACTATAGGTTACTACATTGCCATAACGATGACATCAAATCTCAAGTAAAAAAATTACTTGAAGATGACATAATACAACCATCAAGAAGCCCATATAACTCACCTATACTTTTGGTGCGTAAAAAATCAACAAGCGGCGTTTAGTAATAGACTTCAGAAAACTTAACGAGAAAATCGTTAACGATAAGTTTCCCTTGACCCGCTTAGAGGATGTGTTAGATAAATTAGGTAGAGCTAGATATTTTTTCACTCTGGATATGACCAGCTCTTCACCAAATACCCATAGATGTCAATTCAAGACCTAAAACAGCATTTTCAACAAATGATGGCCATTATGAGTTCAAGAAACTACCATTTGGCTTAAAAATTTCTTCAAATAGTTTCCAGAGAATGCTAACATCAGCATTAACAGGTCTAGAAACTGAAGCATTTTTATACGTTGACGACATCATAATATTTGGTAACAGCCTAAAACATCACAACATTAATTTGGAAAAAGTATTCCAACGACTAAGCGATACCAATCTCAAATTAAATCCCGGAAAGTGTAACTTCTTAAAACATGAAGTCACATATTTAGGTCATTTAATCACTGAGAACGGTGTTAAAAGTGATCCCGCTAAGAATAAAGTAATAGAGGTTTACCCACGTCCAACGAATGTTGATGACGTGAGAAGATACATTGCATTTTGCAATTATTACAGGCGATTCATATGTAACTTCGCTGATATAGCGAAACCATTGAATTTACTCCTTAAGAAAAACCAAAAGTTTGAATGGTCTAAGGAATGCGAAACTGCTTTTAACACTCTTAAGTCTAAACTATTAAACCCACCAATACTACGCTACCCTGATTTCGACAAACCATTTGTCATTACTACTGACGCATCAGACTTCGCTCTAGGTGCAGTTCTTTCACAAGGAAATATAGGCTCTGATTTATCTATTTGTTATGCTAGTAAAGCACTACAAAAGCATGATTTAAACAAACCAATAATCGAAAAAGAGCTATTAGCCATGCATTGGGCTATAAATTATTTCCGTCCATATTTTTATGGAAAAAGATTCTATGTTGTTACGGACCATAGACCTCTAATCTCATTATTTGTACATAAGAATCCATCTTTAAAGATGACTAGAATTCGAGTAGATCTTTCAGACTACGATTTTGAGATTATATACAAGAAAGGAAAAATCAATACCAATGCGGATGCACTATCACGCATAAAAATAGATACACAAACACTCACAAATCTTATACCAAAACAAGATGACGCCAAGTCCACTAGGAAGCTAGACCTTCCAAATGAAGACGAATTATTGAGACATTTGAAGAAAAAAGATATGAAAAAGATATGCGTAGCTAGAAGAAGTAAAACAAAAATTGCACAAACTACAGATAACATTAAAGGAGTTACAAAGCCAATTGAGCCTGATCAACTCTATTGTTGGAATTGTACATCCATTAGTGATATACGCAGAGTGAATAGATTACAATTTGTAAACAATGATAAGCTTAGAAAGCAGTTTAAAAAAGGTACCATACACGTTACGAAAAACGATGTAACCGTGGTAATGAGCGAAGAACCTACGAAGCCGATTTCGATGGTGAAATTCATTGCAGACATTGAAAAGTTAAGAATTTATGAACTAGCGCTAGATGAAAATGATAAAATATTCAAAACTATTGAAAAAGAAAATTTTAAGAAAATGGTTAACCAAATACAACAAAATAAACTAGCTGGTAATTGTCTCAAAATATTATTATATGAAGCACCGGAGCATATATCCGACAGCATGAAGCAATACAGACTTATAGAGGAATATCACAACACTCCTCTCGGTGGACACTAAGGAATAAGAAAAACTTTATTAAGATTAAAACAAAAATATACATGGCGTAAAATGAAACAAATGGTATACAAATATATAACTACTTGCGAGAAATGTCAACGAAATAAACAAATAAGGCACACAAACGAAGAATTACAATTAACTGCTACTCCAAATACATCATTCGAAACAGTCGAAATAGACACAGTAGGACCTTTGCGACTATCAAATGGTTTTAGATACATTTTAACCATGCAATGTGAACTTACAAGATTTATCGTCACATATCCAATGGTTAACAAAGAAGCGAAAACAATTGTCAAGACACTTGTTGAACAATAGATATTGAAATATGGAACATTTAAAATACTAAAGTCAGACAGAGGTACAGAGTTCACCATAACACAGAATTGTTACAGATAAAACAAACATTCTCCACAGCTTACCATCATGAAACTATAGGTACGGTTGAAAGAAATCACCGTGTACTGAACGAATACTTGCTTAACTTTGCAAACGATGATGACTGGGATAACTGGTTACCATACTATACATTTGCTTACAATACATCACCACACGTAGACACAGGGTATACCCCACACGAACTAATTTTCGGTAAATTACCATCTTTTCCAACTGAAAATTTGTATACTGATAAAGGTAGATATAACATAGACGATTACGCTTACGAATTAAAAGCTTGATTAAAGTTATCTACTGAGAAAGCAAGATAATACACATTAGAAGCAAAAGTGAGAAGACAGTTAGCAAGCAAACAAACTAGTAACCCTATACGATTGAAAGTAGGTGATAAAGTTTTATTAAAGACGAATAATAGAAGAAAAACTGACAGTCCTTATTCAGGTCTCTATAAAGTTGTAGAGATACTAGATAGTAATGTAGTGATAGAAGTAGGTACAAAACAAAAAACTATACATAAGAACAATTTGAAAATATACAATAAAAATTAAATAAAATTTTTTTAACAAATAAATTGATAGTCGTAATGAAAATGTTTTCACTTCATTATACAAACTTATACCTTATTATATAAATTTATTATCATAAACATTTATATTTATACACTTATCATATTGCATAATCATTTTAAAGTAAATTAATAAATAAAAATTAACAATTATAAAACATAAAAAAAACGTATTGTAATACTAAATATTTTCACACAAAAAAAAAATATTCTTACATATATATTTACATATCTATGCATAAATATTTTTTTTTCTTTGAAGGGTAAGGGTGTAATGGTATATCTATGGTTGACCTTACTCAATGTTAAGGCCGCCTTTGATGACTATTACAGTCATATTCTTTAAACCACTTGTGTTCTAATTTAAAAAGAGCTAACCGCTGCATTTTTATAATTTATGGCATGAGTCAGAAAACGATACTTCTGACATAAATTGCTTGCCACTTAAAATTCGGTTAAGAGCTCATGTGGTGTCAAATATATTGAGACCACACAAATCGGAACACATGTGAATATGAGACACATGACAAGCAAATGCACAGTAAATACTTGCTATGCATTTCTTGTCTTAAGTGGCCCTTAAGGGCCCATTACTTAAGACTTCAGACTTAACGCTCGTTGTCAACGCGCGCTTGCCATTACACAAACAATTTCTTAAAAATTTTTTAAACACGCCCCAGATAAAACAACAAATATACTAAAAAATCGCTCTCACATGAGAATTTTTTCTCCTACTTTTCTCCTACTTTGTATAATGCGAAATTTGTTTGTGTAATAGTAACATTTGAAATTTTAAGAAATGTGTTGACGAAAATCAAAAGATTTTCATATTTCTTCAACCACCCTCGTGTTTTTGCATATACAGTCGGATTTGGTCGGCATGCAAAATTTAATTTATTTTGAGAAATGGAAGCGTAAACATCGTTTAAATGCACGCATGATTTGTCGTTAGCATGCGATGCTTTGCAAATATGAATGAATTGTATCTTTAATTTTAAATATTTGTATTTTCTACCTAGGTAAAATTTTTTAAATTTCCAAAACATTTTATTAAGAAGAATTAAAATATTAATAACCTTGGGCTAAAAAAAAATAACCAAACATTAAATTACAATAAAAGTTTTGTTTTAAATATTAATTGCATTATGCACCTACGGTAAATTTGTTATTAAAAAATACCAAAAAAAAAAAATTAAATTATATAAAATATAATATATATAAAAATAAATATATAAATTGAAATCATAAAAATAAATATAAATATATAAATTAAAATTATAAATTAAATGTAACACATCATTTTTCGTAAGGAAATTACGCATAGCAGCCGCTGTCGATACTTCAGCGATTGCTTTAATACTGATGAGTGAACAAATTTTGCATTGTTTGCTGGAGGCGTGTTTAAAAAATTGTTGGTAAATTTAATGTGTAATAGCAAGAGAAGACTTCGTGTGTTTGTCAACGCGCGTTGATGTCTAAGGGCCACTTTAGACAGCAACGCGCGTTGACAAACACACGAAGTCTTCTCTTGCTATTACACATTAAATTTTTTTTGGTATATTTTAATAAAAAATTTTCCGTCGGTGCACAATGCAATTAATATTTAAAACAAAATTTTCATTGTAATTTAATGTTTGGTTATTTTTTTTTAGCCCAAGGTTATTAATATTTTAATTCTTCTTAATAACATGTTTTGGAAATTAAAAAATTTTACCTAGGAAGAAAATACAAATATTTAAAAT
Source organism: Teleopsis dalmanni (assembly GCF_002237135.1). Classification (NCBI taxonomy): domain Eukaryota; kingdom Metazoa; phylum Arthropoda; class Insecta; order Diptera; family Diopsidae; genus Teleopsis; species Teleopsis dalmanni. Next base: position 124,111,448 of record NC_051846.1, on the reverse strand, counting down.
AAAAGATACAATTCATTCATATTTGCAAAGCATCGCATGCTAACGACAAATCATGCGTGCATTTAAACGATGTTTACGCTTCTACTTCTCAAAATAAATTAAATTTTGCATGCCGACCAAATCCGACTGTATATGCAAAAACACGAGCGTGGTTGAAGGAATATCAAAATTTTTTGATTTTCGTCAACACATTTCTTAAAATTTCAAATGTTACTATTACACAAACAAATTTCGCATTTCACAAAGTAGGAGAAAAATAGGAGAAAAAATTCTCATGTGAGAGCGATTTATTAGTATATTTGTTGTTTTATCTGGGGCGTGTTTAAAAAATTTTTAAAAAATTGTTTGTGTAATGGCAAGCGCGCGTTGACAACGAGCGTTGCTGTGTAATGGGCCCTTAAGGTAATGTGTCGATCATAAATAGGAAAAAAATAAAATAAGAATAATTAAGTAAATAAGACTAACCAATTAGAGTTAAGAAATACATTGTTAGATTTAAGTAAATATTGTTAGAATAAGATAGATATAGCTTTCTAAATAAATAAAGAAGCTATTGTAAGATTTAAGATAAGTTTAAGACGGCAGTTGTTTACTGGTATTCAAATGAACATGATCTAAAAAACTTCATAGTGTTGTGAAGATATGAAGAACATTATAAAATATATAGTTAAATAATGGTAGAATTTTATAAAAATAATTAAAGTGTTTTTAATTAATAAAACTAGGACTAAAACAAATCAAATACCAACACACCTAAATTCAACTTTCACCAAAAGTTCCTAATACTAATACCAGACAGAAATGAATGGGAACGGAACATACCTGCATTCGTTGGAGACTACCATCTGTGGTACACGGATGGCTCCAAAACGATGGAAGGAGTGGGGGCGGGAGTATATGGAGTAAGACCTAAAGAGGTAATATTTGCGAGTATGAGTAAAGAAAACTCAGTTTTTCAGGTTGAAGTACACGCAATTGAATTATGTCTCAGTGTATATAAAGGTAAACCCGTCACGGGAAAAAACATATATATCTTTTCTGACAGTAAATCGGCACTCCTGGCACTACGCTCACCTCGAGTAACCTCAAAAATAGTGTGGGAATGCCTTCTACTTCTCAAAGACCTTGCTGAAAGGAACAGAGTCCACTTAATATGGATTCCAGGGCACAGCGGTTTTGAGGGAAACGAAAAAGCAGATGAACTAGCGAGAAAAGGGGCGGCCTCATACTATATTGGGCCACAACCATTCTGCGGTCCTTCGTGGAGCTTTTTCAAACTTAAAACTAATGAATGGTTGGAGAGAGCAGCTCAGAATGATTGGGATAATACAATTACCTGCAGACAAGCAAAAGAATCCATGCCGTTTCGATCAAAAGCCAGAACTAGGGAGCTACTTATGCTGAACAGAAGTGGCATCCGACTTGTCACAGGTTTTCTAACTGGACACTGCGGAGTTAAAAAACATTTATTGAATCTAGGTATTACTGGAGACGATAGCTGTAGACTTTGTTACGAAGAAGAGGAGACAGCAGAACACATATTGTGTCACTGTGATAGTCTTGCAAGACTCAGACTTCGCTACTTATCCATTGCCTATCCGCTTATCACGGAATTAGGCAACATCTCTCCAAAGGACATATTGGCATTCTTAACTGCTACTCGTCTATGGAACTGAAGTGGGTATGTCACAATAATCCTCGAGGATGCAGTGACGCGGTGACTATTTCCCAACCCTTCTTTTGGAAAAAAAA
>NC_051846.1:124096427-124109596 GCF_002237135.1 Teleopsis dalmanni | reverse complement strand
TATTTGATAACAATGCTCCAACCTGTCGAACTCAGGATCTGGTCCACAAGGCAGGCGTGATAAGGCATCGGCATTTGAGTGATCGGCAGTTCTACGAAACTGTATCTCAAACTGATAAGACATCAATGTTATTGCCCAACGTTGCAACCGATGTGTAGACATTGATGGCAAATTTTTGTTTGGACTGAAGATGCTTACTAAAGGTTTATGGTCCGTAACCAGAATAAATTTATGACCAAATAAGTACTGATGGAAACGAGTAACTCCAAATATTATCGAAAGTGCCTCTTTTTCGATTTGGCTGTATCGAAGTTGATGAGTGTTGAGCGTTTTTGATGCGAAAGCAATAGGGCGTCTGGATTTCGATGAGCAAGGACAGCTCCAATTCCATATGATGAGGCGTCAGTAGCTAAGACTAATGGTAGATGTTCTTGAAAATGTGATAATTCGGTTGCGTCTATTATGTGTCGTTTTAAAGCTTCAAATGCTTGTTCCTGCTTAGTGCCCCAAACAAATTTGATGTTCTTCCGACGTAAATGATTGATAGGCGCGGCCAATTGCGAAAAATTTGGAATAAAGTTATGGTAATAATTCACTTTACCCAGAAATGCTTCGACTTCTTTAATGTTTGTTGGGCGTGGCAACTTTTTTACAGCGTGAACACCTTTTTCATCAGGTAAAATACCATTTGCACTAATTGTTCTACCTAAATATTCCAGTTTTTCCACTAAAAATTCATATTTTTTTTGTTTGCAACGAATACCGTTCTCAATCAAAATTGACAAAATTTTTTCTAAGCGTTGACGATGTAGGTCCACCGTTTCAGCCGCGATGATTATATCATCAATATAATTACCACATCCTTCTACACCTAATATAAGTTGCTCTAAATGTTTTTGAAATATAGCAGGCGAGTTACATTCTCATACCTCTTGCATACCTTAGTATGCATTTTATTTATGTTTGTATAGACATGCATATTTTCATAAATATCGTATTAACGCGAATATGCATGTTGATATAAATATTAAGCTGTCTTTACTATAGCGTTATCTAGGTAACGCTATTGCAAAGACAGCAAGCATCAAATTCGGTACCCAGGTGCAAAAATCTGCTGAGTTAGATATTTTGCATTTCAGGGTTAACTGAATTTGATTATGTTTCTAGACTTAAGGTATTGTTTAAGAAATATTTTTAATTTAGTCTTAAGATTCACTTCAATAAAGGAACATATAATTTAAATTTTGTGTCTTTATTGAACATAATTGGCGCAGTCGACGGTGATTTGTCTCAAGACAAAAAGAGAACCTTAGAAAAAAAATCAAATCGGTAATAAAGTGCAAAGATTATCTATATCTAAAAAGTGTACTTTAATAAAAAGTTTTAAAAAATAAACGCTAATAAACTGCAACAACTATTTGTATGCAGAAGTTAACTTTAATAAAAAGTTTTAAAAAAAATAAACGCTAATAAACTGCAACAACTATTTGTATGCAGAAGTTAACTTTAATAAAAAGTTTTAAAAAATAAACGCTAATAAACTGCAACAACTATTTATATACAGAAGTTAACTTTAATAAAAAGCAAATTCTTAAAAAAAAAAAAAAAGAAGTGCAACGACTATTTATATCAAAAAAGTTTTGAATGCGGAGAGTAAAAGCATTCGACTTAAATCGACCAATCATGAGCAACGAAATGGAGCAATTGCAGCAAAGACTTCAGGAAATGGAGGAAGTTATAAGGAGGCAAGAAGCTAAAATTCTGCTCCACGAACAAGTACAACAACAAGTTCAACAAGTGCAACAACAGCAAATACAACAGCAAGTTCAACAAGTACAGCAACAACAAATACAACAGCAAGTTCAGCAAGTACAACAACAGCAAATACAGCAAAATATGCAGCAACATCAAGGGCTTCTAGCACCAAAAGATATTTTGACGCAATTCCGCCAAATAAAATGCCTCAACAAGGATCATGATGCCATTGCTTTTATAGCATCAGTAGAAGCTGTCATGGAACTATGCCCACCAGAAAACCATCAATTAACGAAGCTAGCAATGACCATTATAATCAACGAGAAGATAACAGGTGATGCCGGCAACTATATTCGAGGACTTGGACCAAATACAACCTGGGACCAAGTTAAAATTAAGCTAATGGACTATTACCGACCGAGGGCAACATATGGTGATATTTACAATAAATGTCGCAATATAAAAGTAAGTAATTTAAGAGATTTATTTTCTTATTTTGAAATGGCGAGGTCAAAACTTAATAAAATATATACATTCGATGATAATAAGCCAGACATTTATGAGCCAAGTAGAGTAGATAGGGACTTAGTAAACATTTTAATTGACAAAATTGACATACCCTTAAGAACATATATTGATCAAAACAGTACACTTAACGATGTTATTAGGAAGTATACGCAAATTAAAGCGTTAGACGATCCACGAACAATTCACTTTAATTATAGACTGAAAAGACCATTACAGTCACAATACTATAATAAACGAAGTAATCAGACACCATCTGCACCCAATAATCAATATAATTACAGCAGTAATTTCAGGCGATATAATCAGAATGATAATTCAACACAGTCAAACCAAAATAATAAGTTCAATAATTCAATTCAGACTAGAAACTCACATATGAGTGTTGATACCCAAAATACTAGACGTAGCCAAATTAATAAAAGAACTGATTTTCAGCCAATGGATATTGGTAATGTAGAGGAGGATGTAAATTTTTTCAACCTGCCTCGATCTGCAGATTGCCCATAATAACAATAACAATTGGTAGCAAAGAAATTAGATGTCTCATTGATACCGGTTCTGACACTAGTTTAATTAAACCAAATATTCTCAAAGATCATTTCACTGAACAGAAACTCCCAACACCCGTTTGTTACCGAACAATAAATGGAATTAATCAGGTGACACATAAAATAATTACTTCTATACCTAGAGAATTTAACGTCTCAGGTACCTTCCATTGGAAGGTAATTGACTTCAGTAGTAAAAATTGTGATGCCATAATAGGACAAAATTTTCTCATCCCTCTTAAAGCTAAGATTGATGAAGAGAATAAATTTGTCAACATATTAGGCAATATTATACACTTTAAAATTTTTAGCCCCTATAAAAATCAGGAAATATGTACACTTGAATTCAGCGACATAGAAAATTTAGATTTGAGACATTTAAATTCTGAAGAAAACCAATTATTAAAAAAATTATTACAGGACTTTAGCGAACTATTTTTCAAAGAGGGGGATAAACTCTCTTTTACCCACGAAATTAAGCACGAAATTGTTACTACAAGTGATCGACCTATTTATTCAAAAATATACAGATATCCACAAACCCATGAATTAGAAATTCAAAGGCAGATAAAAGAAATGTTGAAGCATAATATAATTAAAGAAAGCAATTCTGCTTATAATAGTCCCTTGTGGGTAGTCCCAAAAAAAGTGGACAAATCTGGTTCTCAAAAATGGCGGATCGTAATTGATTACAGAAAACTGAATGAAGTTACTGTAAATGACAAATTTCCAATTCCTAATATAGATGGAATTTTAGATAAGTTAGGTAAAGCTCAATATTTTTCGTCTATAGACCTTGCCAAAGGCTTTCATCAAATTTTGATGCATGACAACGATAGGAAGAAAACCGCATTTTCGACCCCGTTAGGTCATTATGAATTTTTGCGGATGCCTTTTGGGCTTAAAAATGCCCCATCCACCTTTCAACGACTTATGAATTCTGTGCTTCGAGAATTTATAAATAAAATTTGCGTCGTTTATTTAGACGATGTATTAATTTTTAGTACTTCCTTGTCTGAACATATGGAGAACATGAAAAAAATTTTTCTAAAACTAAAAGAAGCAAAGCTAAAGATCCGATTAGAAAAGTGTAGTTTCCTAAAAAAAGAAACCGATTTTTTGGGGCATATTCTTACATCTGAGGGCATAAAGCCCAACCCAAATAAAATTGAAGTGATACAAAAATTGAAGCTGCCTACTACACAAAAACAAATTAAATCCTTTTTAGGAATTACTGGTTTCTATAGAAAGTTTATAAAGGACTATTCTAAAATAGCCTATCCAATGGTTGCATATTTAAAAAAGAATGCAAAGGTTAATTTAAATGATCCAAATTATATTATTTCATTTGAAAAACTAAAAGATATCATAACAAATCATCCCATTTTAAAATATCCTTTATTCAATAAACGTTTTAAACTCATCACTGATGCCAGCAATTTTGCAATCGGCGCAGTTTTGACTCAAGAGGGTCACCCAATTTCGTTTGCTTCGCGAACATTAAATGACCATGAAAAAAATTACTCCACTATTGAAAAAGAATTATTAGCAATAGTGTGGGGAGTAAAGTACTATAGACCTTATATTTTTGGGAGAGAGTTTGATCTGCAAACAGATCATCAGCCACTTAAGTGGTTACAAGTAAAAAATTCTGGTAAGGATATTAGTCCTAGACTGCAACGATGGTTAGTGCAGCTGGGAGAGTACGATGCCAAAATCGATTACATTACCGGAAAAGAAAATAAAATATCCGATTTTCTTAGTCGAATTAATTGCGATGAAATAAATATGTTAGATTCCGAAAATTTGGGATTCACCTTGGATGAAATGTTAAGAATCAAAAATTTAAGCGCCGAAAATCAACAAAACCAAACATCAGTTTCCTTGGAAGTACAAGCTAATAACTCCCAAGATAATAACACGAATTTAGAAGAAAATGATAATAACCATAATGTATCAGTTGAAGGCGAAACTATCCATTCTCAGGTAGAAAATTTTAATGACCATTTTAAAATTCTTGATACCATTGTAAACCGTTTTAGGAAACAAATAATCTTAGTAAAAACCAAGACAGTTGAAGTAATCAATATTTTCAAAAACAAACGAGTTTTTATCGATAAACGGGATATTATCTCTGAAAATGTTATTAATATAGTACGAAGACATTTTGATAATGCCAAAGTCGCAATATACTCTGAACTTAATCATCATGAGTATAATAAGTTACAACAAATTTTATTAAGTACATATTCAAATAATCAGAAAATGTCCTTTGTGAAGTGTAGCTATTTTGCCAAAGATATACAGGAAGATCATGAACTAAAGAAACAGATAGCATTTTTTCACAAATATGAAGTAGGACACTCGGGAATTATTCCAACTTATGAGGGAATGAAGCATAAGGTTTACCATCCACAACTGAAAATTAGAATTCATGAGATAATCAATAATTGTGATATTTGCAATGGAGGGAAATATGACCGAAATCCTATTAAATCAAAATTTCTATTCACCCAAACACCCACAACTGTAAATGAAATTGTTCATATAGATACTTACGTTAACAGTAAGCAATCTTTTATAATTTTTATTGACAAATTCTCAAAACATGCAATCTTTTTCAATTTACCTGACAGAAATAGTCGAACGATTGTAGAAAAAATAAATAAATTTTTAGCCATAAAAGGGCATACAAAAACATTTATTTTTGATAATGAGTTTAATTCCAGAAATGTTCGTGACTTTCTATCTGCTAAAGGTATAGACTACCATGCCACAAAACCTAACAGTCATACAGGGAATTCCGATATTGAAAGGTTAAATAATACTCTTACTGAACGTATAAGAACCTTAAATTTAGCAGAAAAACTTCCAATCACAGCTCAAATGTGTAAAGCTATAAAATTCTATAATAATTCTTATCATAGTACAATAAAAGCTACGCCATTAGAAGTAGAATATAACAAAATCGATCACAAATTAATTAAAAAGCGAATGGACGAAGCAAAACTTTTTAGAATTTCCAAAAGAAACCGAAACCGAGAAAATTATACAGAAAACCGTACAGAAGGATTTATTAAGAACTATAAAAATGTTAGGCATAAAAATGAACCTAAATTCATAAAAAGAAAATTAGAAAATATTCACACATCAAATATAAAAAGATCATATAAATTTGCAGATCCTGGCTTTTGTAATGACTCTGATGATGCTCATAACAGGAACCCAACAAATGTTACAAGTCTCCAAAATTACTGAGGAAATTGGTTACACTCAAATTAGATTGAGGGAAGTAGAAATAATAAATCACACAATTACAATTGTACACATGATCGATCCAAATGAAATTAACTTGATAATTATACAAATCAAAGCAAATATACAGAATTTAGAAATTTTTAACAAAGATTTATTATACAAAGAGATAGAAATACTCCAAGCCAAAGTAAAATCAATAACTCCATCTTCAGAAAGTGTTAGGCAGAAAAGAGGGTTGCTGAACGTCGTTGGTAAAACATATAAATGGTTGTTCGGAACTATGGACGATGATGATCGTCAGGAAATATTAGAACATTTGCGAATTACAGAAGAAAATAATCATAATTCCATTACTACAATAAACAAACAAGTCCAAATAAATCAATACTTTAATGAAAGCATGGTTACTTTAAAAAATAATGTAGAAGAAGACAGAAAAAAAATCAAAACCATTTATGAACAAATTAAATTAAAGAATAGTGAAGTTGTTAAATATTTATTATATATTGACCAAATGCAAAAAATTAGGTTTTTAGAAAATAGACTCAACCAAATACAAGACAATATATCAGCCGCTAAACATAAAATGTTACATCCAAGTATATTATCCATTGAAGAAATAGAACGTTTCAATATTGATTTTTATAAACTTAAGTTATTAAAATTAGGTATAATGGAATATAAAAAATCTATGTTAATTTTTGCAATTAAAATACCAACAAATTTTATTAAAACATTTGTAAAAGCTATAGTACCAATGCCAAATAAGGAATTTATGGAAATTAATGTAAAACTTGAACATGTAATAGAAATAAAAAATATTGTATATACTTACGAAGAGGAAATGGATTTAAAAAACTTAAAAGAAAGTCAAAACTGTATTTATTATCAAAATTGTGTATTAAAGTTTAATAACAAATTCGAAATTTTAAATATGGATGAAGAAACTTTTGTAATTAAGAATGCAAAGAATGATGTAGCAATCCAAGATTGTGATGATAGAAATGTAATTTTAAACAAGAATTATTTAATATCAATATATAATTGTAAAATAAAAATAAGACAATTTGTTTTCGAAAATAAAAAAGTGATGGTACAAGACAAGTTCTATATTCCGACTACCAATGTCAATATCACTTTTCCAAAAGAAATTAATTTCAGAAAAATCGCTATTAAAAATTTTGAAAATATTAAACAAATTGAAGAACTAAAATTTCATCAAAATGTATCTTATGGAATAAGTGGATTTTTAATTTTTGTAATAATACTTGCAATAGTAATAATATTTTTTTTGCATAAAAAAGAAAAATAATATTAAAATTATAAATAAGATTTAAGAACATTCATCTAAAGACATTGAATTAGATAAAATTAAGAAAAAATATTTAACGGAGTAACGAGATCCAGGAGAATCTCGAATCAAGGGGTGGAGGAGTTACATTCTCATACCTCTTGCATACCTTAGTATGCATTTTATTTATGTTTGTATAGACATGCATATTTTCATAAATATCGTATTAACGCGAATATGCATGTTGATCTAAATATTAAGCTGTCTACTATAGCGTTATCTAGGTAATGCTATTGCAAAGACAGCAAGCATCAAATTCGGTACCCAGGTGCAAAAATCTGCTGAGTTAGATATTTTGCATTTCAGGGTTAACTGAATTTGATTATGTTTCTAGACTTAAGGTATTGTTTAAGAAATATTTTTAATTTAGTCTTAAGATTCAATTCAATAAAGAAACATATAACTTAAATTTTGTGTCTTTATTAAATATAATTGGCGCGCTGGCAATTCCATAAGGAAGCCGCTGATATTGGAAAAGCCCTAGTGGTGTATCGACTACTAAAACCTTTTTTGCCTCTTCGTCCAACTCCATTTGCAGGTAGGCATCCTTCAGGTCGATTTTAGAAAAATATTTTCCATATCGGACAATATGAAGTAAGCTTTCTCGCGTTGGTAATGGATATTGATCGACATCGATTTGTTTGTTCACTGTTGTTTTGAAATCGCCGCAAATGCGAAGAGAGCCATCTGGTTTTGTAACCAATACAATTGGCGAAGCCCACTCACTAAATTTTATTGGTTTCCAAATACCACTATCAGTCAAGCGTTGCGCTTCTATTTTAAATTGATTTATTTGAGCGAATGGAATAGGTCGACTTTTACCAAACTTAGCCACTGCGTCTGATTTTAAATGTATTTTTTTTTTAACCTGCTTAATTGTACCTAAACCAGGTTCAAAAACAATTTTAATTCTCATTAATAACTCCGTTAATTGTGAATCATTGCTTATGGAAGCAATTTGGCGAATTTCAAATCCAAATTTTTCAAAAAGGTCAGTGCCAAATAAATTATGTCCATTACGAATGCATACTACCACTAAAGTTGCTGTTCTCTTTGTTTCACCACACTTTAATTCGGCACTAAACTTTCCAAGTGTCTTTTCTCGGTTCTTGCTTTAATCAAGTAATTCTTTTCTACATGGACAACACTTTGGTTTATTAAATTGTTCATAAGCATCTAGTGTCAACAACGAAACAGTTGCTCCAGAATCCATTTGAAATTTTATTTGAGTATTATCTATTAAAACGTCAATAAAAACTTTTTTATTTTCTTGATGCGGTAAATTATTAACACTCAAAACCGAATCTATTTGTGAAATAAAATTATTTTGTGCACTTGTTTTTTGTTGTTCTAAATTATTTACAATATTATTAGCTGACATACAAACAGAAGCAATATACCCTTTTTTTCCACACTTATTACACACAGCTTTTCTAAACTTACAATTTTGTCGCCTATGTGAAGATCCACAACCAGAGCATGATTTTGGCATGATTTTTTGTTGAGCTTTTTGCTTTTCACTATATTTGTTGGTTTTATTCATTACTTTAGTTTTGACGACGTTTACTTCTCCTTCGTTGATTACTTTATCTTTAATTTTGTTAATTGTTTTCTCCGTCGCTTCAAAAGCTTCAGCAATGTGCATCACCTCAGAGAGTGGTGGATTAGATTTTTGTAGTGCATTTACACGAACAACATCATGTGGAGTGTGTACAATCACTTTGTCTCGTATCATTTCTTCTGTATAATCATGTCCACATTTTGGCGCGCTGCAAATAAATTTGCACTCACGTGCGATTTTTCGTAAATCCGTTATCCATTCTCTGTAAGTCTGGCTTGTAGACATTGTTGTTTTGTGGAACTCATGTCTGGCAGCAACTACATGTGTTTTAGATTGAAAAAATTCGGTTAAGAATTGCGTCAAGTCTTCGAATGTATTGCTTTTCATTTCACTTGCACCAAAATTGCTGCGTAATATATCATATGTTTCTATGCCTACCCAGGTCAGAAAAAATGACTTGAATCTCTCCTTTTTTACGGAATAAGCCGAAAAATGTTGATGCAGTTGCTCCAGATATGTCTCCCACTTATGCAATTGCTTATTAAAAGCATGAAATGCAGGCACATTAACACTCTGTCCATCTGCAGTCTGTTGTAATAAAATTTGTTTGAAGAATGCTCGCTGATCCTCCAGCATTTTATTTGTAGACTCTTGTTGCTGTTTAAGCAATTCCTTTAAAGCAGCTACGTCCATTTTAGGTAAATTTTTTTTTTTTTATAATCCTCGTCGCCACTGTTTTGTTTTAGTTATCTTAATCAACTAACTTTATTTTTTTACATTATACAATATTTACTTAAACTACTTACATGCTAGAGTTTCCAACTTTATATATTTAAAATAATTATTAATATTGTTGAATATGACAGTAAGCATATCACAAAAGAAGAAATAAAATAAGCACTACTTTCGATGGCAACTCTGTACAATATGGCGATTTTGTTAGGCTTTTATGTGCAAAACCCATAATAAGATCTAAAATTTGGAAAATGCATAATAATTCTTTGCAATTATTGTTAAGAATGTTTTCTTTTACATGATTGTAAATTTTTTTTTTTTGTTTATATTATTTTATTTTTAATTGTATCTTTGTGATTAGAAATTGACAATTATGTAATCAAATCTTAAAAACTAAACATAATGCAATTAGCAGGTGCAAAAAAGGAATTTAAACTTTATAATAAAATCAAATGGATTATTATTATCCAAATTTATAGCAACATTTTTAGTAAAATTACGTTAAGGTGGTATGAAGCTTTTTCGCTTAAGTCTAGATATTGTGGTATCAGACAGCAGGTGTTGCGCCATTGGATTATTATACTGGTGAAGTTTCACTTCATATTTTTGGCCGCATGTTCTAATGACGTCTGCAACAGTTGGGATTCCAAGATCGTTGTGGATATGTGCATTTTTGAGATACCAAGGAGCACCGGTTATTTGCCCAAGTAATTTGTTTTGAACTCTCTGTATTTTTTCGATATTAGAAGCACATGCTGTACTCCAGAGTTCTATACCATAGGACCAGATAGGTTTTAAGATTGAATTGTATACCAGGACTTTATTTTCCAGAGTTAGCTTAGAGTTTTTATTAATAAGCCAATGGAGCTGCTGTGATTTCTATTTAATTTGAGATTTTTTGCTTTCAATATGTTTAGTCCAAGTCAGCCTTCTATAAAGATAAATGCCGAGATATTTTACATCATATGACTGGGGTATAATGCTGTTATTAAACTTAACAGGGGGCACGTTTCTTTTCGTAGAGTAAACGTGCCATGTACAGTTTTTTCTTGCGTTTACTTTTATGCGCCATTTTGCTAGCCACTTCTCCAATAGACTTAAGTGAGTCGAGAGACTTTGGGACGCCCTTATGTGGTCACTGTTAGAACTAAGAATTGCAGTGTCATCCGCGAAAGTAGCAAGTTTGTGATTTGAGAGTAGTGGGAGATCAGCTGTGTAGATAATATACAGAAACGGCCCCAATACACTTCCTTGAGGAACACCAGCCATTATGTCGATTTCTCTTGAAATAAAAGTATTGTATTTCAATCTAAATTTTCTAGAAGATATATATGAAAACAATAGCTTATGTATATTTTCAGGATGATAATGTTTTATTTTATACATAAGACCTTCGTGCCAAACCTTATTAAAAGCTTGGGCTACGTCCAAGAAAACGGCGGAACAGTATTGTTTGTGGTGAAAGGCAGTATGTATTTCTTTAGAAATTCTGTGAACTTGCTCAATAGTGCCATGTCTTGTTCGAAATCCAAATTGATGGTTTGGGATCACATTGTTTTGAGTTATTATTGGCATAATATATGACAGGAGCATTTTCTCAAAGATTTTTGATAACTGGTGCAAAAGATGATGATGCCAAAGTTAGGTCCTTTCCTGCTTTTGGAATCATTTTTATTTCTGAAACTTTCCATTGCTTCGGGTAGTAGCCAAAAGCGAGGATATCACCGTTGAAAAGTTATTGCTGAATGAGGCAATTGTTGTATCATTTTACCCGTAATTTTATCGTATCCAGGTGCCTTTTTAGGATTTGCAAATGTTCGGATAGTTTCCTTGACGTTATCCAAACACAACGTAAGGGGAGTTTTAACAATAGAAGGAGATTCGATGTTAGGTTGGAAATCTGATAATTGTTCTATTCTTTGTAAAGAATAGAATTCAACTTAATTTAATACTTCAGCAACGATGTTCAGTAACAATTTATATGTTCCTTACCACTGGTGGCGGGAACAATATACGAATGCGGAGATATTGATTGTAAGTCAATAACTGATTTTATTTATAATACAATAAATTGGTCTTTTCTACAAATTAAAATACAATAATAATTGCAAGATATACAATATTTACTTAAACTAATTTATTGTTTAATTCGCACAGATTGCTTACTAAGCAACCTATGCGTGCGCTTAACTTATGACCTAATTCATACTATTTTGTTGAATCGTCAACCAAAAAATTAAGCAACAGGTGCGAGCGATTAACTCATGACCTAGTTGTTAGTTTTTTTGTTGATTCATCAACATTATGCCGTCTCTGAGTTGGTATTACAAACTGGTTTAGATTTGGTAGCCTCAGCAGGTTGTTGATTAAGTACACGACCAATCAACATCGTAAATGGATATTGATCTACGATTATTGGCTGGTGTTGATGGTATTTGCGGTTTAATGTAACATATATAATATAGTACTCCAACGAATATGATTATTATTATAGCTGTGGTCCATATAACCCATTTTATCCAATATTGATGAGTTATTATTGTTTTCCAAGATATTTCATTGACTTAGTCCAGATTGTCCTGAGCATCCCTTGCGGAGTACAAAAATATAGTTGATAAGTGTTGCATCAATGGAATAACGGTTTCATTTGTAATTGTATACATTTTCCTGTCAGGTATTGTGATGTTTTGCATGCTGATTGGGTTAACGTGGTGTGTGACTGATTGGAATTCTTTCATCATTCTTCCTTCAAAAGATAATTTTTTATACAATTGCCTAATTACACAATTGGAACTCTCGTCAATGTTGCGAAATATTGTTGGGTGAAGTAACCTAGTAATATTATTCAGCTTGGTTGCCGTCTCCATTTGTCTGATAGTTACGTCAAAATATTTTTTCTTGCTATAATTGATGCCAAATGTGGATGTTATCAATTCGATGTCTTGATATATATTATCATCAATTCTTTCCGGAATCGTGTTGAATCTAATGATTTAATATTCTTCTATATCGGAAATTGTGAAATAACCATAAATTATAACGTTTTCAGTATCTCGAACATATTAGAATCTGTTCATCGGGATTGACAAGACATACATTTCTGGTCCAATTTTTGCGGAACATCGAGTTATAATGTCACTGATTTCATCATGTGAAAGGAATTCATATATATGACTGCGTTTCAAATATACATTGAAGATCTTTTTGTATTTTGATATTTTGATACTTCTCGAATGGAATTGGATGCCATTATATATGAATTAAGTACATATATGTTCAGTTTATTTCCTTCTCCGATATCATGCCAACCTTGCATCTGACTGATAACCTGCAATCCTTCGTTTAGTCTTTCACTAAGCTGTTGATTTTGTTGATGATTTTAGTTTCTGTGTTGTTTTCTGACGCTATTGTGGACATCATGATTCTAGCATTT
>NC_051846.1:124075840-124096327 GCF_002237135.1 Teleopsis dalmanni | reverse complement strand
TATTTGTTGTTTTAGGTTCTCGTACCTGTTTGCTGCTGGCGGATGAAGCACTGCGTCAGCCACGTCGGCTACGATGCTGGACTCTATGGCAGCTACTATGGTGTTGAATCTCGTCATGTTGTTGCACACTCCTGCCACCGCGAACTGCGCCTCGATCTGCGCGAACCATATTTCGAGTCGGTCGTGCCAGAACGGAGCACCTTCACCGAAACGCGATTCACCACTGGTGCCGAGTCTTCGCGCTGCTGTCCGAGCGATGCTGCATTCTCATTTTGCACCGACATTTTTTCCTTAGTTTCGCACTGCCACTAAGCCGGAACTCTGCTCGCCGAGTTCTGAAAAAGACTTTTTGTGTATTGATGCAATATATTCTTAATTAGTGAACAGTTCTGAAAAGAACTGATCACGTCGGGGTCACCAGTTTAGTATATTCCACGCCGTATGTAACGAACGACTGACCCGTGCGCAAGTGCTGTTGCTCTATATATGCATTCATTGCTTGTCCGTGTTTCGTGTCGTTCATATGTTCAAGCATGCACATGTTTGGCTGGTGCTGCCACACTACTATCATTTTGGAGTTCTAATCCTTGACATTGTATGAAACTACAAATGTTTTCGCAATTAAATTATTCGCACAAAAAGTCTGAATACCATTAGTGATATACAAATCATTTTTTATATTGATGCGCTTATAATTGTACTTTTTTTGAAGTCCCAGTTATGTACGCGGATCAACACAAGTACATTATACATGAATTCCAATTTTGGACTTGCAAAAGTACGATATTAATATTTATGTATTTAACCAATTAAGTACCAGGCAAGTTCAAATTTGGAATTTTATAGTGCGATTTTCAGAAAGGTCTTATTTTACGTTAAAAATATTCCCAGCAAAATCAAATTTTTTTTTGAAAAGTAGTTTTCCGGAAAAGTGGAAAAGTAGCACATTTTTCTCTCTTCGATAGCACAAACATTTTTATATGTGTTTTGTTCGCAAATATGGTATTTAGTTACTTTTATGGTGACGTAAGTACCATTGTAAGTTGTAGAAAATACGTGTACGTATAAAATTTTATGATTTATGCTTTTCAAATATTTATTAACCAAAAAATATATATATAATATATTACATATGTATTATATTATGTAAAAAGAAATAAGTTTACTTGCGTCATTGTCTACGATCAATGTAATATTGTTTATTATCATAGAAAATTTTAAAGAAATTTTCAACATAAACATTTAAATGACACTTATCATTTATAAAAACTGTGGCTTTGGTAAATTTCCCAGAAGATAAACATCTTCTGCTGCACTGTGACTTTCGTTTTTCAAATCCTCGTAAGCGGTAGCTTCTGTAATGAACATTGAGTTCTCTGATGCACGAAGGTTTCTGGCAATGAAATTCTTGAAGTCTAACTGAGGTATCGGTTTTGTGTTGGTAGAAGCGGCAACGAAGCAATGTAGTTTCCAAGCGTTTACTACAGCGCTATCCAAACACTGAACTCATAATGGCCACCACCACTTTTTACTTCTATGCCCAATACTATAGTTAACAACTCCATTGTCATATAAATCAGCGCCGCTCATGTGTCGGTTGTAGCTATTGATAACTTAGAGCTGTGGAACACCAAATTATTTTTTCTCTCTGCTATAATGTTCCACATTTATTATGGGTTCAACCGAACCATACAGTATGTTGCAATGTATACTCACAATAGCTCAATAATTCCTTTACAAAAAATGCACCGATTCTCAATTGTTTGTTGTATTTGTCTATTGCACTGGAGTATAGCAGAAACTGGAAAATATACCCACTATCCAAAGATAGGGTTCACAGCTTATAACCGAAATGTATTGGTGCATTTGATTCGTATACAACTTCAATAGTACCTTAATACCATCTCATAATTACACACGCTGAATTCGAAAAAGGAGAACAAAATTTTAAGGTCGCATGTAATGTTTGTTGATATTTTATCAGCGTCAATCATTTTATTGTCCGATTCACCAGCAACATTATGAGGTGACAAACATTATTATTCAATAGGTAGCGGAGTGTCACTTGGCACTAATGAGTCATCTTCGCTCCTATTGTCAATAATATGCAATAGTTCCTGATTTCTTAGATATCTTAGCCACGACATTATAATTTTATTTAGAGTTAAAAATTGACTACAAAACTTTTAGCATGAACAAATATAAGTGCTATATAAAACAATCAAATTCATACAAACTCAACCAGCAATCAAATTTAAAAATAGACTTATTACTACTATGCATAGCAAAAAACACAAGTTTAAGTTAGTTAGAAGAGTATGATATTTATTAGAGAGATTACTCTCATTTTATTTCATTACCTAACGGCAAACATTTGTATTGATTGTTTCATCATTATACTATTATGAGACCCAGCGTGTGGTTCACCACACACCTTTTTTTGCCGGCGTCTGGTGGCAATTAACTGTTACTAAGGCGCCGGAAAAAATCACGAAAATTATATTACATTTGGACTTTTGTGAACACATGTTATAACAAATATATTAGTTTTTATATCTGATTATTTTAATTTTGATTTAATTAAAAAAAGCATTTTTTTGGACACTTTTTATTTCGGATCAGGTAAACTCATGAACAGATGAAAACTGTTCGAAACATGTATTTTTATATTATTAAGATATCAAACTAAGTAACAAAAATAAAAACATTGAATTAACCACTTTTATATATTTTTACATAATTTCAAAGTTAGCCGTGTGGTGTACCACACGGAGGTACGAAAGGGGTTAAAGTAAAGTATTGTATATACACCAGAAGTTATATTTGTAAATTATTTTGTCAAATATTTACTTACATCTGATTTGTATATAATCTTTATAAAAATATAAAAAATGTGTAACATAAAATATATCCATATATCTTATATATAAAAATCTTGGTCATGAAACGGCTTCACCAATTGTCATGAAACTTTTTGTGTATATTTGATAGGTATGAGAATAGGTCGTAAAGTATATTTCATACCGCTAAAGTGATTAGGGTGCCCATATCCAGCAAAAAAATCTTTATTGCTTTAACAAAAATTTTTTTATTTTTTTTACATAAATTTTTTTTATATTTTTGAAAAAAAAAAATTTTTTTTTATTATTTTATGTATTTGTTAGACATTTAATTATCTTATTTCAACACAAATAATAATTTATTCTTTATTTGTTATTTATCAAACGTAAGTGTGTGGGAAATTTAGTTCAATTTATTTTAATTAATAAGAGTTATAAGAGAAGACAATATCAGTATACCATTTTTCATCGGTATATTTCAGTATATTTCATTTTTCATATCAGTATACGGATTTCTCATACAACGTGTTGTTTACGTGTTTTTATATATGAGTTTTGAGATATGAGTTTTTATATATATGATTTATGATTTTAAAAAGGTGGGTAAAATAATAAGTGAACAATACCACGAAGACGAAAGGGAGCTCATTTGGGTCGTCGTATCAATAACGCAACAAACATGTGAAATAGTAGATCAGCAGGAACAGACGAACAAATGCAACAAGATAACGAAAATGTGCGTGTGAGTATGTCGAAATTGCGAGAATCTCAAATGCAAGAGGTACGAGCTGAACGAAATCAACAACGACAATTAGAACGGAGACAAGTGCGCTGGTTTGTAGTTAACACACGCAGAACCAATGATCAACTACGCCAACAAGCACATCGAGCATTTACATCCACTTCGTTTCTTCGTCTTGCGTTTAAGTACGAGCCAGATATTGAATATTCCTTGTAAGGACGGAAATTTTGACACCAAATTTCCGCCTAATAAAAACTAGGCACTGAATTAACACAGAGGAAAATTGAAATTTTTGGTTAATTTAATTTATTTACAATAATTTGACAATTTTATTTTATATAACAAAAAATTATTTTTTATTGACGATTTAAAGCGCGTGTTAGAATAACAAACTGTCAAAACAAAACACGACGAAAACAAAGTCAAAAGCACAGCGGCTTCACGACAAAGATCATAAACACAGCGGTTACACTGCACAACCCAGTGGGTAAACGAACGGGAAAATTTAAAATACGCTAGAAGAAAGCTCCCGCGTATGGGTATTTAAGACAGTGATATTATGAAGCAGGCGTGAGTTTATGAACATTCGTCAAGGTGGTATTACGCCGAAAATATTAAATCCTGCGTTGGTCTTACGGCAAAGGAAATAAAAATTATATATGTCTATGAAACATATATATTCATAAGAAATATAACTGTTAAAATCCTGCGTTGGTTTTACGGCAAAGGATAGGAAATTATATATGTCTATGAACCATATATACATCCATAAGAAATATATGTATAACTATTAAAATCCTACGTTGGTTTTACGGCAAAGGATACGAAATTATTATACACATATTGGAAGGAGTAAATAATTCGCACGGACATATTATGAATATTCCGTAGCGTAGTCTCAGAAGAACTACACACCATCTCACGACACCCGTCCGCAGAATCTTCGTTACTTATTCATAGAAACTCAGCGCTCGTCCATCGAATCTACGGCACAGCTAGGTATCGCCTGGATACACGAATATTTTTGAAGAAGAAAATATGTAATAGTACATTTTTTTTTATATTTTTAATAATACATATTGAGTTTTGTTTTCCTTTTATTATATCTTTATTTTGTTACGAATTTTATTAAATCAATTTTTCTATTTTTCGCACGATTATCTAAATAATTTTGTTATGAATATTTACTGAAGCAATAAAGAAATAAACTATAAAAAATTTTAAACAATATCTTTCTTTTACGAAACTCGTCCCCGCGAATATAAATTGATTGTAATGACTCTGGACGACGGCTGAGGATACCCCAGCAAAAACTAAATATTTTTGAACGTCACCAAAAAGTGTCGTTACAATTGGCGCCCGAGCAGTGACCGTACAAAAGTTTTCCTAAAAGAAAGATATTTTATTAGAAAAGAAACCCAACTATCTCAAAAAAAAAAAATAAAACCACAGGAACAGAGAAATCGGAAGCCACGAAAATGTACCTAAGGCTTAGAATTGCGAATCGTTGAATGAGGAACAGTGAAAGAGTTCGTTCTTCAAACAGATCAGGGCGTCACCCCAAGAGAAGGTCTTGATCAAAGTCACGGGAGGAATTAACATACAATGCCATCATATATTGAAACCATTGAACAAATAACTGAGTGGTCAGTACGTTATGACGGCGAAGGAGATCCATTAGGCTTCGTGTGAAAGATAGGAGAGCTATCAGATATCTATGACATCGACATAAATGTAGTCCCAAGGACGATGCCCATACTCCTTGAAAATAGGGCACTGATGTGACATCGCAACAACAATAAGCGTTGGAAACTCTGGTCAAGCTTCAAGGCAGACTTTTTAGAATTTTTCCTTCCACATGAGTATTTCGAAAGATTAGAAGAGCTTCGTACAGAGCAAGTTAAAACAAGTAGAAGTCCGGTACAGGAAGCGATCAGCAATCGCCTGATAAGTAAGCACCAAGAAACGATGTCATTGCCAAATACCACGAAATGTATGCCAACTACAGGAAGAGGGCAGAACGTTACTTACAGTGTGAATCTAAATCCATATGGGCTACAAAATAAGAAAAGTTACCAGCAACAGAGTAGTTCTAAAGTTAAGCAAGCAACAACAGTAATAGTTAGAAGTCCAGTAACAAATACACTACCCACGCTAAGCATGCCGCATCGAAGTGATTCAGAACCACACTCAGTACCACTACAGGTAAAACCACAAAAGCAGGCGTTGCCTAAATGCGTCGTAACTCCTCCACAGATTTCAACGTCTCATAGGGAAAGTCCAGAAGTATGTTATCACCAAGCCCATGCACAACAGTCGCCAGCCAACCGCAATCAAAACACACAACCACGAGAACAAAAGCATCAAATCGAAGAGCATGATTTATCATCACGTCCAGCTCTACTACAATGTTTAACGATAGTACCAGAGTCATCACATGTCAATCATCCATTGTTACCAACTTCTACAAGTTCAGAATCATCGTCGCAAACGCCACAGAGTCATTCAAAAGTAATTTCAAGTCATCGTCGCAAACGCCACAGAGTCATTCGCAAAGTAATTTCAAATCATCGTCGCAAACGCCACAGTGTCATTCGCAAAGTAATTTCAAATCATCGTCGCAAACGCCACAGTGTAATTCGCTAAGCAACTTTAAACCATTGTTACAACCAAAGAAACTTGAGCCGCAGCGTCCACCTCCTGTTAATCAGCAACAAGCACAACGAGAAGCATCACCAAGAAATAACCGCCAGTCTGGTCCACCATCATCTCCGTCATCGACTACATCGCCACAGAGGAAACCTACTACAATACAGCCAGTATCGAAAAATCGTCATGTACAACCTACAAATCCATTAGATATCAATGTTTCAGATAGTAAACTTAATAAAGAACCATGGTCGCCGCAAGAGGAATTGAAAGTCGTTCAACCGAGCACAAAAGGAAACAAACCAAAAACACTTGTCATCATGTCAAAAACCAAGACGAATTCTTGAAAATATTCAAGAGTCCTAAGAAAAGAAAGAGAAATCGTGCCTCATCATAAGAACGAATACTGGGTTAGTGTTACGTTAAAATCATATCATCAGTTGTATTTTTTTTATCGCTCCGAAGAAGAAGGGAAATGTAAGGATGGAAATTTTGACACCAAATTTCCGCCTAATAAAAACTAGGCACTGAATTAACACAGAGGAAAATTGAAATTTTTGGTTAATTTAATTTATTTACAATAATTTGACAATTTTATTTTATATAACAAAAAATTATTTTTTATTGACGATTTAAAGCGCGTGTTAGAATAACAAACTGTCAAAACAAAACACGACGAAAACAAAGTCAAAAGCACAGCGGCTTCACGACAAAGATCATAAACACAGCGGTTACACTGCACAACCCAGTGGGTAAACGAACGGGAAAATTTAAAATACGCTAGAAGAAAGCTCCCGCGTATGGGTATTTAAGACAGTGATATTATGAAGCAGGCGTGAGTTTATGAACATTCGTCAAGGTGGTATTACGCCGAAAATATTAAATCCTGCGTTGGTCTTACGGCAAAGGAAATAAAAATTATATATGTCTATGAAACATATATATTCATAAGAAATATAACTGTTAAAATCCTGCGTTGGTTTTACGGCAAAGGATAGGAAATTATATATGTCTATGAACCATATATACATCCATAAGAAATATATGTATAACTATTAAAATCCTACGTTGGTTTTACGGCAAAGGATACGAAATTATTATACACATATTGGAAGGAGTAAATAATTCGCACGGACATATTATGAATATTCCGTAGCGTAGTCTCAGAAGAACTACACGCCATCTCACGACACCCGTCCGCAGAATCTTCGTTACTTATTCATAGAAACTCAGCGCTCGTCCATCGAATCTACGGCACAGCTAGGTATCGCCTGGATACACGAATATCTTTCAAGAAGAAAATATGTAATAGTACATTTTTTTTTTATATTTTTAATAATACATATTGAGTTTTGTTTTCCTTTTATTATATCTTTATTTTGTTACGAATTTTATTAAATCAATTCTTCTATTTTTCGCACGATTATCTAAATAATTTTGTTATGAATATTTACTGAAGCAATAAAGAAATAAACTATAAAAAATTTTAAACAATATCTTTCTTTTACGAAACTCGTCCCCGCGAATATAAATTGATTGTAATGACTCTGGACGACGGCTGAGGATACCCCAGCGAAAACTAAATATTTTTGAACGTCACCAAAAAGTGTCGTTACATTCTCTCATCCGAAAGTGATGATTGGTTCTATGGACAAAGAATGCCCTTATTGCCATGTACCCAAATTCAAACAAGAATCAGACGGTTTGTGTTGCGCATCAGGAAAAGTGCAACTACCAGAAATTGAGAGACCAGCAGAACCATTGAACGGCATGCTCATTGGCACGCATGAAGTTTCAAATCAGTTCCTGAAGTTCATTCGCATATTTAATTCATGATTCCTAATGACTTCGTTCGTAATTAGGAAACGCAAATAGTTTATAATACTGCGGCAAATGGCCAACAATTTAATTCAACGTTTAAAATCAAAGGTCAAGTGTACCATAAAGTCGATTCATTTTTGCCAATGCCAAACGAACTATATAAATTTTTACAAATATACTTCATGGGCGGTGAGGACATCAATCGTATGGATGCACATTGCGAAAACAAAAACATCAATTCACCATATGCCAGGCGCATTTTCTTGATGGATATTTATCTTCCAAAGTTATTTGCAGTTTGTACTTATTTAGAATAATTAATAATATATTGGTTATAGTGTAAACTAAAATATGTCTATGTTGGCGTATTATACTTCAATATATTTAGTTATTGAGTGTTTTCTTCTCGTTGGTGTTTATTGCTCAGAAAACATTGTTAATTGCATTTTTCACGAAAATACACGCACACTCCATATTTTTCTTCTTTTAAAACATTTCATTTTTTGTAAACAGTTATATTTACACAGGTTACGCGGCGTCACCGACATGTATTCACTGTGTTCAAATTGCGACTCTCTAGTATTTTTTCTTTGACACACACTGTGGAAGCTTCAAAAGTTAACTTTTCGCTGGACACGTTTCGCAGGTCAGCGCATTCCACAATCACGTTGTAGGATCGTTGGCTTCAGCAATAGTTCGCTGTTACAGTTTTGAAACACGATACTCAATTGCAAGGTCAGTTTTATATAATTGTTTATATTTGGCCAAACCGATTTTAACACACCCTACGCATCACAACAATTTTGACATATGCGCGCTAGGTGTCCAGATTGGCCACATCGAAAACATGCCGCTGCTAGATTTATATCGCTCGAGCTTCTTATCTTCGTTTAGTTTCAAATGTCTCATTAACTTTTGCAGTTCCAACACAAATGGCTCTACGGTTTCTGCAATCGATTCCTCAGTTTGTCTTCTAACTGCTCGAAATATAGATATGGCAGGAAAAACTTCAGAAAATCCATTTTGGACGCTTCCCAGTGAACCCAATTCCTTTTGTTGTATCTAAACCTTATCAGTGCGTTTCCTTTAAGTAATTCCGGCATTGTACAGGGCAATACATTCGTGGGTATTGCATAAATGTCCGCTAATTCCTCCACTAGCTCAATGAACGCCAGGGGCTCGCCGTTGTCATCGTACCGGATCGCCCATTTTCTGCCCTGGTCGATAACGCTTGCCTGTGTGTTCATTTGAGGAAGATACGAGTATAAGTCATATTTTGGTTGTGAATGTAATTGCCTTGTCAATGCTTCATTGACCATGATATGTCGCTCTAAACCTTCTAGGTAATCCCTGTCGTGTGTATATTTTATGTCATTTCTGCTATTGAAAATTTGGTGTAACGTCGTAGGCTGTTGATCACGAGGCACGTGTGAAGTATATGCAGGATTTTGACTTGGTGACGCTAGAGGTATTGTGTTGGTTTCTTCAGTATTTTTATCCACTTTTAATTCCTCACTGGAGCTCTAGCAATGTTTGCTTTCTAATTCATTTAATCAAATAACTACTATGGGTGCATGTTCTCCCTGCGCTACGAAGCTGATTAGTCATTTTCGCAAATCTTCGACTGCACCAGTTATATCTAGACCGAATTCTTCGAGATATCCAACCAAATCATCTTTTCGCAAGTATCGAATCCACGTTCTTCCGATGCTAGTTATGTGTATATTATTTCGTTAGTGACGCTGGAAAAGTTGTTATTCAAATTGTGAAGTGCTGTTCTCAGTGTACCTGTTCGGGCGCCACTTGTAATGAACCTTTTCTTGCGGTTTGTTTAGAGTTTGGATAACTCAGCCTCGTCCAAAGTCCTCACAAGAAATTTCTTTGTTGAGAATTTCTTTGTCACTCCCAACTTTTCGCGCACAGCTGTGTTGAAAGCAAACAATCTAAGCGACCTAAACCATATAATAACGGACGCGATAAAACACAGACACACGTGACTGTTAAAGCTACGTGTGTTATACCCCGTGTGAACTGAGTTCAGTACTGTTGAAGCCCTGAATCTTGCTCACCTTCAACTCCCAACGGTTCCGCTGTAAACGTATATAACTCAGGTCACTATTTGACTCCACCACGAATTTCACCTATATTTATTTAAAATTCTTCTTTATCACTTTTACAAATTAAAGTAAATTGTTAGGGTTTGGCAATTAATAATTTTAAGATATTTTGTTAACTTGTTCAATTTTCACTGTCTATTCAATTAAATAAAATTTTAAACCAAAATTAAAAGAAGTATTTTATTAACTTGTTCGGTTTTCCCTGTCTTTTCATTCAATTAAATAAAAAATATTTTAACCAAAATTAAAAGATGTGTTTTATTAACTTGTTAAATTTTCACTGTCTATTTATTTAATTAAATAAAAAATTTCTTTAAACAACTTTAAATAAGATTTAAAATCTTTAAATTAATTTAAAATACAACAATCAAAGCATACAGAACTCGTTGGAATAATAATACATAATTTTTAGAAATGTTTAAACAAAATTAAAAGCAGTATTTTAGTTTAAAATAACTTTAAATAAAATTTTATTTTTTTTTTTAAATTAATTTACATAAAAGAATCAAATCACTTGCAGTTCGTTGAAATAATCCACGTCCGTTGCCACACAAATATGTCTCGTTCGCTTTCAAATACTCTCGTTGAGGCACACAAGAGTTTTTATTTAGCCGCGTTGTTTTCAAAAAAGAACTAACACAAGGATTTAGTTCACCGCATTGATTAAATTTACCGCGTAGTTTAGTGCTGGAGGAACCATAAAAAAAGAGACGCACTATCTGTTGAATGCCCTTTTTATATATTTGTTAAACAACGGTGCCTTCCGTTTACGCATTGAAGTTTGTTGACCCAATGTTAAAGCTTCTCTTCTGCACCGCACTGAGCGAAAGTCTAGTTTAGCGGCGAACTTGTTTTTCTTCAAGTAATTGTTTGAATTTAGAGGTGGTTTTTGTCTGAGTTGCGATCCACTTCCACACCTTTCTGCAAAAAGCTTTCTTCGTTTGACAGGTCTCTTTGTTATTATTATTTTGTTTTGATTTTTATTATTCCTGTTTTTAACAAAATGTGTTGTGCGGGTGAAAATGTTTCAATTCATTCTATTAAGTGAAAACTATTTCGGAAACATTTTATTTTAAATACAGTTGCTGCAACATAAACATTAAACGAAAACTTAACGTATAATCTCCTTTTACTAAACTATATTCGCATATATGTTATCAGTTCATTTCCATGTGATTTTAGAACATTTTCCGTGTATCAGTTTTATTGCTGCGGGGTTGGACTTGGGTGAGTAGGTTTTCTTAATATTTTTAATACTAACTAAATAATTTTCTTTACAGGTGTCTTCGTTCATCATTTATTTTTATTAAAGTAAATTTTCTTTTTTTTCAATTATTTTTGAACTGTGTTTTGTGTCAGCTATACCCACGGCGCACAGTGTGACAGAACACAAAATTAGGCGGTCAAAAATCGATATTTTCGGAACCAGTGGAGATATTGATATGAAACTTTCCTAAAATATGGTTTTTGAGTTGATCTTTCTTTCAAATCGAATTTGAGCCCAATCGGACTACCGAAACTTCCCGAAATTTTTGTCCAAACATGGGGCATTTGCCGTGGTCCCAAGATTACTTAAAAACTATGATAGGTAGAAAGCTAAATTTTGGTGTCAGGAAAACTTATTTTATTATCTAGATTCCAAATTTGGTTTTCCGCCCACTGCCACACCCACCCCCAATACAAAATTTTCATATTAAATCGTTTATTATCGTTAAAAAAACTTTTTACATTTATTGGACTATATATATACCTGACGTATATAGCAACATAACTTCACGCAAGAAATGGGCGTGATCCGCCCATTAGTTCCTAAGTTATTTGCAGTTTTATGTAATGTTAGCAAAATTACGGTTTCGCAATAATTGAGCCAACCTTAAACCTTTTTAGCTTTTTTACTATTTATTCAAAAATTATCATTTTTGATTTTTTTAAAGCTTTGGATATTGTTATTCATTATAAGCAAAAAAAAAAGAAAGATCATTTCAAAAACTATATTTTCGGAAAATGTCATATCAATATCTCTACTGGTTCCGAAAATATCGAATTTTGGCCGCCTAATTTTGTGTTCACACTGTACGGCGTTGTAACGATCAAATTTATTAATTAATAAAATTTTGGTCGTAAAAAATGTTTTTAAGAAATTGTTCCTGTTTACTATGTTGCGTACCTCGGAAATCAGACTAAAATTTATTTGTTTTAATAAGAAAGGAACCGTCACTTTTAAGTACAAATTCTTACAACATTTCCTACAAAACTCTTTTAGATCTTACTACACTCAACAACTTGGATCGTGATAATTCAACAAATCAACAAATGACTATTAAGTTACATTCCCTTTGTAACTTACTATCTTCAATTATTTAATATATCTAAGAAACTCTTATATCTTTTATAAAACACAACAGCTTAGATCTTAATAATTAACTCTTGTTATACACATCCGTTAGCTGACTATAAAGTTACATTCCCTTTGTAACTGACTCACTATCTCCAAAAAAAACTCCTCTTTCTTTTATATGATTGCAACTAATTTATTCTCCAGCTTACCGCCCTCAAGACACCGTAGTATTCTCTGATCCTTCTGTAAGATTAATAATCATCTTTACCGCAGTTTTAATCAAAACACAACTCGTAACAACAAAATAATTTTCACACTTTGATTCTTTATATTTAACAAAAAAAACTCCTATACCAAAATGAACAGCACTCGCAATATTTTCTGAACCATTCCTGACATACATCTTTGTAAACAAATTTCTCTATTTTTATATGCATCTTAGTAAAAATATTTTTATATTAAATTCAGCAAATAATATAACTAATTACTATATTTATCAATGAAATTATTTAATCTAATAAACTTCTCTTACGCCAATGACACAATTTTTAGTATATTTTATTCATATTTCCTAAATATATGTACTTTTTCCTTACATTGGGCTTGAACTGCCCCTTGAGCTGATATTTCTTATATATGTTCCTAATAGTGTTAAAATCCTGTAATAGTGTTTATCCTGTAAACTATTATTAAAACTATTCCTTCCCTTTTTATCCACTTATTCTCTATATAACCCTATACAGATAATAGTTATTGTCATCTTTGTGTTGATTATAATCAAGCCCCTATTGCTATTATTTTCTTTATAAACCTAAACGTACCCTAATAACTATTACAAAAACTTCAAAAGTTATTTTTCAACACATTTTTCAACTTTTACCCTATTTAAACTGGCTTGAAATTTATTTTTTACAAGAAAAAATTTATAAAAATGGAACAACAGAACGCCAGAAAAATAAATATTTTAACTTAATTACTAATTAAATAAATTTTCCATTTTTTTTATACCTATATCAATTAACCTATAAAGTTTTTCTTTATACCCCATTAAAATAATTATATGTGCAGTACTTGAAATCTATTTTAAACCCAAACAAATTTTGTTAGGGTGAATTTAATTTATTATTTGTTTTTATGTTTAGTAGTCTAATTAAAATAATAAAACCAATTTTATTCAAATTTATTTTTTTTTAAAGAAAAATTAACTTCATTTTAAATCTTCATAGAAAATATTTAATGAGTAATTCACATTTTTTGCTAAAAACAATTAATTATTTTTTGTGATTTAATTTTTTTTTATTTTTCAATAAGATAATGAATTTTCATTATTTATTTTTATTAAGTGTATCCTACATTGCATTGAATCTACCAAATTTTTAAATAGTAGGAGGTCAATTTTGGCCCATTCGTCCAGTATGTCCTTTATCAGCTCTTTAAGAGTATCGTATTGCTTCGAATAAGCATAAATATTTTTTTTTTTTAATTTAACATTACATTAATAACATTACATTACAAATTATTTTATATAAACATACTATAATGATACATACCATATAATGATTTGTAAATTATTTCAAGGGGCCTCTGAATAAGTAGCCAGGGCTTATTTACCAGATATCACGGTGTATAAGTTGAATTAATCAGGATGATCATTAGAAAAGTAGGATGGCGGGTCTATCGTTCCGTTTTAGTCTAGAGGAAGTAGTCATATTAGCAAGAGGTCTAGCCAGCGGATTTACATGGTTTTCAAGATTTTAAATATGTTTCTGCCTTATTCTCTCGAATTCGACTTTAACCATCGGAACTCTTAAATCGAAATGTATGTTTTCATTTCTGAAATACCAGGGTGCACTAGTTATCATTCTTAAGATCTTTGCTTGAGCTCTTTACAGGATTTCTACATTTGACGAACAGGCATTGCCATATAGCTGCAAGCCTTATATCCAGATTGGTTTAATAACTTGGTTGTATAACAAGACTTTGAACTCTAAACATAAGGGAGATTGATGACCGATTACCCAGCGAAGGCTTAAAGCTTTGAGTCCTTTTTGTTTCAATATGCTTCCGCCAAGTTAAGCGTTTGTCAAGGTGAATACTAAGGTACGTCACTGTTTCTGTTTGTGGAACTACTATTCCGTTGAGAGTGATAGTTGGTGATGAGGATCTGTTAAGAGAGAATATTAAATGACGACATTTTTGCTCATTGACTTTAATTCACCATAGTGATAACCAGCTTTCAATGGAGTACAAATGATTTTGCAGTTGACTGGAAGCGATTGCGGCATTCTTATGTCGGCACAAAATAGCGGTATCGTCAGCAAATGTTGATATTACTAAATTGGTATTTGTAGGGATATCTGAAGTAAAGATGAGGTACAAGAATGGACCAAGAACACTGTCTTGTGGAACTCCTGCACCTATTGAAAAGACATTAGTTGTGTGCATATTGCACTTTACCTTAAAAGATCTGCCTATCAAGTATAATTGAAATACTGCGTGTGAGTTTTGCGGGAGTACTTTTGGATTTTGTGTAACAAGCCCTCATGCTATACTTTGTCGAACGCTTGTGCAACATCTAAAAAGACACCAGAGCAATATTCTCGATTTTCAAAAGCACTTCTTATTTCGTTAGTTATTCTGTTCACTTGCTCGATAGTACCATGTTTTTGACGAAATCCAAATTGATGGTTTGGGATCAAGTCTCTATCTTGGAGGAAAGGCATAAGTTTTGCAAGGAACACTTTCTCAAATAATTTTGACAGACAAGGCATCAAACTTATAGGTCTATATGATGCGGCTAATGTTGAATCCTTTCCGGGCTTTTAAACCATTATAATTAACGCTTTTTTCCATTCCGTCGAGATATGTCCAAATTTTATTATGGCGTCAAAAATCTTTGTAATGAATGAGATTGCTACGAAGGGCAGATTTTTTAACATAATTGGAGTTATAGAATCATGTTAGGTGCTTTTTTGCAGACAAGTTTTTCTTTGATGGTTACCTTGATATCGTTTGCGGAGATTTGTAAGTTGATTATATTATTGTTAATATGTTGTGCTGGTAAATTCAAATTATTGGAGGGACTTGATTGAAAAATTTGACTCAGATGATTAGCAAATACATTAGCGTTTTCTTCGTCGCTGCGCGCCCATTCACCGCTGGAGTTATTTAACGGAGGCACTGCTTCAGCAGGTGTTTTTATAGTTTGATGAGCCTTCCAGAGTGATCCTTTGTTAGCCGTGTTTGGGGACAGCTTCTTTATATATTCGTATTGTTTGTTTTCTTTGTCTCTTGCAAGAGCGCTTTTTAGTCGATTTACGGCTTCTTTTAATTTAGATTTGGTTGATGGGGATCTATTTTGTTGCCATTCGCGACGAGGTTTTCTTTTTTCGGCTAGAAGTCTTTCGATTTTACTGTTGCTAAGATGCTGCTTTCTTACCTGAGAAGGCAAATTTTGTGCTGTAGAAATTTCGGCAGCTGAGGAGAGAATCATGTTGAATACTTGTACTGCATCATCTACCTGGTATTTGTTTTTAATTTTGTAATTCGTATGAACGTGAGTACTTATGTATTTCTTAAATTTCAGCCAATTGGTGTTTTGAGTTGTAAGTCTTTGTGGACCTTGAATTAGTTGGGGTTCTTCATAAACTATTAGGAAGATTGGAGAATGATCCGATGATAATTCATAACTTGTGTACACTGAAATGGAGTCACGACGAATACCCTTCGTTACAGCGAAATCAATAAGATCTGGGATTTTGTTGTTGTCTGATGGCCAATACGTAGGATGCCCAGGTGATGCGATATCTAGTTTGTTGTTCTTGTTTGTTATCACGTTAAAGAGTTTTTCACCTTTAGGATTGCAGAGCCGAGAGCCCCAAAAAGTGTGTTTTGCATTGTAGTCTTCTGTAGCAATGAATTTTTCTCCCAAAGTTTTGAAGAATTCAAGGTACTGTATTGCGTTTAGTATAAAGCGAGGGGGGCAATACACTGCTGATAGGGTAAGATTGTTGGTAAAGCATTGTATGCACACTGAAGTTGCTTGAAGGAAATCTTCAGCACATGAGCTCACAAAATAGTGTTTCAATCTTCTACGGACTTAAATTCTCGTACCTCCATGTGCTTTGCCGTCAGGATGATTTGTTTTCTAAAATATATAATTGGGTATAAAAAAGTAGTTTTTATTAGTGTAGGGTGTCCGTTGTTCTACAGTGTAGTCATAATTTTTTAACTCTAAAGCCCATCTAGCAATTTTAGGATTTAGTTCTTTTTTGTTTAATGTCATTGTCAATGAATTGCATTCGGTCACAATTTTGAATTTTTTCCCTTAAAGATAAACTCTAACTCTTTTTAGTGCATAAACCATCGCTAAAGTTTCTAACTCTGTGGTCCTTTTTGAAAAATAAAATATTCGATGCCATTTATTATCTTTTTTTTTCTGTACTAAACCTGCTCCGAAACCTAAACTACTGGCATCACAATGCAATTCCGTCCCATCTCTTGGATCATACAAAGCTAGCAATGGTGCTTCTACTAATTTTTCCTTGAGTACTTCAAATGATTTAAGTTCATCATCTTTAAAACAGAATTTCTTGTCGTTTTTCGTCAGATCATACAAGGGTTTCGCTATTACAGAGAAATCCTTGATGAAACGCCGACAATATGAACAGAGCCCTAAGAAACTTTGTACTGACTGAACTTTGTTGGGAATCGAAAAATCTCTAATTGCATCCAACCCTTTTTCATTCGCTCTTATACCGTCTTTACGAATTGAATATCCTAGATACTGAACTCTTTCTTGTAAAAATTCACACTTATCTAGGCGCAACTCTAATTTGTTTTCTACTAACCTTTTTAACACTGCTTCTAAAATATCAAAATGTTCTCTAACATTTTCCGTAGCTATCACTATGTCGTCCAAATAAATTATTACTTTTACTTCGACCACCATATCAGAAAATATTTTATTTATGAATTTTTGAAAAGCAGACGGCATTTTTTTTTAATCATTTTAATGAAATGACATTTGATCTTTATATGAAATCTTATTTCCAACGCACAAATTATTTTCATCATCATTTATACCGAACTCAATTTCTAAAATTTCACGTTCAAAATTATCATGGCTATCACGCACGTCCATTTAGTCTGTAGTTATATTTTTTTTCTCTATATCTAAAATCATTTTAATATTTGCCCTATTTAAAAAATCTCTTCCTAACAAAACTGAGTATCTCATCGTTTCACTGTCCACTACAATCAACTCGACTTGAATTACTTTTTGCATTATTTTAACAAAACAAGAAAATTTTCCAAAATTTTTTAATGTACTTTTATTTAATCCAAAATATGAAACATTTCCAATAGGTTTTAATTTGATATTGTTTGGAACTAGACAGCTTCTAATCAAGCTGACTGAGCTTCCTGTATCGACGAGGCTATCTAAAATAATGTAACTAGTAAAATTTTTAAACAGACTAAATTTACAATATTTTACATAATCATTATCCTTCATTTTGTTTTTGTTCTGCCAGCAGTCTCGGACTTGATGTTTGTCACTGCCGCACCCAAAACATGCGCCCAACTCCCGTTTAGGTTTCACGCAATTAGCCGCGAAATGACCGTAACTGTTGCAATTGAAACACCTCAGCCTGTGTTCATTTTTTTCTGCTGCAACTCTACGCACTGAATTGGTTGCAGGTTTTCTCAATTCTACACCAGCTAGTGCTTCGAGTAATTCGTCTTTGCTTTTAAAACGCTGCATTTTTGAATTTACTCGTATTTGCGCGTCTGGAATTCCATCCGCCACATAGTCAATCAACTCGACATTGTCCATGGAAATTTTATTTGCAAGCATAATTTTATCGTTGAAATATTCACAAAATTCTTCATTATAGTGCCATTTACGCAACTCGAACTTTTTGCGAAGTTTCAATTTATTTTCCCGCACTCCGAACATTATTGATAGTTGTTTCAGCAACTCGTCGACACTCTCAGTCATCAAATTTTTAATTGAGTGCACCCACAATTGCGCTCGACCTTTTAATTTCATTGCAATCACCGCACGAGTTTTATTTTCGCTGAGATTGTATGCTTTCTTTATACTAAATAATTGTTCGACCCTCATACTAGCCTCAGAATCACCATCAAAGTCATTTGAAATTTCTTTAATAATATTTAACGAAATTTTATCTTCTTCTTGCCGACGTAACGAGTCAACATTTTTTTGAATTCTTAACAATTCATTCTCCCTGAGCAGTAACTCTTTTTCACGTGCAAGCAACGCACACTCTCTCTTAAGAAACTCGGTTTCGTCAACATGCTTCAATGTATGTGCATTAACATCTCTTACATCACTGAACGCATGATTGTCGTCCGTTATCTGCATTTGTGCAATGCTGCTGTAGCTTATTGGTGCCTTTTTATCACCCTGAACCACATTTTGGTCGATTGTTTTGTCTACATTAACACCGCCGACGACTGTCTCTCCATCAGACCGACGCAGTTCTGCCACGGACCCTTGATCACTTTCACCATCATCATTTTCAACAATTTCAACATGCAGTTATTTTCGACACTGCTCAAACTTTGGCGAGCTTTTTAACCGAGCCACCAACGTGGCTTTGTCGCCATGTGCAGACAAACCAATTGTCTTACACATGTTTTTTAATTCTGACACAGTCTTTTTCGCCGCGTCACTCATTTTAAAAGTTTCTTTTTTAAAATTAGTAACTTTAATAAGTTAGAGATAATAATTACATCAATATTAAATATATTTTATATTATTGATTAGATAACCCGACAAACGTTGTTTTGCCTTATAAATTATTTCTAGTTTTTAGATAAGTTCTAGTGTAGACAAAAAGTAACTTACTTATTATAAGTGTGTAAGTATGTGGTATATGCATGAAATAGGCTTGGACGGCTATGAACGAAAAGGAAAATAAAAATAACAAACGCCAAACAATATTATTTTCAAGTTATTATAGTTTATTTATTAAATTATTAATAAAGAGGTTTTCGAACAGAAGTGAAACAACAACAAAAATTTATTTTTTAAATTATTTTAATTAATTGAATTTTTGGCTGACCATACAGCTGTTTCGAGTATTGCCAAATACCTTCATCAGTGGTCTTGGAAATAATTCTTGTATTAATTATTCTTGTAATAAATTATTAATTTAAAATCAATAGATTTGTATGATACCAAGTTCCCTGGCAACAACTGTTGTATCTTCAAATTTAAAATTGTCTTGGATTGACTGTAAATAATAATAACGATAATGGGCCAGTAACATTAACCAACAACAGTCGAAGATAAAAGCACTCAGTGTGTCTTGGATTAACTGTAAATAAGCGTTCGATTTAAATAAATTGAGACATGGATCAACTGGTGAAACTTGCTTGCGGGGCATCCATTATTTTGTTTGAGCCCATTAGCGTGGTACTTGTGAATAGAGTAATGTTCTTGCAAAGGCACCAAAATCATCCGTACTATTACACAATTCAAAAAATGCAGTGAGTGTAGATTTAGGTGGATTTGTACCACGATCAATCACTGTCTCGTTCGTGAAAAATACACGCTGACCGTTTTCAAGATGAACAGCTGCTGGATCGCGTTCATGAATTAGAAAACCGAAGATACGCCAAGCAGCTTCATTGGAGCTGATGTACCGACCAATTTGGTAGAGCGTAATTTCACCGTTTTTGTTCATTGGAGGAGCATTTAGCATTTACATTAGTATTTTCTACTCTAAACACAGCCATATCACTGCCTTTATGGACATACTTATATATATGATGCTCTTCACAGAACTGCAAAACTCAACATTTATATGAGCATTGTATGTCTTGCTTAGCAGAGGCGAATACGGCACCACCCGCCATTGTCCCCCATTATCAGGATTTCTTCGATGATATAGTGGATATCCGTCGGTATTTGTTATAGTATCATTAGTGAATTCTTTAGAAAAATTTTTA
>NC_051846.1:124055133-124075740 GCF_002237135.1 Teleopsis dalmanni | reverse complement strand
TCTTCACTATCTCTGTATCTCTTTTACTAGTCTTGCCAGACTAACCCTCAGCACACCTTTAGAGCTATTGACTGGTATTTAATTCATAATGCAGCTATCTCTACTAGCCCAATAAAACAAATCTCACATCTCAAGAAATATAATAACCAACTAAATGAATTATAACCAATTATTTTATAATTTCTAATAATTGTTTATACATTGAGTCTTAAAAATATCAGTATACAATAACAAAAGAAAATAATAAATAAAAAAACAATTTATTTAGGTATTATATATAAAAAACTATCTTGTAAACAAAATATACACAATCAACTCTCCATATAAATATATATATTTAACTTTTACTGACATAAATTTCATGAACCAAAACAAAATCATATATTCTTGTCGCACATCAAGTTATTTAAATCTTTTTTTTTGTTAGTTCTATTATACCCTTTTTTTTTTCTTTGACGTTTCTTTAACTTTAACACTAGGTACTTACTACTTTCGCCGAACTGACGTCACTTCGCGCTCCAATTTAATTCATTGTAATTTAATCACTAAACACTAAAATATCTCAAAATTGATCAAAAACAAAATTTTCCTTTTTTTTCTTTCCGCTGCCTCACTGTATATATTTCTGTAAATTGATACGGAATACATTGCAATGCCGCTTCTTTAATGCTATACCCGTTTCTATATCTTAAACCACCGTAACATTCACCGCAATTTGGCCGTTAGTTGCAAGTCCTTTTTTCTTTCCTTCTTTTTTAGCAAGCTTCAGGAGCTTAACATCAAACCCAAAAATGCTGATCCTTTGTGCACCACAATTTGCAGCTAGTACTAATCTCACTGTAGTTTAAACTTATTATCATTTCACTTCTTTTACTTTGTGAAATATTTTTTTTTTGTTCTTCTCGAAATGGTTATTTTCTGCCACATCTAGGAACAATGTATACTTTTTTTTTGTTCTTTAAGTCATTCGATTATTGCACACTTCTAATAAGACATTAATTAGTCTGTTTCTTAAATGAATTATTATAGGCACAACCGCTTCACCAATTTCAATTTTAATGCGATCATTATAAAGAGGCAATTTTTTAAAACCAAATAAAACAAAAAGAAGTTAGTTAATACATCTCTTGACAGAACTATCCTAGTCACAACCGCTTTATAAATTTCAATTTTTGTGCGATAATTAACATATAAAAACTTTTAAAATAATTGTTCACAATACCTTTTTTAGATTATTTAATTGCTCGCAAATTTCACAGGTTAAAACAATCTTATTTTTTTCGTGACTTATAACTTATTCTTCCGATCACACTTAAAATTAAACAAGAAGGCAGTTTTACATCTCCGCTTCCAAATTTATACCTCCGCTAATACTTGTAACTGACCTTTTTTTTAACTTTTTATTCAGTTACCAATATTAGCGGATTAGCAAAACCTTCCCCTAACGTTCTCCTAACATTTTGTTTTGGTCTTTTTCTACATTCCGAATATATAAATAAAAACTCCTAATTTACGTGTTCTGTTCTATTGGCAGCACTAGAATTTGCAGGTTCAGAATCTGTATGAGCTTTCGCCGCGATCTTTCAAATCAAAACAAACGACGTTAAAATAAGAAAGAGCTTTTACCTAATACTTATTATTTTTATGCATGCGCGTGCAATGCACATGCTAATTTCTTTAAAACAAATTTTAAAGAATGTAATTTTTTTAAATTAAAAAGTGTATCAAAAAAAACTTTTATAGCATGTACAGATACAACTAAAACTAATAAGACCAGTGCAGAAAGATGTTTATGAAACATTCAATCCAAAGTTGGAAATGACTTGGAGGATGTATTGTGTTCGCCTCTGAAGTCAGAAAAACTGAACGACAACGTTTCACCAGTGAATCATCACAATAAAAGCAAACGCCGCTCAACTCGTAAATTTGTAAATTTTGAAACTGCATTACTAAATAAACCTAGCAGTAAAAATAGAACTAAAATTCTTTCCTATAGTAATTTAACTACACAGATACTCTATTGGTGAGGACAGCGTGGGGCAACCCAGGTAAAATCTCTGTTCTTACATAATTTCCCTCCAATACTAATGTGTTCACTCACACAGGCCTACACAAAAGCATAGATCCATGATTCGTAACCTGTGACGATCTTATAAACTTTTTTTGAAGCACCGCCAACGTATTTTTTCAACATTTCTTTGCACCAATCGACATGAGCCTTTTTTGAGCGATTGTCAAATTGTGCGGGATCCAACGAGAACAAACCTTCTTTACAGTCAGGTGTTCATGCAATATCGAATGTATGCTAGTGGGAAAAATACCCATGGATGCCTCTATCTCACGGTATGTCACATGACGATCTTGCATTATCAGTTTACGCACGGCATCAATGTTCTCTGGCACAACGGCAGTTTTCAGACGACCTTTACGGAATTCGTCGTTGAGTGAGCTTCGTCCACGATTGAATTCATTAAACCAGTTTTTCACAGTGCTATAGGAGGGTTCCTCATCATCAATGCACTCTTATCGAGATAATCCAGCATGTGTGTTGTTATGCTAAGAAATGTCAACCTTTCCAATGGAAATGTCAGATTGCACCTGGCAACACTTAGTGTTGCCTAGGCCAGAAATATATATAGCAGCGCTCCTTATACATTTAAAGCAGACCAGCAGAAATTAATGGAGTGGATTACTCAAGAAACGCACATCCGATCTACTAGATGAACTTATAAGGGCAAACCAAACTGGTTTCCGGCCTGGTAACTCATAGATCGATAACATCTATGCCGTTAGAATCCTCATTCATAATTGTAAATTATGCCAAAGTACTTGACAAATTAAAGAGAGACGTTATATGGACCGCACTGTCTGCAAGGAGAGTCCCCGATAAAATCGTCAACATCATCAGAAATATGTACGATGCCTCTTTATGCCAGGTTTGACTCAATGGGCAGCTCAGCGAGTGGTTTTGGACTGTATCAAGAGTAAAACAAGGCTGTGTACTCTTGCGTATACTTTTTATCATAGCTTCCGACCTGGTGTTCTGTAAATTCAATGATGCGGATATTTACTGGAAGATGATGTGAAAACCAAGTGATCTAGTCTACGCTGATGATGTGGCTCTATTTAGCGACACACATAATGAGATGCAAGAGAGACTTATGACCGTAGCTAACGATTCTGCAAAAATCAGCCATCAAATTAACACCGCAAAGACTAAATCTATGCGTCTGAACTCACCTAACAGCAATTAGTTTAAAATATACGGGGAACCCACAGAAGACGTTGAAGAATTTAAGTATCTTGGAAGCACACCAACAACCAACAACAAAGAATAACGTAGGCTACTATTACCTAGTATATGTAGCCCTATAATGGAACCCCCAAGGTGCAAGAAACAGAGGACACCCAAACATGACATGGCGTAAAAGCATTAATATGGGAACGAATAAAATATTTAATGAGTTTAGACATATAGTTTGAAACCAAGATTTATGGAAATTCTATGTGAATAGACTTAGTGCTTAATTGTTGTGGAGAGATTTATCCATCCTTTTTTTATTTTGTAAATTTAATATTGAGATTTGTCAAACTATTTTACTATTAACTTTTAATTCGAGTTTAATAATATTATATTTTACACTTAATACAAACGTGCTCCACACTTTTTTTGATAAAATAATGGCTATAAGAGCATTACAGTTAAGTGACACAATTTTCCACTTAGAGGTAAGAAACAACATCAAAATGGTT
Source organism: Teleopsis dalmanni (assembly GCF_002237135.1). Classification (NCBI taxonomy): domain Eukaryota; kingdom Metazoa; phylum Arthropoda; class Insecta; order Diptera; family Diopsidae; genus Teleopsis; species Teleopsis dalmanni. The sequence goes on along the minus strand of NC_051846.1, from coordinate 124,071,987 downwards.
TCTAACCAAAATGATTTCCCTAACCCAGTAATTCATAAAATCTTGAAAGGAAAAAGAAATCAAAAAGTAAACCAGAATACCCGAATTTATAAAAGTATTGTATATGTCTCAAAACTCTCCAATCAAATTACAACATTCGCAATACATGACAAACAAAAATATAAAATTGCATATAAGACACAAAACACCTTATCAAAAATAGTTACTTTGGATAAACACAATGTGGTTTGTCAAATTAAATGTATAAGTGATGGATCCAACATATGCGACCAAGTACATATTAGTACGACAAAAACCGTGATGCAAGTAAAAACTTTTTTACTTGACGAATTTAACGAGATGGTACTTAATTACACAAAATGATAAATTTTAATAACGAAGAACAACAAAAATTAAAAGACTTGTTAAACTACTTGCAAAAATAATTTAACTTTAAAATGAGAAATTTTAACTGTTTTGTATGTTGTAAAGGTTACAAGTCAAAAAGATTATTAATAAAATATCAAAATGAACATAATGACCTTATAAATTATGTTAACTCACTCCTAAAATCGGTGCGCGTTTAAACAAATAAAAAACAAGTGCATTAATAGGCACGTATGGTATAATGAACTATATAATAAACATGTTGTGCACTTAAACCACGATCAAGTTGTTTGTTGGCTTGACTCGAACTGAATTTACAGAATCAAGCAAAAGCTAACCAAACCAAGCCAATTATGCGGAGATTTGCATTCTTAAGATAAGTGTGGTGGTGATTGTCATATCTAAGTTGATTCCTATAGTAGGAACCATAAGCGCAACATTGTTCATAAAGAAAACAAAGAATACTGTGTGCACCTTGACTACAGTGATCATAGCTGAATCAGCTTCAATGCATTTGAAATAGTGTAAACAGGAAGCGTTACTTTGTGTGTAGGATAAATTCCTAAACAAAACTATGATATTGTGCTTTGTCTTTTATTTGTCTTGATACAAAGTAAGACAAAACTTAATTTGACAAATATGTGAAATAAATCCACATAACATCTCCGCCCTTAAAGAAAGGCAATGACATAGTAATTGACTTTACTTCCAGAAGCAAATCACATCACAACAAACAGGCATGACCAACCTTGACTTCAATTAATCCAAATCAATAACTTTATTAAAATATATATATCGCAATATTTAAATTTTCATACAGGGTTTGTTTAACATAAGCAATAAATTTTTTTTTATAATTAAATGTTTTTTTTTTATATGATTAACTTAACTAATTTCTTTCTTACAGTTTATGCTTATCGGATTCAAATTCATTTTTATATTTAAAATGTTTTATAATATATTCACAAAAAATTAAATATATTTTTTTATATATTTATCATTCATAATTAAACATATTTTTAAAATTATTATGTTCAACAGTTACTTCGTCATCAGATTTTTGGCGCTGTGACACAATTTATTTATTAAATAAATTGAATTTTAATAATTGTATTATATAGAGCATTGACCAATCCATCAATCAAAAATAGAAAAACAGACAAATCAAGCACTATATTTCAGAAGTCAAACCTCAAAACATCATTACTATGTTTTGAGTTTTGTTCCAGTTCGACAACTATATCAAATTACTCCGATACAGATGTCCAACCTTAGGAATCTTACCAACTTGTAATACCCCCGATAGTTAATCATAGTTCACTACTATAACTACCCTATCTACGAAAACTATTGATGGTATTATACTTATAATAAAATATAAACATTCTCGCATTATAACCATATATATAATATCGTTTACATGATCATTATGTCTCACTGCTTCCACCTCTTTAAATAATTTTAAAATAATATGTACTAAAAACAATAAACCATTACAACAAAAAAACCCCAAGTGTACAACAAAACTCATAGGATTGAAAGAAATTATAAATTTCATAAACATAAAAACCTCTTTTAATAAAAACTATATTATAAATGAAAACAAGATATTATATACTTGATAGAAAACTACATTAATAAATAACAACATTTACTATAAAAATTACACTAAAAAACTTTTTTATTATTATATCTGTACCATTTTATATATGCTGAATTTTTTTTATAAGCTTTATTATAGATGAGTGTTGGGCTATTAGTCAGATTTTTTAATTTTGTTTTTTAATAAAAATTATTTTATTGTTTTATTTAATTAATAAATATTTCCGACGTTTCGGTTGTTTAAAACCATCATTAGGGCACAAATTTTTTTAACAACAACAACAACAAATTTGTATATGAAAAAATTTTTTTGACATATGTTTTAAATAATTACAACGAAGAATGTACAATCAGTTTATCTTTAGAATGATTTTTCTAGCAATGCACAATAGACAACAGAAATATTATTTGTATCTCGCCGCAAATTGTATGTGGGTCTAGTCATAATACGTAAGGACTCACCGAAGCAAAATCTGGGTAATGATTTTCATCAAGAAAGTGTGAGACCAAAGCTGATTGTTTATCAGGATTAATTTGTTTTAGACTATTTTTATGTTGACTTATTCTTTTATGTAATTGATTTTTCGTTTGGCCAATATAGCAGAGTTCACATTTTTGACCATTATTATCAGTCCCCGTGCATGGAATTTCATAGATACAATTAATAATGTTGTTCGTTTCAATACGATCTTTCAGTTTGGTATATATAGCTGTTTAAATTTGTGCAAATGGTTTAAAATATATTTTTAAATTCTCTACTTTCCTTTCGATAATTTGAGCAATTTTAACTGATACGTCATTTATATATACCATCGATCTTCTAATCATAGGACTTACTAAACTTTGATCATGATGTCTAGTTCTTGAAAGTTGAAAATGCTGTCTTATTCGATGTAGTTGACTAACCATCATTTTGTGAGGATACTTTTTATTAGACAAAATGTTAAAAGCTTTATTAATGTTGGCAGCAGAGGCGAGGAGTCGAATGGTTCTGAATGTTCATTGAACACCTCAACAAAGCTTCCTTATTAGATCTTTTTATTTATTAGGTAAATAATCTCGCTATTTTGTTACTTAATATTTTTTATAATAGCTTTTCCAAACAGATTAACATAAACACAAAACGGCCATACCATACAATACAAACAAAATCACACATGTTAGTAGGACCCAACATTACTTATAATTAACGAAAGAGAAAACACATTCCTCTTAAAATATACTAAGGTTCAGAATAAAAACAGCACCGCGCTGCTCACTGTAGCGTGAATAAGTATATACTATGTGAGTAAATAAGTATGCTGATATTTATTGTACCTTTATTGCATTCTTGCAATATGAGCCCCTACCGTCCGTTTGACGATAGTGTTTGGGCTGGCGTGTGAAGACGCCAATTCAGCAAATTCTCACAGTGTGCTAATGCACACTACTCCTCCACAAATACGAACTTTGTAAAAATATTTTAACTAATAAAGTCAGTCTTAAAACAGAATTAAAATGATTCGGTAATTTTTATTTAAATCTGTATTTCATCACTACTTCACAAAGCATGCAAATGAAATAACATTCACATTGGGACTATGCTCAATATTGAATAAACACAAAACATACAAATAAATAAAAAAATAACAGAGAAAACAAGCCCCGCAAAATATGTATGCAAAATAATCATAACTCTTAAATTAATGCGTGCAAGCGATTCAATAAAAAAAGTGAACCTTCAATGTTATGCAAAGTAAATACAAAAGAGAAAAGAAATGATTGAGCGAAAATCGCTTTACATTTGACGAGAGATTCAATCGACTAAATTGAACCCTAAGTTCATACAAAGCGTGCAAATACAATCAAAGTAACGGTTGCCGTTTTAGGTATATGGGCAAATGGTTCAATAAAAAAACTGAACCGTGCACAGTAAATACAAAGTAAAAGATTAAATGAATGCATAAGAGTTTCTTACTCTTATGTAGAGGTTGGAAATAATAAACCAAAAACAAAGTCATTATTGCAATTTTTTACTAGCAAATGGTAAAAGTAAAGAAATAAAGTAAAGAAATGTGAAGTGAAAAATAATATTCAGAAATGGATAAATGTGTGATTAAAGATTTGATTCAAATAACTTTTTTTAAACGATCTTCCCAAAAAAAGGTTTTAATTCATAAAATGAATAGACCAACTCCAGATATGAAGAATTTGGTACCTGATGTAAAAGTGTCGAAATCTGTGATAAGTCGCCGTTTTCCTACAGCTATTTACCATAAAAACCAGTGTGTGATTCACTGCGAACATTTAAATAAATTGTTTTGTTAGTCTTGTACGCTATTTACTTGTGGAAAGGACAAAACTCAGGAGTAGGGGAAATACATTATAGTTGGAATTCTGTTTTAATCAAATTGTGAACACCTTGCCAAAAAGCTGACGTCTCGCTACTGGTTGGCAGCGTAAAACTCTTTGTCACTTATAGAAAATATGCGGAAAAAAGTTATAAATCACATTAATTTTCTGTTGTTGTGGAGGTGTGATAAATAGTTAAGAATTTTACCTGAGAATACAGCTTTCTGGTACCAGTCAATTGTTAGTTCTCCATTATTTTTCTTAGATATTATTAAATCTAGGTAGAGAAGTTTTCTAATAAATTCATGTTCAACAGTGAATTGTATGCGATTGTGAAATGAATTTAATAATTGTAGAAATTCAAGGATTTTATCTTTTGAGCCAATGGTGAAAATATCGTCAACATATTTTATAAGAATTCTAGGTTTAAATGATAATTTGGGAATTGTCACATCAAAGATTTCATTTGTAACAATTGTAATGAACCTTTCTTGTGGTTCGTATAAAGCTGGGGTTGAACTCAGCCGTCGCCAAGGTCCACAATAGAAATTTATTTGGTGGGACCCAGTCACTTCTGATTGCTCCTAACACCTGAACCGAAACAAGCTAACTGAAACTAGATTAAGACGATGATGAACTGAGTTGGAGATATATGGTGTTGCAAATACTACCACGGCAGACAGCCGACACGATATAACACAGACACACGTGACTGTTAAAGCTATGTGTGTTGTTAAAGCGTCCAGGGGCCGGAGAGTTAGGTTACTGTTAAATCGACCTTTCGCTTCCGACACTATGGTATAGACACACGTGACTGTTAAAGCTACGTGTGTTATACCCCTTGCAACCTAGATTCAGATACTGTTGAAGCCCTGAATCTTGCTTACCTATATCTCTCAATCGTGCCGTTGAGTTACATTCCCACTGTTAAATTTGCACCGTTCAGGAAAAGTTAGTATAAGATGTGCTTTACCAATTCTGTATCTGTTTAAATACAATTTTTAATATATTTTTTTCTCTTTTAATTTATTTATTAGTTAGAAAAGAAATTATTAAGATTTACTTTTATTAACAAATAAATAATTATGTACAACATTTAATTTATACGTACTCTTTACTTTGCTTTACATCCACTTGTAAAATTCAATTATTAAGTTTTCACAATTTATAAATACAAATTTGGAAATTTTAATATTAACAAATTTAATAATTTATTTAGTTTAAGTTAATTTAAAATAATTTTTATGTACAAAATATTATTTTAACGTACTTTTTACTTTGTTTTAAATTTGATTATAAAATTCAATTTTTAAGTTTTCACAATTTATAAATACAAATTTTGAAATTTCGATATTAACAAATTTAATAATTTATGTACAAAATTTTTCACTATGTTTGAGAAACTACTAAAATTTCACTATTGACACCACCGTCTTAGTCAAAGAAATTTAGCTGCTGCTGAAGCCAGAACCAGGAGTCTTTCTTTCGCGGTTAAACAAAAACAAGAGAGCTTCTTCTTGATGAACGCTCTTTTTATCCCGTCCATAGTCAACGGTGTCAGCCGTAAAAACGTTAAAGTTTGTTGACCCAACATTAAAGCTCCTTTTCTGTACCGCACTGAGCGAAAGTCTAGTTTCACGGCGAATTTGCATTTCTATTTTGTTTTGATCTCGTTTGTTTTTTAGCAATGTGTTGTGCCAGTGAACGTGTGTATTTCATTCCATTAATTAGAAAGTTATTTTATTTTTTTCAATAAAGTTCCAGCAAAATAGAACACCCAACGATAACTAAAGGTATGCGTCTTATTGTTTTATTCAAAAATTGTTTACGCACTAACCAATAATTTCCATACAATTTAGGATTTGTCAAATGCAAAGTCACTTTGTTGATGGCAGAGGATTGCGGTGAGTTGGTTTAACTTAATGTTTTTATAAGTATTTAACAATTTTTATTAAAGGAACCTTCGAGTGAGTGTTACTTGTTGTGTGTTATGTGGTCGTGTTGTGTTTAGTAGGCAGCTATACCCACGGCGCACAGTGTGACAAAACACAAAATTAGGCGGTCATAATTCGATATTCTCGGAACCAGTAGAGATATTGATATGAAATTTTCCTAAAATATAGTTTTTGAGTTGATCTTTCTTTCAAAACGAATTTGAGCCCAATCGGCCTACCGGAACTACCCGAAGTTTTTGTCCAAACATGGGTATTTTACCGTGGTCCCAAGATTACTTAAAAACTATGATAGGTAGAAAGCTGAATTTTGGTGTTCGAAAAACTTACGTTATTATCTAGATTCCAAAATTTTTTTATGGTTTTCCGCACACTGCCACACCCACCCCCATACAAAATTTTCATATTAAATCATTTATTATCGTTAAAAACACTTTTTGCACTTATTGGACTACACAAAAACGTGACTTACATAGCAACACAACTTTATGCAAAAAATGGGCGTGATCCGCCCATTAGTTCCTAAGTTATTTGCAGTTTATGCAACTTTAGCGAAATTATTTTTTTTTTTTTTTTTTTTTTTAAACATACATTTATTTATTGCATCTTCTCTTAAAATGAGACTAACAATAAGTTGTAAAATCTTATAACTAATTACATAATATTACAAATTCTTATTTTAACTATACATTGTATAAAATAAAATAAAACAAGTAAACCTTGTATCACGAACCTCACTTAGACTAATGGGTTAAATTTCATTGGAGAGAATGTTAGGTGGTTTCTTAAGAAAGTGGTTCAACTTTATCAAATTACTAAAAAGAAAGGTGCGGTTATTACTTAAAGTTGTTGTATATTAATTAATGGCTGGACGATCAGCTCTTTTTAGGCGGGAAGTAATGGATAAAAGTGCTAAAGGATTAACATGTTCTATCAGCCTTTTATTGTATTTTTTTCTTATATTGTCAAATTCAGCTTTAACTAGGGGAATTCGTAGATCTCGGTGTATACTTTCATTCCTAATATACCAGGGGGCACTAGTGATTATTCTTAGTATTTTTGACTGAGCTCTTTGTACAATTTCAATATTTGAAGCACTAGCATTACCAAATAACTGGATATCATAAGTCCATATTGGTTTTATGATGCTGTTATACAACAGTACTTTATACTCTAGGCACAGGGAAGATCTGCTATTAATGAGCCAATGCAACTTAGAGGATTGGAGCTTCATCTGAATTTTTTTGGCTTCAATATGTTTGCGCCAAATTAGTCGTCTGTCTAGGTGGATACCTAAGTACGTTATATTATCTGCTTGTGGTATGGGAATGTTGTTTAGTAAAATTGTTGGAGATGTACTCTGATTTAAGGTAAAAATGACGTGTCTACATTTTACTTCGTTAATTTTAATTCGCCATTTTGACAACCATTTCTCCATCCGATATAAGTGAGATTGAAGTTGGTTTGAAGCTAACACAGTGTTTCTGTTTCGCCATAAAATTGCCGTATCATCGGCAAACGTTGTGGTGATAACTGAACTACTTATTGGGATATCAGATGTGTAAAGTACATACAATATAGGGCGAAGAACACTTCCTTGTGGAACGCCAGCTTCTATTGGGAAATTATTAGAAGTATATGATTTGCATTTCACTTTAAAGCTTCTATTATGCAGATACGATTCTAGAACTGAGTGGACATTTGCCGGTAATGAATAGCGTATCTTATATATGAGTCCATTATGCCATACTTTATCAAATGCTTGTTTAACATCGAGGAATACCGCGGAACAATATTCTCTGAGCTCAAATGCGTGTCTTATTTCATTCGTTATACGATTCACTTGCTCAATAGTTCCATGTTTTTTCCTAAAATCAAACTGGTGGGACGGTATTAAGTTTTGAACGTCAAGGAACGATTTTAAATTTAAAAGCAGTGCTCTTTCAAAGAGTTTAGAAAGGCATGGCAGTAAGCTTATTGGCCTGTATAAAGAGGCAAGCGTGGGGTCTTTACCTGATTTATGAATCATAATAATCATGGATGTTTTCCACTCTGTTGGATAAAAGCCAAATTTAATTATAGCATTAAAAATTCTTGTGATAAAATTTATAGCCTAAAGGGGTAAATTTTTTCATCATGTTGGGTGAGATATTATCATATCCCGGTGTCTTTTTGCAATCGAACTTCTTTGTGATTATTTGCACAAAATCATTGGCCGTTATATGCATGTCAATAGATGGTGCATGTAGATGCTGAGTAGGAAAGTCATAATGTCCTGTTGCAGGATTTGATTGGAACGCCTCTTTTAGATAATCAGCAAAAACGTTAGATTTTTCTTCATCACTTCGCGCCCAGTTTCCAAGAGAGTTTCTTATTGGAGAATCAGAGTCTATGGGAGAATATATACCTTTGCTAACATTCCACAAAGATGAATGGTTTTTGCCATTTGGACATAGGTTTTAAATATAGTTATATTGTCTGACTTTGACTTCCTTGCTTAATGCAGATCTAAGTCTCCTTTGGGCTTCCTTAAATAAGTTTTGTGCTAAAGGGGACCTAGATTTTTGCCATTCACGCCTTAACCTACGTTTTTGTAAAACTAAATTCTCTATGTCACTATTTGTAAGTACTCTATTGAATCTGTAAATTTTATTGCCTTTAGGGGTGGAGTTTTCTGCTGCTGAAATCAGAATTGAGTTTAAAACCGAGGTTGCGTCCTCAATATGAGACTTACACTTTATCTTGTAATTTGTGTGTATGTGTGTTTGTTCTAGGACTTGTAAGGCTATAGGAACAGTCATATAACTGAGGACCATCAAGTAAGCAAAATGTAACTCGAGAATGGTCAGAAGACAAATCGCAGCTAGTGTATGTTGAGATAAAATTTTTGTTTATGCCTTTGGTTACGGCGAAGTCTATTAGGTCTGGTATTTTATTGTTATCAGCAGGCCAATATGTTGGCTGCCCAGGAGAGATTACGTCTAGTGCATTTTTTCTATTTAAAATAGAATTGTAGAGCTGTTTTCCTTTTGGATTACAGAGTCGTGAACCCCAATACGTGTGCATGGCGTTGTCTCCCACCGCAAGAAATCTTTCACCTAGAGTTAAAAAGTGATCCGTAAGTTGGGTCTCAGTAATGTTGAAGCGAGGAGGGCAGTAAACTGTCGATAAAGTTGAATTTTTTCCTGTGTGCTTAAGGCATATTGATGTGGCTTGCATATAATTATGAGCATATGTACCTAGAAAATTGTGTTTTAGACGCCTTCGTATCAAAATACCTGTACCACTATGTGCTTTGCCATCTGGGTGATTGGTTTTATAGAATAAATAACTAGGAATAGAAAAGAAATTTTTGTTAGTTAGATGTGTTTCTGAGCAAAGCATTACATGCACACTTTCTCGAGACATGAAATTTGTGAGTTCAAGTTTATGTTGGCTTAAGTCGTTTGCATTCCATGTACAAATTTTTAAAGTACTCGTTATTTAGACAAAAACATTTGCATTAATTGGCTTTGCATTTTAACTATCTCGTTAAGAGTAGTTTGCATGATTGACATGAACTGAGTTAAGCTCTGAGCGAGAGTGTAACTGGAGGGGCTTGTTGCTTGTCGATTTAAGGACATTAGCATATGAAACACCTGGTGTAACAGGCTTAGAAGTTAAAGGTTGAGGTACTTCAACTAATTTAATGGTGTTGCTTCTTGTAGGATTACGCAACGCTTCTTTCAACGCTTCGAAATTATGATTTCGTAAAAATTGAACCAACTTTAAACCCATATAGCTTTTTTACTATTTATTCAAAAATGATCATTTTTAATTTTTTTTAAAGCTTACGATATTGTTATTCATTACGTTTAAAAAAAATTTCAATTTTAATTAGCAATAAAATTTTATTAGCGAAATTGCACAAAAAGTCAGCATTTTTTTCATGGCCATTTTCACTTCTATCTGCGATACCCAAAAAATGTATCCGAGTTTTTTCATGAAATTTTTCCTACTATTAGCCAAATAGTTAAACTTTACAACAAAAAAAAATTGACCTGCGCACTCTATGTTTTACACCTATTTCAGGCCTCTGAAACCAGCGAAAAATTACAAAAAATATGACCTTTAATAAACCCCATCTATTTCAACAACAAATTCAATAAGTAATAACAAAAAGACATTTATAATTTTATAAATTTTCAATTTATTTATATTTCAAATTTCAACTAAATCGGTTGAAAAATAACGAAGTTATAACACATTATACTCAAAAACTATATTATAGGAAAATTTCATATCAATATCTCTACTGGTTCCGAAAATATCGAATTATGACCGCCTAATTTTGTGTTTTGTCACACTGTGCGGCGTTGTAACAATCAAATTTAAATTACTAAAATTTTGGTTGTTACACAATGTTGGCGATCGTAGGTGAAATATTTGAGCCTATAGCACATCCATTAATTTGTTTGTATATATCTATTTTAAACAAAAAATATGTCGAATCAATTAGTACAAAATGTATAACTTTTAAGAAGAGGTATTGAGGCATGGTTGTATATTGTTGGATAAGATGCCATTTGGTTTCAAATAGTCTAATCACTAACTCCATTAGAATACTTGGAAAAAGTGAAATCACATTATAAGAAGCGAGAACTTCATCATTTTCAACAATAATGTTAGTTAATTTTTCTAGAGCTTCTACACTATTTATGATATCATATTTCTTACGTACAATTTTGCTCAATATGATGTTCAAATAGATTGCAAGTTGAGATGAAAGGCTGTTAATCGTTGATACAATTGGGCGTAGTGGACGGTTAGGTTTATGCACTTTTGGCAATGCATAAATTCTGGGTATAGACACATTGTGTCTAGTCATATGTTGATACTGTGATTTATCAATAACATTGAGATTAAACAGCTGTCAAATTAAGTTATTAGATTCAGTTTCTCGTTTATTAAGAGGATTACGTTCAACTTTAATATAAGTAGACTGGTCGTTAAGAATACTTATCATTTTTTCTTCGTATTCAGAGCATTTAAGTGCAACTGTAGATCCTCCTTTATCAGCTCGTATTATAATGATATGTTTATTTTTACGTAAGAATTGGATACAATCATCATGTGTTTTAATGATGAAGTGTGAAATTATGATATCTTTGTTATTCCTTGAATATTGGAAATTATTCCTATTAATGTTATTGGACATTAAAATGTCAGTTATACGTGCTCTCATAACTTCTCGCTCTTTCTCATCAAAAGCTAAACGTATATAATCTTCAATATCACAAATAGTTTTGAAAAGTGGAAAATTATGTTGATGTATTCGTAAGGCAAACTTATTACTCAGAGACAATAACCATTGTATTTTATATCTGTAAAATTGAAAAACCAATTCTTACCAATTTTTAAATTGTTCTTATTAAGGAATTCTGACTTGATTTTTTCAAATTTGAATTGTTTTTTTTCATTGAGTCTATTATTGAATAAAGCAATCCCAAATTGTTTTAATATATGTTGGTTATCAATTAGCAGATATTTTAGAGTATTAAATTCACTAGTAAACAATTTAATGTTTTGTTTAACTCTGCAAGCCATGTCTGTTATAAAAATATCTAGTAATTTTCTTTGGTAATAATTACGACAAATGGATAAAAACATTTTACATGTACTAGATTTAGCTATTTTTTGAGTGATTGTTAGCAATTTTCGTGTAATTTTGTTGATCATTGGATTATTCAATGCTCTAAGTTGTTGTACTACGCAATTTTCGTGTAATTTTGTTGATCATTGGATTATTCAATGCTCTAAGTTGTTGTACTACGTCCTTGCCTCGACGTCTTACCCTAGAGTCCTTATATATGTTAACGATAAAAATGCATAAAAATGCAGCAGCAACAACAATGCCAAACACGCGCAAATTATAATTTGCTGACAGTGCGTCTACTACAGCGTGAGAACTCTACATTCAACATTCACGTAGCAGTGCAACGCGATTACCTAAAAATTTCGGCTACAGCCCAACATTGCAAAATTATTAATGTTAGTTCTAATTCTTGTTTTAAATAAAGAAGTAGCATAGCTATGCACATAAAGTAATTAAACTTTTATTTTTTTATAAAAGAAACAGGAAAAGAACAAATTGGCACCCAACGTGATAATTTTGTTTAACATGTAACGACACACTTTCTGTCGCTTATGATGCTGAGGTATACTCAGCCGTCGTCCAGGGGTCGTTGCAATATAATTTATTTTGGAAGTCAAAGACAATGTGATGTAATAATTCAATTATTTATTTAGGAGAATTTAAAATAAAATAAGGTTTTAAAATCTAATATAATTATAATATAATGCTGGTTTGCTAATTTGATGACTACGATTATTTGAAATAATTGTGCTTCGATGATTGTTCCGATCGTTGTTTCCACGTGCCTGAAATGTTGCTGTCAGACGACACTACTCGTGCTTATCTTGGTGTTTTGTCAGAAGACGTCGTTAACTGGAGATTAGAAGTGTTTTGCTGGGTTACAGCCTTGATTAGCATTCATTAATGTTAGGACGTTTTACTACCCTAACTCAAACCTACAGAAAATCCTACTAGTCAAGATGTATCATGACTACCTTGGCTTTATTTACATATAAGACTACATATACAATCTACTTGTCAAGACGTATATACTACCTTGACGCTATACAATACTACTAGTCAAGACGTATATACTACCTTGACGCTATAGTTCTACTGACTTGTTTCGCAAAGACGTATTACTACCTTTGAGAGTTTCCCAACAAGTGCCCTTGCTTGTACAATGCGCGTTTATTTATACTCAAACGACCGAAGCTTTTCCTGCAGCACATCGGTACATTTGCCGTTGGTATTTTTGATACTTGTTGTCTTTTGTTGCTATTGTTCTCCTGGGTGTAATTTCTGTGCTTTGTGTTTTCGTGCGTTCTTAAATTCGCCGTGCTTTGTATTTAGTTCAATCAAAGCTTTCATGCTTTGACGTTTCTTGTTTTGTTTACAAACAAGTTTATATAATGCCGGTGTTTGTGGTTTTATTATTTATATTTATTTATTAATAAATAAATAAAAAAAGAATTAATAAATAATGAAAACAAATAAAAATAAATAAAATAAATATATAAATAATATAGTGAATAAATAAGGTGTGTATATTCTTCACTTATTTAAATACATTTTTTTGTTAATTATAATAGTAATTTCAAATGTATTCCGTATGTTACCGATGCAGATGCGGGGTATTACTTGTGAGTTATTTTAATATTATTATTATTATTATTGAGTAAAGGATCGTGCACTGCGACCTAAAAGATCTATTGTGCCCCTTTGTCGGGTTAGAGTATTTCTCCAAGTCCGATTTCTTTAATGAAAGACAGTATGGATCCTATCTTCCCCAGTCTTGAATCCTTATGATCCATGAAATACCCTCCTAGGTGTTTCTTTCGTTTATGCATCAGTGCCGGGCACTCCCCAAGCACATGGTATGCCGTTTCTCTCTCTTCCCTGCAGTATCTGCAGTCTGAGTTGGATTGAATTCCTAACTTCGATAGGTGATTATTCAATCTGCAGTGACCGGTCAGTAATCCCGTAATAATTCTTATGTTAGTCTTTGATTGCACTATGCAATCTTTAAAGCGTTTTAGGTTGTAAGTCCCTAAAAGCATTTTAGATTGTGAGAGTCTTGGTAGCATTAACCAATAGAGTTCTCTCTCTTTTTTCTCTGCGTCATTCATGATAATGGATAGAGCTCTTTTGCCTAGACCACAGAATGGTTCTGGGCCTATCATTCTTGATGCCGCGCCTCTTCTTGCAAGTTTGTCTGCCATTTCATTACCTTGGATACCAGTATGTCCTGGAATCCATAAAAGGTGCACCTGATTGATCCCACCGAGTGTGTTCAGCTTGTCAATGCATTCCCATACCAGTTTGGATGTTACCTGGTAAGATATGAGTGCCATTATAGCTGCTTGGCTGTCAGTCAGTATTGCAATTTTACGGTTCCGGTAGTTACGTTCAAGATTGAAACTGGCGCATCTATCTATCGCGTATATTTCCGCTTGAAAGATGGTTGTATTGTTTCCTAATGCTTCCCAGTATTTTTTGCCTGGTCCATAAACACCAGCTCCAGCTCCCTCATTGGTGAGAGAGCCGTCTGTATACCATGTTATCATGGTTTCTTTTATTTTTGGGATGTTAGATAAACCTTCCCAGTTCTTTTTGTTGCCAAGTTCAGTTTTGAAGTTTTTTGTAAAGTTATGCTTTACAATCATCCTGTCCATTGGCATTTCAATTTCTGGGATTTGTGCAGCCAAAATATCAAGTTTTTTGCTATTGGCTTCAAGACCAGTCACCTTATTTGTATTTACTCTTAGAGCAGCCCTCTTCGCCTGTGATTGCACATAGATATGAAGAGGAGTAAGTTCCAGGAGTACTTCAATTGATGACGTGGGACATGTTCTCATTGCTCCTGTTATGCTTACACATGCAAGTCGTTGTACCTTGTTGAGTGTGTTGATAACGCTTTGTTGATTTGTGCAGTTCTGTCAGACTATTGATCCGTAGGTGATCATTGGTCTGATTACTGCTGTGTATATCCATCGCAGTGACTTTGGTGTACATCCCCAATTCTTACCTGCGATGGATCTACATGTCATAAAGGCTTTGGTTGCCTTTTTTGTCACTTCTTGGATATGAGATTTCCATGTTAATTTTTGGTCTAAAATTATACCCAAAAATTTTACCTCCTTTTGTAGTTTTATTTCAAACCCATCTAAGCGGATGGGTTTAAGGTTTTTTATTTTGTATTTCTTAGTGAATAGCACAATAGTTGTTTTTGCTGGATTTATTTTCAGCCCAACCGAATTGCACCATTCTTTAGTTAGTTTTAAGCCTAACTGGATTCTTTCGCACAGAGTACTCTCAAATTTTCCTCTGCAGATAATTACCACATCATCGGCGTACCCCTGGATTTGGAAGCCATTCCTGTCCAGTTTTACCAATAGTTCATCCACTACCATACTCCACATAAGGGGTGATAATACTCCACCTTGTGGGCACCCTCGCGAAGTATTTGCAAAAATATTACCATTGCTGGTCGGAATTTCTACTCTCCTGGTGCGAAGCATATTGCTCATCCAGCGTGAGAGTGTGCCATTGATTCCTCTTTTAGAAATAGTTGAGTTTATAACCTCATGTGAAGTGTTATCAAAGGCTCCTTCAATGTCTAAGAAAGCGCAAATTGCTATCTCTTTCTTATCTATGCTGTCCTGAATCGTGTTACTTAGTTGATGCAGGGCCGTTTCTGTCGACTGCCCTGCCCTATAGGCATGTTGGCGACTGTATAGTGGAGTTACTTTCAGTGTAGTATTCCTGACATAGTTATCCACAACTTTTTCTACTACTTTAAGTAGGAAGGATGTGAGGCAGATTGGTCTGAAGGATTTCGGGTGAGTAGGATCTCTCTTGCCCGCCTTCGGAATAAAGACCACTTTTGCCCTTCTCCACATGTTTGGTATATATCCCAATGCAATACTGACTCTGGCTATTCTAGTTAATGGACCTAGTAGCTGTTCAATTCCTTTTTGAAGTAATGCCGGAAAGACACCATCAATACCTGGAGATTTCAGTGGCTTGAGCGAATTTACCGCCCACCTGATTTTAGGCATTGTGATTATATTTTTGGCAAATTTCCAATCATCCTTCTTTACTGTTTTAGGGGGTTCAGTGTGTTCTGATTCCGTCCCTAGAGTTGTAGAGGATCCTGGGAAGTGTACGTCCAGAAGTAGTTGTATCTTTTCTTCTTCACCTTCGGTGAAACTTCCATCTTCTCGCTTGAGATTTGTGGAGGTGAGGCTACTGCTTTTTGCAAGTACCTTGTAGAGTCTTGATACCTCCGTAGTGCTTTCTATGCTTTCGCAGAATTTTTGAAAGCTTCTGCGTTTAGAGGCCCTAATTTCTCTATTGTACAAAGTAAGTTTTTTCCTATATTCTGACCAGTCTCCTGTTCGCTTTGAGTAGTTAAAAAGTCCTCTAACAGTGTTTCTTAGGTTTTTAAGGTCATTGTTCCACCAAGGCACATCCTTGATGGAGTTAATCAGGCTTAATGGACAGCTATCCTCATATGCATTTAGTATGGCCCCATTAAGGTTTTCTAGGTAATTTTCTAATTGAATTTCATTCTGAATGATTTCATCTAGCCCTAATTGGACAAGATTGTCTTTCAGATTTTCCGTGTAGTTCTCCCAATTTGTTTTTCTTGGGTTCCTTAAAATTTTTTGTTAATTGGTGAACCTTCAATGTCGAACCTTAGAATTCTATGATCAGACATAGATGGTTCACTGGATACTCTCCAGTTTTTCACAAGCTCACAACCTCGAGTATTTCCTATAGTAATATCTAGGACCTCTTTGCGTGAGATAGTTACAAATGTTGGTGTATTACCTACATTACATATTTCTAATTTTTTACTAGTTATAAATTCTAAAAGGTACTCACCTCTTATATTGGTGTTAGTGCTTCCCCAAACTTCGTTGTGTGCGTTGGAGTCGCAACCGAGTATAAGAGGCAATTTCATTCTCTCGCAGTAGTTTACCA
>NC_051846.1:123999570-124055033 GCF_002237135.1 Teleopsis dalmanni | reverse complement strand
ATCACCGCAGTGATTGCAGCCAAAATGTCAATATAACTGATTGAAGTATTCCAAAAAATCTTACACTAGTAGATCCAGAGTTTTATAATTCACAAAGAATTTATTCTGATAGGTGTAACTCTCTTCTTTGATCTGTTGTGTATAGGTCAAATGCGTTTAGCTCCGCGATTACTAGTATTACAAAAACCCGTTGGGTTATCAATATTCTTCAAATTCATCATCATCATCACTCTTTGGATCAACAAGTAAGAAAATTCTGGAAATTAGAAAGTTGTTTCGATTCTATAATTAAAATTTCAAAAGAGCATTTAGAATGTCAAGCCCATTTTCAGTCACATTTTTCTCGTCTAACAACTGGATTAAAACATCAGTTCAGTTCGGTTACCAATAAAAGTAGATGTTCAGTTGCTTAGTGACTCATATCAGCAAGCTGTATGTTGCTTTCAAAATCTGGACCATCAGTTACAACGAAATACTGATCTGTAGACGCAATATAGTGAATTTGTAAGGGAGTATCTGCATCTCACTAATGATTGATGAAGAATTAAGTAGTCTCGAGTATTTTCTGCCACATCATTGTGTTATCAAGGAAACAAGTTCTTTTACAATGCTTCGTGTTGTATTTGATGGTTCAGTAGCCACTTCCACTGGATACTCTTTAAATGATATCTTAATGGCCAATCTTACAATTTAACCAAATCTTATGGATCTACTTATTCGTTTTCGATCTTTTCCTACTGTAGTGACAGCAGACATTTGCTTTATTTTTAGTTTTATTCTTATTTAATTTAATAATTTACACTAAAATATTTTTCGGAAAAAATATATATAAATAAAAAAAAAGATAATAAAACGCACTATACTTCAAATAATTAAACTTGTTTTAAAATCTAATTTCGTAAGCTGAAAATACAAAAAAAAGGAAAATAATTAGTATCATGTAAACAAAAGAAACATACCCTATATCACGAACGGTAAAATAGCAAAATGAGTCCCGCTAGTCCTGGCCGTATATAAAAGCCATCCAAGGATAGAGACCATTAGTTCATACGTACGCAAGAGCAGTAATAAGATGAGTAACCTATCAAGGAAATTTAAAATTAGTGCGGAAAAATGTTGCATGCAAATTTTAAGGTTAAATCAATTAAGACCGCGCTGTAAATACTTGGCTATTCCTTCCGGAAACGGTAATCAGCAAGACAATGGAGTAAGGCGAAGGCATGGAAAACCACCAAGACAACAAACAAATGTATCCAGCCAACATTATATCAGCAGCAGCACAGCCAGACTACGAGTTACACCGGAAGACCGCAAACAACTGCCAAGGGCCCATGGTTGGAGAAAGGGAATTTACGGTGTCGAACCCAGTGATGATACGAACTTGATAACACCACCAAATGCTGTGCCAATATCTCCGGTAAACAATTCGGAAGATGTGCTGGTATTAGACGGTGATTGGCGCGTCATGGAAAAAGAAATGGCCCAGACGTCGCAGCCGTACAAAAAGGAAATTTGTGTCACTTGGCCCCCGGAGTTAGAAGAGACAATACGTGACGCTCTGAGCAAGCATACTAAGCGAAAACGCTTCTGCTATCGACGTACCGTCAACAACATCAACTATTTGGTGCGCATCAATAAATTGGGCCAAGTTTCGGTGCGACGCCTTTATTAAAAATGAAAACAAATTTATTGTTACAAAGGTAATGACAAAAAAAAAATAAAATGTTTTATACTTCCCTCAATTGTAGCTTGGTTTTCCTTATTTTTTTTTTTTATTATTTTTAGGTTGTGTGTTTATGTTGTAATTTAGGCACAAATGAACACACGGCTGTCAAAACAAAACACGACGAAATTAGAAATCAAAAGCACAGCGGCTACACGGCAAGATCATAAACACAGCGGTTACACGGCAAAAACCCAGCAGGTAAACGAACGGGAAAAATATAAAATACGCTATAAGAAAGCTCCGGCGCGGGAGTATTTATGACGGTGCATTTGTTAAGAGGGTACGAGTTCTTGAGTATTCGTCTGGGTGGTGCAGGTGATGCAGGTCATACGGAAGAATTGGTCAACTTTTGCGCTCAAGGGAAGAACTTCTATTGTAAAACACGAAATTGACACTGGTGATTCTAAACCAATTCGTCAGGCGCCTCGAAGAGTTCCACTGGCAAAAAGAGATGAGGTAACCAGTTTAGTTGCGGGTATGCAAAAAGGAGGTGTTATTGAGACATCGGCAAGTCCATGGAGTTCGCCGGTAGTACTTGTAAAGAAGAAAAATGGAAGTACACGGTTCTGCGTAGATTGTCGTAAGCTGAATGATGTTACAAAGAAAGACAGCTATCCACTACCAAGAATCGACGATACTCTCGACGCTTTATCTGGCGCACAATGGTTTTCAACTCTTGATCTACGAAGCGGCTATTGGCAGGTAAAACTTAAAGAAGAAGACAAAGAGAAAACTGCATTTAGTGTCGGTGATGGTTTGTGGCAATTCACGGTTATGCCGTTTGGACTCTGCAATGCTCCGGCCACTTTTGAACGTCTCATGGAGCGCGTCTTAAAAGGACTAACCTGGAAATCTTGTTTAGTCTACCTTCACGATATAATTGTAATGGGTAAAGACTTCGACGATCACCTAGAAAAGTTGAAAGAAGTATTCGAGCGAATAAAAGCTGCTGGTTTGAAGCTGAATTCAAAGAAGTGCTCACTTTTCAAACGTGAAGTCAAATATCTTGGTCACAAAGTAACCCCAGAAGGCGTACATGCTGATGACGAGAAAATTGCAGCAGTGAAGGAGTGCCCACAACCAACAAATTTGCATGATCTTAGAAGTTTCCTGGGACTCTGTACCTATTACACACGATTCGTTCCTGGCTTCGCGAATATTGTCAGTAGTCTATACGAATTTACTAAAAAGAACCAATCTTTCAAATGGGGTGATGAAGAAAATGAAGCTTTTGAACAGCTTAAGGAACGACTCTGTGCAGTATCAGTTTTGGTGTATCCAATACCTGGGAAAACCTTTATATTGGACACAGATGCGAGTGGCTCTGGAATAGGCGCAGTGTTGTCTCAAATAACGGATGGGCAAGAAAAAATGATAGCGTACCACAGCAAAATCTTGTCCAAGCCAGAAAAGAACTACTGTGTCACACGAAAGGAGTTACTTGCAATAATGGTATGTAAGAAGCATTTCCACAAGTACTCAACGGTCAGAAATTCCTCCTCAGAACTGACCATGCAGCACTTAAATGGTTGCTGCGGTTTAAAGAACCGGAAGGTCAGCTGGCGCGGTGGATTGAATGTTTACAAAGTTACGACTTTACTATTGAACATCGTAAAGGAAGTCATCATGGAAACGCTGATGCATTATCACGTCGCCCTTGGGGCCTCGAGTGCAAACATTGTTTACGGGTCGAAAATAAAGAACACATTGTGGATATACGTCTGATTAATGCTTTTCCAGAGGAGTCCTGGACCAATGAGCAGATATAAAAAGAACAGTAGAACGATGCAGACCTCTCCAAAATAATGGAAAGTAAAGAGCGAGGCGTTCGGCTGGAATGGCAGGAAATGGCAGGTGAAAGTCCGATAGCTAAGGCATACTGGGCGCAATGGCAAAGCTTGCATCTGAAGGATGGCTACTTATATCGGGTATGGGAAAGTGAGAATGGTAAAACCATTAATAACCTCCTGGTAATACCGAAGTCCCGCATTGACGAAGTTGTCTCAGAATACCATAATACATCTAGTGGAGGCGTCACTAAAACTGTGGAAAAGATCAAGAGATGTTTTTATTGGGTCGGGTGCCAAGATTCTGTTGCGGACGTTATACGGAAATGCGTTCCATGCACCACATCAAAAGATCCGAATACTAAAAGCCGTGGAAAAATGCAACAATATAACGTTGGTGCTCCTTTTGAGAGAATTGCAATGGATATCGCTGGACCTTTCCCTATTAGTAACGCACAGAACAAATACGTGCTGATAGTAATGGATTATTTCAGTAAGTGGCCAGAAGTGTATCCAATTCCAAATCAAGAAGCCAGCACGATAGCAGAAGTTTTCCTAAACAATTGGGTTACGCGATTCGGTGTTTCAATGGAACTGCATTCAGATCAGGGACGAAACTTCAGATGGTATGGTTGAACGATTTAATTGTACATTAAACGAGTACCTCAGGAAAGTGGTTGATAAAAATCAGAAAGACTGTGACGTTCATATTCCAATGTTCCCACTCGCCTATCGGTCTGCACGACATAATTCCACATCAACTACACTAGCAAGAGCAGTTTTTGGCGCCGACATCAAGTTACCCGCAGACTTAAAATTTGGAATAACGCCACTTTGCGGCAAGATGACATGTGACTACACTGGAAGTAAGCGGGACCAATTAGACGAAATTCATCGATTCATCAGAAGACGGCTCTTACTGACCAGTGACAAAATGAAAGCCAAGTATGATTTGAGAATGAACTCTGAAGGTTTCCAGGAAGGAGACCTAGTGTGGTTCCATAATCCACAACGGAAGAAAGGTTTGTCTCCAAAACTACAGACCCATTGGAAAGGACCATAAAGGGTAATAACGAAGATCAATGATGTTGTTTATCGAATTCAAGAGTCGGGGCATCATAGAGCTCGAACGAAAGTGGTGCATCTAGAACGGCTGGCACCTTACTGCAACGATGTGGTAGTTTCTGTTCGGGACGAACAGATTTAAGAGGAGGGCAATGTTACGAATTTGATCAGAGTAGCAATGAAACGTTTAAATATTATTTAAACATTATGTCAATTGATATTTGTAGAAATATAAGTAGTTGGAATTTGTTTTGAGTGAAGCTGTCTTTTACTAAATTTGTTGCTAGTAAATACTAGTTATTTTTAATACAACAAATATAATAAGTATAGTTTCTCCAATTTTAAAAGTTCGTTTCATTTTTACAAAATCCTGTAATTCGAATATACACGCAGGCGATTACATAACAATATTATGATATATACATATCCTCATAATGAAGGATAATTCTGTTTCCGTACTTGGTGCCCGGAGAGGAACCACCCAAGGATCCAAAAAGTTCATCAGGGGTATGCGGCATTTAGCTACCGAATCCACGGCAATCGTTACAAAGCATTTACGAAGTGGGTTCACAGAGTTCACGACTAACAACATCTACCAACATCTTTCAGGAAAATATTTAACAATAGCAACACATATTTTAAATTTTTTTATCCGTCACATATTATTTCTTTATTCATTTGTTTAGCTTCATTCTGGAAAACAATATCTTTCTTTTTCTTTTTTTTTTACATGACTTTATCTCCGGTGGCAATTGTTTGATGATGTTCAAGACATTGTGAGACAAACCTATGCATTACTCAATAAAGGCAAT
The DNA here is from genome assembly GCF_002237135.1 of Teleopsis dalmanni. Lineage (NCBI taxonomy): Eukaryota > Metazoa > Arthropoda > Insecta > Diptera > Diopsidae > Teleopsis > Teleopsis dalmanni. The sequence goes on along the minus strand of NC_051846.1, from coordinate 124,049,643 downwards.
TTCAAACTTAGGAAATGATATTCGTATCAATTAACTGCTCTTGATGACATTCCTGAAACCGACATAGAGCCATTGCTCAAATTTGACGATGGCAGCGACTTGGTCTAATCTGGAATCCAACCGAAGATAAGTTTTTATTCACTTTTGTACCTTATCAAGGCGTGTTACAAAGTGTTCTTTCTGTTATTGGACGACTTTTTGATCCGCTGGGTCTTATTGGTCCTTTGATATCAAAAGCAAATATATTTTTACAGTATTTGTGGAAGCACAAACTAGATTGCGACGAGAGCCTTCCGAATCAACTATATACTGCATGGACTGATCTCTACAACCGTTTTCATATAACTTAAAAATTGCAATTTCCACGCTATGTTTCTTTAAATAATGCATCACTCGTGCTACATGCCTTCTGTGAAGCTAGTTTGAATGCGTACGGCGTTTGCATTTATGTAATCTCAAACGCTCCGGAAGTTCTGCGTCTGCCAATTTGCTTTGTCTCGTGTAGTGGCTTTGAAAACATTGACAGTACCAAAATTAGAATTATGTTCCGCAGCTTTATTAGCTCAACTGATTCATCAAATCTCAACGCTAAATATATTTAGTTCTAAAATTCATTGTTGATCTGACTAATCTATAGTATTGTCTTGGATCAGATCTGAGCTATCTACCTTCAACGTATTCGCGGTCATTCGAGTGAGCAAAATTCAACATATGACTAAAGGCATGATATGATATCATGACGCCACCGACATTGCATCAAAGGGAGCGATTAAAGATGAACCCTTAACTTCAACATTCTAGAAATGTGGATTACCATTCTTACTTGGCAATCAAATAATTGGCCTGTAACTTTTTCTCTCCAGCATGATTTGCCTGAAAGGTGTAAGACTATTCTTGTTTCAACTCTAAAAGTAACTGATATTTCAGTTAATTGTAACTTTATCAACACTTTTTATAAAATACAACGTGTATTTGGATATGTCCACAAATTCATCAGCAAAAACCGATCTGCTATCTTAACAGCTAACAACAATCTGCAAAGTACTGTCATATTAATTCGGCTAGTGCAGAAAAATAATTAATTGAATAATTGTCATAATTTGGAATGCAAAAAGGCATTTAGTTGCTCAAGTAAGTTATTTTCTTTAACATCTTGTTGTTTGACCATGGTCTGAATCGCGTTGGTGGACGCCTTAAAAATTCTAACCTAGACTTTAATGCACAGCATCCAATTATGTTACCCAAGCATCATCCGTTCATTGATTCAATCATTAATCATTTTCATCGCAAAATGATGCATGCAGGCACACAGTCATTGCTTGCTTCAATGCGTCTTCAATACTGGCCAATATGTAGTAGATGTTGATAGCTTGAGACCGCGGGACACCAACTATCTTTTTTGTCTCTGCTATAGCATTGCACATTTACTATGGGTGCAACGGAATCATACAATTGAATCATTGGATACTCACAATGGTTCAATAATTCCTTTACAACAAATGTACCGATTCCCAATTGTTTGTTGTATTTGTCAGTTACACTGGAGTATGACAGAAACTGGAAGATATACCCACTATCCACAGAAATGGTTCATAGCTTATAATCGAAATGTATTGGTTTCACAAGTTCCAATGTGAATAGTTGCGACGCAGGCATTTCTACAAGACCACCATAATCTTGTGCATTTGATTCGTATACAACTTCAATAGTACCTAAATTCCATCTCACAATTAAATCAAAGGGTATGAAATTCATTAGAGGGATTACTCTCATTGTATTTCATTACCTAACAACAATCATTAATATTACATTGTTTCATCATTATATAATAGTATTATGGGACCCATAATGTGGTACGCCTTTTTTGCCGGCGTCTGATGGTACGTATGTGTTACTAAGTCATTATGTCTTGTTGCAGGGTTTGCTTGGAATACCTCTTTTAGGTAATCAGCAAATGCGTTAGATTTTTCTTCTTCGCTTCGCGCCCAGTTCCGAAAGAGTTTTTTATTGGAGAAACAAATTCTATGCGGGAATTAATACCTTTACTAGCATTCCATAAGGATGATTCCATAAAGATCTGTGTCATTTGGACACAGATTTTAAATAAAATTATATTGCCTGACTTTGGTTTTCTGCTTAATGCAGATCTAAAACTTCTTTGGGCTTCCTTAAATAGGTCTTTCGCTAAAGGGAACCCAGATTTTTGCTATTCACTTCTTTATCTACGTTTTTGTGAAACTAAGTTTTCTAGGTCACTATTTGTAAGAACTTTCTTAGATGTGTAAATTTTATTGTCTTTAGTAGTGGAGTTTTCTGCTGCTGAAATCAGAATTGAGTTTAAAACCGACGTTGCGTCCTCAATATGAGATTTACATTTTATCTTGTAATTTGTGTGTATGTGTGAACTAATGTACTTTTTTTATTTGAGACAGTTTGTTCTAGGACTTGTAAGGCTATAGGAACAGTCATGTAACGGAGGATCATCAAGTAAGCAAAATATAACTGGAGAATGGTCAGAAGGCAAATCGCAACTTGTGTATGTGAAGATCAAATTTCTGCACATGCCTTTGGTCACGGCGAGGTTTAGTATTTTATTGTTATTGGTAGGCCAGTATTTTGGCTGCCAAGGAGAGATTACGTCTAGTGCATTTCCCTATATGGAATGAAATTGTAAAGCTATTTACCTTTTGAATTACAAAACCGTGAACCCCAATACGTGTGCCTCGCATTGTGCTCTCCTGCTGCAAGAAACCTGTCACCTCTAGTAATTCATAAAAAGTAATCCATAAATTGGGTCTCAGTAATATTAAAACGAAGGAGGCAGTAAACTGCCGACAAAATTAAATTTTTTCTTTTGTGTTTAAGGCATGTTAATATGGCATGCATTTAATTCTGAGCATATGTACCTAAAAAATTGTATTTTAGATGGCTACGTACCAATATACTAGTACCACCGTGTGCTTTCCGATCAGAGTGATTGGTTTTATAGAATAAAGAACCAAGAAAGAAATTTTTGTTTGTTAGATGTGTTTCTGAGCAAAGTATTACATCCACACTTTCCCGGGTCATGAAATTTGTGAGTTCAAGTTTAGGTTGACATAAGCCGTTTGCATTCCGTGTACAAATTTTATTACTCAGTTATGAGACAAGAACATTTGCATTAATTGGCTTTGCATTTTAACCATCTCGTTAAGAGTAGTTTGCATGACTGACAGAAACTGACTTAAACTCTGAGTGAGAGTGGAGATCATCATATCCAAACTATTGCTTTGGATTAAAGGAGCTTGTTGTTTGTCAGATTTAACGACATTAGCATATGAAACACCTGGTGTAATAGGCTTAGAAGTTAAAGGTTGGGGTACTTCAACTAATTTGATGGGGTTACTTCTTGTAGTATTACGCAAGGCATCTTTCTGCAGAGCTAACCAGTACTTCAGTTCTTTATAAACAGGACAACCTAATTTGTAGAATGATTTTCACTGCAGTTGTTGCACTGCAACTATGGTGAACTACGGTGAAACTCGCCACATGCTACAGACACTATACGAAGAGCGCAATATGATTTAGTATGGCCATACTCTTGGCAGTTTATGCATTGTACCGAACGATTTCCTTTGTGAGGCTCCTCATCGCTTATTCTGCTGTGAAGTAAATAGTGTAGGTTGTAAATGGCATGGCTTGTAAGGACGGAATTTTGTACAAATTCCGCCCTACATAAAACTTATTATTTTTTACTAAAAATCGTCTGGATAAAACTCGATTTATATATTTAAACAAATAAACAAAGCCAACCGCGAACATACGCACACACGACAAGCATAACAAAGCCAACCGCGAACACCACGCACACACGACAAGCAAAACAAAGCCAACCGCGAACATACGCACACACGACAAGCATAACAAAGCTGACAGCGAATTATACTTGTGCGGTTGTGCGTGCAATTAAGCAAAGCAAAGTGTCGTATATAAATAGCGGAGATTTTATATGAAAGATCACTTAGCACCGGCACACCGAAGTGAGCAGATCACTACTCCAGCGCTAAGTCCCTTTTTAGAAGCCCATGGTGTTTCGACGCTAAGGCTTAATAAATCAGTAGAAGGTATTGAATAGATTTTATAAACGCCTTTGATGTTTTGACGTCTTTGGCTAGAAACTAATTACGTAGATTTGGAAAAAAACCCTTTGATGTTCTGACGTCTTTGGGTAAAAATTATTGAATAGACTTTATAAACGCCTTTGATGTTTTGACGTCTTTGGCTAGAAACTAATTACGTAGATTTGAAAAAAACCCTTTGATGTTCTGACGTCTTTGGATAAAACTTACTGAGTAGAATCAAGACTAGAATAAGTTATTTAAAATAATCTTTTTTTTTTAATAAATAAAATTTTAAAATAATAAAAACAAACGGTCTTTTACTTTCCACTCATTGGTTTACCAGCTTCGAACTAGTCAATAAAACAAATTTATTGCAACGACCCGGAGTGATACCTCAGCAAAATAAAAACGACGAATCCGTGTCGTTACAGGCTTAGAAGCATCTAGGTGAAGTTCAGCTTTGAACATGGATTGTAGGATCTTATCTTTGTTAGCAATGTTTGTAACTGCTCTAGCTCTAAAGCCTTTTTTACTTAGGGCATTTTTTATCTTCATGAGTTCTACATCTGAATCAATACCTTTAATGATGACAACAATGCCTGTACTATTCTTCAGTTGGTATGTGTAGCAATTTTTCTTGCTATTATCGAAATGTTTAGTGTGACCCTAATATTATGACTCCCGGTGTCAGTTTGAATCTTGGTTTTGTGTATAAACGTATTATTTCCAATTAGACGTGCAAGGAGTGTAACTCGGTTATTTTACCTGCGTTCACCCAGGTAAAATGAAGTAGATTTAAACTTTTTGGTAATATGCTAATTAGCTCCCTCTGTAGTTTCAACAAGTTCAGCACTATCTTTGTCAATTTTATTTGTTTTTGCACCTTTTGAATTGCCTTTTCGAGGACGAAGTTTTAGTTTCATATTGACATAATTTATTGAATGTACTTTTGTTGAACTGTCACTTTGACTTTGATTGTATCTGACAAATCTAATGACAATAAAAATAAAGTTTTGAAATTTTACATTTGATGAATTTCTGCTGTTCCAGTTTTCTTTCTCCAAATAATATGGCTGCCATCTAATGGTCTGTTGTTTGAGCCGTATTTTTATATCTGCCAATGTCGTGAATTTAAATATGCCAATGTCGTGAATTTAAACTTTGTGAATTTTTAATTTCTTTCTTTGAAAAATAACTATTTCTTTAAATTGAAAACTATATGGTACCGATCATAGAGTTCCACAAATTCCTTGTCTGTATCCTCTTTATAAATTATTTTAGTAACTTTCACCATGTTACATAAGTTGACTTTAAATTTATATGTCAATGCCGTGAATTCAAACATTGTGAACTTTTAATTTTTTTCTTTAAAAAAAATTACTATTTCTTTAAAATGAAAATTATACGGTACCGATCATAGAGTTCCACAAATTCCTTGTTTGTGTGCTCTTTATAAATTATTTAAGTAAATTTCACTTTGTAACAAAAATTGACTTTAAATTTATATGCCACTATCGTGCTTTTAAACTTTGTGAACTTTTTATACTTTCACATAATCGAATTAATTGTCACTACTCAAAATCACCATCCGCTGACTTATGCTACACACCCGTTAATCTTTCCTTTTAGCAAAAAGTATCCGCTTACATCCAACGGACTTTACCTTTTTATAACCCATCCTCATAACTCCTAAATCCTCAGTTTTTTCTGTCACCCTGAATTTGCAATCAGTTAGTAAACTTTTCCCTCTCCAATTATTTCAATATTCCGTTTTCAGACTTGTGGGAGCTTTTGTTGGCTTCGCTTTTCTTGTTCAAGTCTTTGCGGCGAAGTATAATCTGACGTTTCTATTTCACTTGTTTGTTTTGATTATTACTTTTCCCTTAAAATACTTTTATAATAAAATAACTAAAGACACAAATAAAATTAACAACATGTTTGTTTTTTCTTTGTTTAACTAAGTGTCCGGGGTGGGGATTTTTTTTTCCTTTCTCTTTAGTATCATTTACATTTAAATATGAATTTTTAACTAGTAAGTAATTGAAGTATGTACATTATTCATTTATTTAAATATATTTCTTCATATATTACGAATTTAATTTCAGAAGATTTTAAGGTATTAGAGAAGCGTGCAAGAGGTGTGAGTTTTGGTACGTAAGCTTATAATAAATGTATTAAATATTATTAAATCTTCAACTTCATCTCTTTTTTTTTATGTGCCACTGCATGACTTTAACTATTTCTTTTTTGTTTTCATACAATAACAGGGTTCCGTTGAAGTCTTATGCTTAGACTTAGGCGATGTCTATTAGGTCTGGTATTTTATTGTTATCGGTAGGTCAATATGTTGGCTGCCCAGGAGAGATTACGTCTAGTGCATTTTCCTATATGGAATGAAATTGTAAAGCTGTTTACATTTTGGATTACAAAACCGTGAACGCCAATACATGTACGGCAATATACGGCAATCGTTACAAAGCATTTACGAAATGGGTTCACAGGGTTCACGACTAACAACATCTACCAACATCTTTCAGGAAAATATTTAACAATAGCAACACATATTTTAAATTTTTTTATCCGTCACATATTATTTCTTTATTCATTTGTTTAGCTTCATTCTGGAAAACAATATCTTTCTTTTTCTTTTTTTTTTACATGACTTTATCTCCGGTGGCAATTGTTTGATGATGTTCAAGACATTGTGAGACAAACCTATGCATTACTCAATAAAGGCAATTTCAAACTTAGGAAATGATATTCGTATCAATTAACTGCTCTTGATGACATTCCTGAAACCGACATAGAGCCATTGCTCAAATTTGACGATGGCAGCGACTTGGTCTAATCTGGAATCCAACCGAAGATAAGTTTTTATTCACTTTTGTACCTTATCAAGGCGTGTTACAAAGTGTTCTTTCTGTTATTGGACGACTTTTTGATCCGCTGGGTCTTATTGGTCCTTTGATATCAAAAGCAAATATATTTTTACAGTATTTGTGGAAGCACAAACTAGATTGCGACGAGAGCCTTCCGAATCAACTATACACTGCATGGACTGATCTCTACAACCGTTTTCATATAACTTAAAAATTGCAATTTCCACGCTATGTTTCTTTAAATAATGCATCATTCGTGCTACATGCCTTCTGTGAAGCTAGTTTGAATGCGTACGGCGTTTGCATTTATGTAATCTCAAACGCTCCGGAAGTTCTGCGTCTGCCAATTTGCTTTGTCTCGTGTAGTAGCTTTGAAAACATTAACAGTACCAAAATTAGAATTATGTTCCGCAGCTTTATTAGCTCAACTGATTCATCAAATCTCAACGCTAAATATATTTAGTTCTAAAATTCATTGTTGATCTGACTAATCTATAGTATTGTCTTGGATCAGATCTGAGCTATCTACCTTCAACGTATTCGCGGTCATTCGAGTGAGAAAAATTCAACATATGACTAAAGGCATGATATGATATCATGACGCCACCGACATTGCATCAAAGGGAGCGATTAAAGATGAACCCTTAACTTCAACATTCTAGAAATGTGGATTACCATTCTTACTTGGCAATCAAATAATTGGCCTGTAACTTTTTCTCTCCAGCATGATTTGCCTGAAAGGTGTAAGACTATTCTTGTTTCAACTCTAAAAGTAACTGATATTTCAGTTAATTGTAACTTTATCAACACTTTTTATAAAATACAACGTGTATTTGGATATGTCCACAAATTCATCAGCAAAAACCGATCTGCTATCTTAACAGCTAACAGCAATCTGCAAAGTACTGTCATATTAATTCGGCTAGTGCAGAAAAATAATTAATTGAATAATTGTCATAATTTGGAATGCAAAAAGGCATTTAGTTGCTCAAGTAAGTTATTTTCTTTAACATCTTGTTGTTTGACCATGGTCTGAATCGCGTTGGTGGACGCCTTAAAAATTCTAACCTAGACTTTAATGCACAGCATCCAATTATGTTACCCAAGCATCATCCGTTCATTGATTCAATCATTAATCATTTTCATCGCAAAATGATGCATGCAGGCACACAGTCATTGCTTGCTTCAATGCGTCTTCAATACTGGCCAATATGTAGTAGATGTTGATAGCTTGAGACCGCGGGACACCAACTATCTTTTTTGTCTCTGCTATAGCATTGCACATTTACTATGGGTGCAACGGAATCATACAATTGAATCATTGGATACTCACAATGGTTCAATAATTCCTTTACAACAAATGTACCGATTCCCAATTGTTTGTTGTATTTGTCAGTTACACTGGAGTATGACAGAAACTGGAAGATATACCCACTATCCACAGAAATGGTTCATAGCTTATAATCGAAATGTATTGGTTTCACAAGTTCCAATGTGAATAGTTGCGACGCAGGCATTTCTACAAGACCACCATAATCTTGTGCATTTGATTCGTATACAACTTCAATAGTACCTAAATTCCATCTCACAATTAAATCAAAGGGTATGAAATTCATTAGAGAGATTACTCTCATTGTATTTCATTACCTAACAACAATCATTAATATTACATTGTTTCATCATTATATAATAGTATTATGGGACCCATAATGTGGTACGCCTTTTTTGCCGGCGTCTGATGGTACGTATGTGTTACTAAGTCATTATGTCTTGTTGCAGGGTTTGCTTGGAATACCTCTTTTAGGTAATCAGCAAATGCGTTAGATTTTTCTTCTTCGCTTCGCGCCCAGTTCCGAAAGAGTTTTTTATTGGAGAAACAAATTCTATGCGGGAATTAATACCTTTACTAGCATTCCATAAGGATGATTCCATAAAGATCTGTGTCATTTGGACACAGATTTTAAATAAAATTATATTGCCTGACTTTGGTTTTCTGCTTAATGCAGATCTAAAACTTCTTTGGGCTTCCTTAAATAGGTCTTTCGCTAAAGGGAACCCAGATTTTTGCTATTCACTTCTTTATCTACGTTTTTGTGAAACTAAGTTTTCTAGGTCACTATTTGTAAGAACTTTCTTAGATGTGTAAATTTTATTGTCTTTAGTAGTGGAGTTTTCTGCTGCTGAAATCAGAATTGAGTTTAAAACCGACGTTGCGTCCTCAATATGAGATTTACATTTTATCTTGTAATTTGTGTGTATGTGTGAACTAATGTACTTTTTTTATTTGAGACAGTTTGTTCTAGGACTTGTAAGGCTATAGGAACAGTCATGTAACGGAGGATCATCAAGTAAGCAAAATATAACTGGAGAATGGTCAGAAGGCAAATCGCAACTTGTGTATGTGAAGATCAAATTTCTGCACATGCCTTTGGTCACGGCGAGGTTTAGTATTTTATTGTTATTGGTAGGCCAGTATTTTGGCTGCCAAGGAGAGATTACGTCTAGTGCATTTCCCTATATGGAATGAAATTGTAAAGCTATTTACCTTTTGAATTACAAAACCGTGAACCCCAATACGTGTGCCTCGCATTGTGCTCTCCTGCTGCAAGAAACCTGTCACCTCTAGTAATTCATAAAAAGTAATCCATAAATTGGGTCTCAGTAATATTAAAACGAAGGAGGCAGTAAACTGCCGACAAAATTAAATTTTTTCTTTTGTGTTTAAGGCATGTTAATATGGCATGCATTTAATTCTGAGCATATGTACCTAAAAAATTGTATTTTAGATGGCTACGTACCAATATACTAGTACCACCGTGTGCTTTCCGATCAGAGTGATTGGTTTTATAGAATAAAGAACCAAGAAAGAAATTTTTGTTTGTTAGATGTGTTTCTGAGCAAAGTATTACATCCACACTTTCCCGGGTCATGAAATTTGTGAGTTCAAGTTTAGGTTGGCATAAGCCGTTTGCATTCCGTGTACAAATTTTATTACTCAGTTATGAGACAAGAACATTTGCATTAATTGGCTTTGCATTTTAACCATCTCGTTAAGAGTAGTTTGCATGACTGACAGAAACTGACTTAAACTCTGAGTGAGAGTGGAGATCATCATATCCAAACTATTGCTTTGGATTAAAGGAGCTTGTTGTTTGTCAGATTTAACGACATTAGCATATGAAACACCTGGTGTAATAGGCTTAGAAGTTAAAGGTTGGGGTACTTCAACTAATTTGATGGGGTTACTTCTTGTAGTATTACGCAAGGCATCTTTCTGCAGAGCTAACCAGTACTTCAGTTCTTTATAAACAGGACAACCTAATTTGTAGAATGATTTTCACTGCAGTTGTTGCACTGCAACTATGGTGAACTACGGTGAAACTCGCCACATGCTACAGACACTATACGAAGAGCGCAATATGATTTAGTATGGCCATACTCTTGGCAGTTTATGCATTGTACCGAACGATTTCCTTTGTGAGGCTCCTCATCGCTTATTCTGCTGTGAAGTAAATAGTGTAGGTTGTAAATGGCATGGCTTAGAAGCATCTGGGTGAAGTTCAGCTTTGAACATGGATTGTAGGATCTTATCTTTGTAAGCAATGTTTGTAACTGCTCTAGCTCTAAAGCCTTTTTTACTTAGGGCATTTTTTATCTTCATGAGTTCTACATCTGAATCAATACCTTTAATGATGACAACAATGCCTGTACTATTCTTCAGTTGGTATGTGTAGCAATTTTTCTTGCTATTATCGAAATGTTTAGTGTGACCCTAATATTATGACTCCCGGTGTCAGTTTGAATCTTGGTTTTGTGTATAAACGTATTATTTCCAATTAGACGTGCAAGGAGTGTAACTCGGTTATTTTACCTGCGTTCACCCAGGTAAAATGAAGTAGATTTAAACTTTTTGGTAATATGCTGATTAGCTCCCTCTGTAGTTTCAACAAGTTCAGCAAATCTATTGCTATAAAGTATGCTTGTGGGTGCACTATCTTTGTCAATTTTATTTGTTTTTGCACCTTTTGAATTGCCTTTTCGAGGACGAAGTTTTAGTTTCATATTGACATAATTTATTGAATGTACTTTTGTTGAACTGTCACTTTGACTTTGATTGTATCTGACAAATCTAATGACAATAAAAATAAAGTTTTGAAATTTTACATTTGATGAATTTCTGCTGTTCCAGTTTTCTTTCTCCAAATAATATGGCTGCCATCTAATGGTCTGTTGTTTGAGCCGTATTTTTATATCTGCCAATGTCGTGAATTTAAATATGCCAATGTCGTGAATTTAAACTTTGTGAATTTTTAATTTCTTTCTTTGAAAAATAACTATTTCTTTAAATTGAAAACTATATGGTACCGATCATAGAGTTCCACAAATTCCTTGTCTGTATCCTCTTTATAAATTATTTTAGTAACTTTCACCATGTTACATAAGTTGACTTTAAATTTATATGTCAATGCCGTGAATTCAAACATTGTGAACTTTTAATTTTTTTCTTTAAAAAAAATTACTATTTCTTTAAAATGAAAATTATACGGTACCGATCATAGAGTTCCACAAATTCCTTGTTTGTGTGCTCTTTATAAATTATTTAAGTAAATTTCACTTTGTAACAAAAATTGACTTTAAATTTATATGCCACTATCGTGCTTTTAAACTTTGTGAACTTTTTATACTTTCACATAATCGAATTAATTGTCACTACTCAAAATCACCATCCGCTGACTTATGCTACACACCCGTTAATCTTTCCTTTTAGCAAAAAGTATCCGCTTACATCCAACGGACTTTACCTTTTTATAACCCATCCTCATAACTCCTAAATCCTCAGTTTTTTCTGTCACCCTGAATTTGCAATCAGTTAGTAAACTTTTCCCTCTCCAATTATTTCAATATTCCGTTTTCAGACTTGTGGGAGCTTTTGTTGGCTTCGCTTTTCTTGTTCAAGTCTTTGCGGCGAAGTATAATCTGACGTTTCTATTTCACTTGTTTGTTTTGATTATTACTTTTCCCTTAAAATACTTTTATAATAAAATAACTAAAGACACAAATAAAATTAACAACATGTTTGTTTTTTCTTTGTTTAACTAAGTGTCCGGGGTGGGGATTTTTTTTTCCTTTCTCTTTAGTATCATTTACATTTAAATATGAATTTTTAACTAGTAAGTAATTGAAGTATGTACATTATTCATTTATTTAAATATATTTCTTCATATATTACGAATTTAATTTCAGAAGATTTTAAGGTATTAGAGAAGCGTGCAAGAGGTGTGAGTTTTGGTACGTAAGCTTATAATAAATGTATTAAATATTATTAAATCTTCAACTTCATCTCATTTTTTTTTATGTGCCACTGCATGACTATAACTATTTCTTTTTTGTTTTCATACAATAACAGGGTTCCGTTGAAGTCTTATGCTTAGACTTAGGCGATGTCTATTAGGTCTGGTATTTTATTGTTATCGGTAGGTCAATATGTTGGCTGCCCAGGAGAGATTACGTCTAGTGCATTTTCCTATATGGAATGAAATTGTAAAGCTGTTTACCTTTTGGATTACAAAACCGTGAACCCCAATACGTGTGCCTCGCATTGTGCTCTCCTGCTGCAAGAAATCTGTCACCTAATGTTAAAAGTAATCCTTAAATTGGGATTCAGTAATGTTGAAACGAGGGGGGCAGTAAACTGCCGATAAAGTAAAATTTGTTCCCTTGTGCTTAAGGCATATTGATGTGGCTTGCATATAATTATGAGCATATGTACCTAGAAAATTGTGTTTTAGACGCATTCGTATCAAAATATCTGTACCCCCATGTGCTTTGACATCTGGGTAATTTAGTTTTATAGAATAAATAACCAGGAATAGAAAATAAATTTTTGTTTGTTAGATGTGTTTCTGAGCAAAGCATTACATCCACACTTTCCCGGGCCATGAAGTTTATGAGTTCAAGTTGGCTTAAGTCATTTGCATTCCATGTACAAATATTTAAGGTACTCATTTATTAGACAAAAACAATTGAATTAATTGGCTTTGCATTTTAACCATCTCGTTAAGAGTAATTTGCATAATTGACATGAACTGAATTAAACTCTGGGTGAGAGGGGAAATCATCATTTCCACACTATTAGATTGAACTGGAGGGGCTTGTTGTTTGTCAGATTTAACGACATTAGCATATAAAACACCTGGTGTAACAGGCTTAGAAGTTAAAGGTTGGGGTTCTTCATCTAATTTGATGGGGTTACTTCTTGTAGTATTACGCAACGTTTCTTTGTGCAGAGCTAACCTGTGCTTCAGTTTTTTATAAATAGGACTGTGGAAAATATAGTTTTCACTTGAAATAAAATACAATTGTGTTGTACTTTTAAGTTTTCTCCAAAATTTTGAGGGGGCCAAAACTGATGGCAAACAATGTTGTAATTCCAAAATTTTCAGAACACTTTCATACTCTCGATAATAAAATTAAACACGTAATTTTTTGTTCATTTCATTCATTTATTGTCTATAATATATAAACTCAATGTCTTAAATTTTAAAGAAAATTACACACATAGTATTATTGCGTTTTTACAATTTTCCATAGGTTTTGATATTTAATATTCTAGTACACGATTGTTCATAGACAATTCTTAACGTTTATTCATTTTAACTTCTTGATTATATATTTTTACACTTTTTCATTCCACAACATATTTAATGTTTAATATTTTATTGTTCATATACAATTCATTTCATAGATTGTCTTTTTAGATTAACCTTTTTACATTCCTTTAGAATCACTTTTAGAATTACCTTTTTAGGATTCACCTTTTAGAATCATCTTTTGACTCACTTTTTACAATTGACTTTCTTCTTAGGATTCACCCTTTTGAATCATCTTTTGACTCATTTTTTTTACAACTGACTTTCTTCTTAGGATTAACCTTTTAGAATCATCTTTTGACTCACTTATTCCAATTGACTTTGACTGACACATTTTACTTTCACTTAAAACTGACACATTTCCAGTTTACATCAAAGACTAACTGCAACTGACCTAATTAATAAACAGACTCTATATATATAGAGCTGCTTTCACCTACGCTTAGAACTTTCTCTAATATGACCTTTATATTAGACATTGCCCCAATAACCCACAAAAATTTTAAAAATTAATTAAAAATTAATTCTGTAATAATAATTTTGCGTAATTCGCAAAATTATTCATTCTACATATTTCAGTCTTTACCTTGTTACCATTTCTTTTTTTCAAAGTCATTTACAATTGACCCAGATAATAAATACTACAAAAAATCAGCATTTTACTTCGACAGTTTGTCTTACTGACTTTTTGTCTTCTTGTTAAAATTACTGCAATTGTAAATAACTTTGCCTACTTTTAGGTGTAAATATAAAATGTCCCCATAAAGACTGCTATGCATTTATTAATTATTCTTAACTAAAACTTTTAACTTTATTACATTAATTGTCCCAAAAATACGGTCTTAAATCTTATTTTGAGGAACGAAACTATTGTTAACTTTACATCACAACATTCCTTCCTTTGAAGAACATTGAGGCACGAAAATGTTAGGTCTAAAATCCCTAAGGTCAAAAAAAAAAATTTTCTAAGCGTATGTTTACAAACTTTGAATTTTATCCTAAAACTATGTTATTAAATGCAACTAGTTTAGTTTGCATATATAATACATTTAATTTGGTTATTACATTAATTATCTTTAGTCGTCTGCAAGTAAGTTGTATATTGAATTTAAAATCTCTTGTAAACTAAATCTTTTTTTTTTTAGCTGTAATAATATCAGAAACAACATGTATTCCATGGAAGATGATAAACCTTATTCTGGTTATGTCCCATATTTTTCACCCGATAGTTCCGATGATGAGGAGTTCATCGTTAAAACCAATAATTGGTGTAATAAATTGTTTGGTCCTCGAAATTACAATTATCAATTATTTGATGACGGACCATACCCTACTGAGAGAGATGAGTTGGATGCTATTCGCCCGTGTGACGAGTCCACTGAGCTGGAAATCGTCAGAGCGGAAAATATTAATTATCAGCAAATACGAGATAGAACCCAGGACCTGCCAAAAATCCCCCCTTCCTCCGAGAAACGGAAATTGTCTCGTCACAACCCCGGATATTTACTCAATCGTGGAAAAAGGTTGAGGTTCTGATATTATTATGTGATTTACAAAATGTTTGTAGAGTAAATAATAGAATAAATATTAAATATATATCGTAACTTACATGAGTCTTTTATTTAATATACTTAGATTTTATTGGTTTTGTTTTAACATTATATTTGTTTTCTCTTGCTTAAAAACTACTTGATATTTTATTATTTAATATTTCAAATATAATATTTTAAATAATTTTCAAAGTTCTCATTTATACTAAATCAGTATGTTTTCTTAAAATTACCTGATTCTCTAAATATTATTTATATTTTACATTTATGATTACTATTCTTGTTTTTACATTTTCCATTGTTTATTTTAAATTTTTCTATCTTTTACCTATTCTTAATTTTACCATTAATGACATATTTCTAAAAATATGATATGTTCAATGAACCCTAATTTAACTAAATTATATTACTAACATTATATACACCTTTCTTATAACAAATATAGTATTAAAATACTCCAGTGAACTGTATTCCTGGATGAGTTCGTGCTAAAGTAGCATTGTTATATTGCATTGGTTGAGATGGTGGTAACTGTGTTGGTTGTGGTACATAAGGAGTTGTATTTGTATATTGTACAATTGGTGCTTGTACCGGTGGTGGTGATGGTGGAGAATAATGTCTTATAACTGATTGTAAACTTGGTGTTCGCTGTAACGTAGGTTGTTCATGTTCCGTTGTAGTCTGAGTTATTAACTTCTTATATATTAAATACAATAATAAAGATAGTATCACACATGCTCCTACTGATAAACCTCCAACTGCGTTTAACGTTTTCCTATGGAAATGTAATTCTTCAATTCTTTGCAAATTTTCCTTTTGTTTAATTACAATTTCTTCAAACGTTAAAGATTGTTTTCTAGGTTCTAGCTTTTCTATAGTGGTGGGCGGTAAAACAAAAACTTGATCTATTTTCACTACAGTGTTTCTGAAAACAATATTATTAATCTGTACCGAACAATTATTAAATGTTAAAAAATAATGTCCCTTAATTGATAGCCTTCTCTGATCACAAGTGCTATTAAGCTGACCATTATTCATATTTAATACTACTATCATGTTACTGTCAATCTCTAATACCTTTTCTTCTAGGTATTTAGTTACAGTACATTTACCTGTAAAAACACAACTTTTACTTGGCTTTAATTCAAAAATAGACTTATCATTTCAAATCTATACCTAGTACCCTTTAATTCTATTGTTGTTTCTAAATCTATATTTATCTGATTATTTTGCTCATCTGGTATCGGTACAGTTAATCTTTTTTCTACCCATATTGTTTCCGCTGGCACCTTTATTACTAACACTATTGATCTTTGTTTAAACGTGGCTGTTCCTAACTTTATTTGTTTAAGTTTTTGGAAGTCAATATCAAATCTTTGTATCTCTTCCCTACTTAAAATGTTCGGTTGAATCATTCCTGACTTAGCCGCTGCAACACTTTGTTAAATTTTTTCTACTTGCCTTCTTAAACTTGTTATAGAGAAAAGCTGCATAATCACTATACTTTCCTCTATTATCCCTAAACGAACTTCATCAAACTGCCTCACGTTATTTCTGATTACTTCTCTGTCATGTTTCATTACCTCTCTGAGGCCCACTATAGTTTTATTGAAATTATCATTAATTAATACTTGTTAATTTTCAGCCGATATTAAATCATGATTATTTTGTTCTAATATTTTAATGTGTCCCTCTATCGCAGTTTTATCTTCGTCGTCTAAGGTGCCAAATGCCCAATTAAACAAACGTCCTCCTGCATTTACTAAACCTCTTTTCATTCTATGGGGCAGTAAGGTATGTAACATATTTTCCGTTAAAGTAATCTCTGAATCTATCAATGTTCTGTAACCTGTATGTTTATTTGTTCTATTCACTGTATATTTAAAACTTTCTAATAACTGTCCATTTTCATATGGGTCTATTGTGTGTAAAATGTAATTGTATTTACTGACGATTTCAGTTTTTCCAACGTTGATTTCTGTATATCCCAGATTTGTTTCTATCTTCTCCACATACAATTCGGAATTTATCAATACTATTCCAGTGAAAAATAACTGCAGAAAAAAATAAAATAGCTTTAAAAATTGTTGAGTACTATAATTCTTAGGGCTAGTTCAAACTATGTCTTATGTAGTTTTAAAAGATTATTGTGAAAAATCTTTTCTCTACCCTTTATAATTATTTTCGTGTTTACGGGAGTAGGTATTTCTGTAACTTGAAAAGGACCTTCCCATATAGGTGAAAATTTATTTTTTCTATTTTTCAACCACACTTTTTCCCCTATTTTGAACATTCTATTTTTAGTTCCCTTATCATAGTACTCTTTTGCTTTTTCTTTAGCTATTTTATGGTTCTTTCTTACTAATTCATATGACCGTTGCATTTGATATTTTAACAATTTGGAATAATCGTCATAGTTATAAACTGGAATTGGTTTTCGCTTTAAACTTATCGGTATCTCGAATTCAAAACCAAATAGCGTTTTAGTAGGTGTTTGCTTAGTGGTTGTATGCATTGTATTATTATGTACATGCATTGCATGATGTAACCACTCATCCCAATTTGACTCATCTTCTTTCACAAAATTCCTCAGGAACTCTGCTAAAGGTCTATGACTACGTTCAAGAGCTCCGTTTGCCTGTGGATGGTAAGGTGTAGTTTGAAGTTTTTTAAAACCCAGAATTTTACATGTTTCTTTAAAAAGCTTTGATGTAAAATTCGTTCCATTATCCGTAATTAAAACTTTAGGAATATTAAACTTTGCGATAATTTCATTAAAAAACTTTCTCGCCACTGTTGAGTCTTCTTCATCTGGTAACGCAGTACATATTAGATATTTTGAAAAATCATCTTGAAAAGTCAAGATGAGTTTATTCCCACTTTCCGTAGTCGGTAATGGACCTACTATATCCATGAATACTTTATCAAACGGTCTTTGGGGCGTGTCAGTTAGAATCAGTGGTAATCTCTCCACTTTTGAGCTTTTGTTCTTTTGGCATTTATGACAAGCTGTTATGTATTCTTTTATTTGTTTTTGCATGCCTGCCCATTTGAACTGTTTTCTTATCCGGAAATAAGTTTTAGTTACCCCTTTATGACCTCCTATTGGTGAATCATGAAATTTTTTCATAACTTCCTGAATGTCTTTTTTACTTGTTAAGTATACTGCAAAATCTTCGTGTGTATGTGCTATTGAATCCTCTATCTCCTCTTGGTTTTTATTTGAAATTGTATTTGAGTTTTTTGCAAGTTCCGCCTCTTTTGCTTTACCCCTTGTTATAACCGCTATTGGAAGTCTACTCAAAGCATCCGCATTTTTGTTAGTCTTTCCTGGTTTATAAAAAATCTCGAAATCATGTTCGAGTAGCTTCAAACGAAATCTTCCCAGTCGCGTGTCTTGATCTTTTAGATTAGCAATTCTACGTAATGGCTTATGGTCCGTATATATTTTAAAATGTCTTCCCAGCAAATATGATCTAAAATTTCTTGTTGCCCATACTATAGCAAGTAATTCCTTCTCTATAATTGAGTATCTTTTTTCAGTACTGCTGAGAGCACGGCTTGCGAAGTAAATGGGTAAGTCTGATCCAACTTCTCCTTGGGATAGTACTGCCCCTAATGCTTCGTTATTAGCATCCGTTGTTAATAAAAATTCTTTTGAAAAATCTGGATACTGTAAAATTGGTGGACTAGTTACTGCTACTTTCAACTGGTCCATTGCTTTTTGACATTTCTCATTCCATTCGAACTTTTCTCCTTTCCTCAGTAATTTGTTCAATGGTAATGACACTTGAGCAGCTTGTGGAATAAATTTTCTATAGTAGTTTATTAGACCAAAAAATGATTGCAGGTCTTTTACATTTCTAGGTACTGGGATGGCTGTAACACATTTTGTTTTCTCCGGGTCTGGTATCACTCCTTTGTCTGAACATTTATGTCCTAAATATATGACTTCTCTCCTTAATAGTTGACATTTCTCAGTTTGTAGCTTTAAATTGTTTTCCCGAAGAGCTTGTAATACATTCCTAAATCGTTTGTCATGTTCTTCTAATGCTATTCATTATGCGCTGGAATGTTGCGGGTGCTCCCGTCAATCCAAACGGCATACGTCGAAATTCAAAATGTCCAAGTCCCGTACTAAATGCTGTTTTTTCTCTGTCTTTGTCTTCAACTATCACTTGGTGATAGCCACTAGCCAAATCCAAAGTCGTAAAATATCTACTGCAACCTAACTGATCTAAAATTTCATCTATTCTCGGAATTGGAAAAACTTGTTCGATGGTTTTTTCATTTATTTTTCTGAAATCTACCACTAGACGCCATTTCTTTTTCCCATTTGTACCTAGATGGGTACAGATATTTTTTATTGCAAGCAATTGTGCATGCAATATGATTTGCCCTCTTTTACAGTTGGTCACCATATGTGTGTCAACTATTAAGAAATGATATTGTTGACCAATGACGTAAGTATATAGAAACTAAGAATTATATTAACCAATAGAATTTAAGTAAATAGTAAAATGTAAAATAGATTATTGTAAAACCGAACTATGATCGGTATGAAAAATATAATTGTACGACAGTCGAGTTCTGAACGTTATATTGAAAAGTGTACACTAAGTTTGTTAATATGATAAATAAAATAAATAATTGAATTTGATATTAAAAATAAAAATGTGTTTGAATTTTAAAATTATGGACCTTAAAACTCCACACACACAAGTTTAACTGCGTTTTATTTATGCAACTACCGATTTGATGCAAATATATAATAAAACGTGTAACAAAAAAAAAGGCTTAAGTATAAAAAGCTTAGGCGCGAGTAGAAAGAAAAAATAAATAAATAAGAAAAAATTCGCGTACAAAAAAACACGTCTGATCACTATGAATATAAGTTAAAGATTGACTATTTATTGATAAGCTATTTCTTTAAGATATTATATGAGTCTAATTTGGGTTAACCAATTGGACGCAAAAATTTAAGTATTGACCAATAGAATCACTACATACGATTCTATTGGAAATTAGTATTAAGAAACTATATTAGATTTAATAGTTTAAAAGAAATAAAAGTCTTGCTTAGACACTCAAAAGTAATTTGCCTTTTATTTGTACAGAAGAGAGCTTTACATGGCGATCCTGCGAATTTACATTTTTGAATGTAAACGGTGAAAATCATAAAAAATAAATAAATGAAATTACTTTAAAACATGTAGTGTAAAACTTACAACTAAAAACATTACACAAAAACAAAACAGTGAAATGTTAAAGACATTTCAACAGTTAAACATTTAAATATTTGAACATTTAAAAACAATTAAACGTTTAAACATCTGAACATTTAAGATAACAATTAGACAGTTAAAAATGTGTGTTATTCATAATAATATACCATATGTAAAAAGTTAAAAATGTGTGATAATAAAGTATAAATAATATACTTATATATAAATAAAAAGAAAAAGAAATTTAAATATGTGACACATACCGATAAAATAAAATGAAATATACAACAATATAAATATATGATATATACGAAAATAACCAATACTGTGAATCATCAATTCAGCAATAACTAATCACCAATTCAGGAAAAACTGATCACCAATTCAGCGATAACTAATCATCAACATTAAACATCATGGGATGGTTCTCAAATTATGAAAACATAAACATGCAACAGAAAACAGACGACACCAATAATAATCTCCAGCAAACTAATTCAACATCAACTGAACAGGTAGTGTTAGCAACTATGTTATTAATATTTTTCCTATTATATGTACCTTTCAAAATAAATAAATATTTTAAGAAATATATGCATAAAATTGCCCACAGAAACTTAACGAAAGACGTATATTGTTAAAATATTTTATACTTAATAAAATTTAATTTAATATTGCAATTAACCAAAAAAAACAAAAAAAAAACTATTAGTAAAATGACATGGTTTAATTAAATAAAGTTGAATTAAATAAAAAAAAATTAAACAAAATTATATATTATTACTGTAACATAGAGAATTGTTAAAATATGTAAAAAATGCTCAATATTATTATCATACCTAATATTACTATGTAAAATATAAATATCATCAGAATAAACAAATTACTTTTTTTATAATTACAATTATTTATTTGATAATTTGATTTTAAATTTCATTGCTATTTTCATCATTGCTGTCTTTCTCTTGTCTTGTCTTAGTCTTTCTCTGTTGACTTATTTGTTCATCAATCCTTGCGTAGTTCATTTTCAAAATTAATTATGGTATCTTCGATCTGCTAGGGTATGATTGAATTTAGTTAATGGAAACTATCGCTTCTCATATTAGTGAAATACAAGCTATACTGAGAAATGCGAAGAAAACTCGTATCAGACGATACACAAACCAGACCATAAAAAAGAAGTTAAATAGATTAGAATATTTAAAGGAACTCGTTAGTACATTATACGTAGAATCGAAACTTGAAGCCACAAATTTGAGAGAACTTTTTTATGAGAAATATTCTCAGGCTAAAGAATATCTCATCCAGATGTCTCAAATAGAAAAACAAGCTACCAACACCAGTTTGTCACCAACTACTAACGGTACTTTGACACTAATTACTAACGAAACTAGTAACACAAACACAACTATGGCTGCCTTAGACTCTATTATTGAAGCAGTCGAGAAACTCCTACCCACATTCACGGGAAAGTCTTTTTTAAGGAGATTGCAATTCTATGGCAAAAAGATAAGAGACGAGGACAAACAGGAATTTTTAGAGCACATAGTGGAGTGTAAACTACGCCACAATGTAAGGTTATAAGTTTCACCAATAGGTTTTCCAAATTCCTTGGAACAGTTGGTAGAAAAACTCAAGTCAATATACATTCCAAAGGACACAGTGCCAATGCTCTTACAGAAGATAACTGAAACCAGGCAACGACATAATCAATCAATCACAGAATGTAGTGATAGAATGGCCAAGATATTAGCAGACCTGAAGACGGCGTCTTTACTGAAGAGGAGTTACAACGCGACTTCTCCACAAGCAGAAGGGATGTTAGCCACAAATGAAGAGAATGCATTACTAGCATATAAAAAATGCCTCAATGCAACGCACACACAAGCAGTACAAATAGCACAACCAAAAACTTTCCAGCAAGCGAGAGAAATCGCTGAAAGTTTAATTTTTCCTGAACAAAACCAACGAATGTTGTATCACAGAGGTAATACACATAATAACAATAGAAATAATAATCGAAATAATAATAACGTTTTAATAATAGAAATCACTATAATAACAGTGGTCAAAGAAACCACAATAATAATAACTACACTAACTTAAATAAAAGAAATCATTACAATAATAATAATAGCACTGGTGAAAGAAACCAACGATATAACAATATTAACAGGCCACAATAACAATAACACCAATTATCAAAGACATAACTTCAACAGAAACAAAAACAACGATGGGAACTAAAGGAGAATTCGTGTAATATCGGTACAGGAAAACTACAACCCACCAAAGGGAAAACAGTAGAATTCACCTCTGGTAAAATAAGAAAAAATATCTCCACATTTAATCCTAACATATCCAACTATAGAAAAATTCGATGCAAGAATACTAACACAGACATTAAATTATTAATCGACACAGGAGCAGATGTGTCAGCTTTAATTTATGCTACGACTCAAGAAAACTTGTGTATTATTCGGTATCACCAACAACTACAGAAACTCTTTAGACATCACGACTCTTCAAATAGAATTTGAAGATATAACAATACAGCACAAATTTTCGGTGGTAGAAGATGACTCTCCAATTGAGGTAGATGGCATCATCGGTAGAGATTTCCTAACCAACTTTAAATGTAATATTGATTATTACACCTTCTCATTAACAGTTACCCATAAAGGACAACAAACAATAATTTCTATATGTTGTAAACCAATTGTTCTACAAGCGAGGTCAGAACATAATTGTTAATTTCTCAAGAAATTGACAAAGGTGTTTTCAGCGCAAATACAATACTCCCAGCTAGAGGAAAGTGTCACGTTCGAAATTTAAACAAATGAACACAGTGTCACCCTTAATATGCTAAAATTTCAAACCCGTCCACTAAACAATTACTATAAAATTAATAAAAACTCTTTTAATACATATGACAAACTGCGTTTACAAAACCTTTTAAATGAACTATAACTAGGAACTCAACATAACAAATGTGATGATGGGACACTAGTATCATTGGTACCTAAATACTAACACATATTTTCAATGGAAGGAGAACAAATATCCTGCAACAATTTCTGCAGAACATATTTCTACTGTAGACGATGTTCCAACATACAAAAAAAATTATAGATTACCTCAAAGTCATAATGACATCAAGTAGTATTACTTGACGATGATATCATACAACCTTCCGAAAGCCCCTACCATTCACCGATCTTACTCGTACCAAAGAAATCGTCAGACGACGAGAAGAAGTGGAGACTTGTAATTGATTATAGGAAACTTAACAACAAAATAGTGAATGACAAATTCCCTCTCACACGTCTAGAAGACATACTCGATTTGCTTGGAAAAGCAAGATACTTCTCAACTTTAGATATGACTAGTTCATTCCATCAAATCCCAATAGATGACACATCAATGCAGAAAACTGCATTTTCAACCATCAATGGCCATTACGAATTTAAAAGACTACCTTTTGGTGTTAAAATAAGTTCAAATAGTTTTCAACGCATGCTAACGCTAGCGTTAACAGGCCTTGAAAATTAAGCATTTTTGTATGTCGATGATATTATTGTTTTTGGCAACAACCTAAAACACCACAATATCAATTTAGAAAAAGTTTTTGATAGACTAAGTGATTATAATTTAAAATTAAATCCTGAATAATGCATCTTTCTAAAACACGAAGTTACATATTTAGGACATTTAATCACTGAACATGGCGTTAAAACAGATCCAGCCATATACAAAGTCATTCAAGATTATCCTAAACCTATAAATGTAGACGAGGTTAGGATATATATTGCTTTTTGCAATTATTACAGACGTTTTATCAAAGATTTTGCGTCGATAGCTGTGTTGTTAAAGAAGAATCAAAAATTTATATGGAACACTGAATGCGACATAGCATTCGAAAGTCAAAAATCAGTTTTAATGAGTCCACCAATATTGAAATACCTAGATTTCAGTGAACCGTTCATAATAACAACGGATGCTTCTGACTATGCACTTGGTGCAGTTCTTTTTCAAGGGAACATTGGTTTAGATTTGTCAATTTGTTAAGCAAGCAAAGCCTTACAAAAACATGACCTAAATAAACCGGTCATTGAAAAGGAACTACTTGCAATATATTGGGTAATAAACTATTTCAGACCATACGTGTATGGCAAACATTTTTACGTTGTTACTGACCACAGATCCTTGATTTCATTATTTGTCCATAAAAATCCCTCATCCAAAATGACAAGGATAAGAATAGACCTGTCAGACTATAATTTTGAAATTATATATAAAAAAGGGAAAATAAACACAAATGAAACAAGATAGATACTAATATTTTGAAAGCTCTTATACCGCTCAACAACGACGAAAATGTATCAAAGAAATTAAGTACGGCTAATGAAGAAGAATTATTGAGACAATTATAAACAAGAGACGATACTCGAGTATATGTTACAACAAGGAGTCACACAAAACGCGAAAAAGAATGATAATCCTATAGGAAATACACGTTCCAATGAGCCTGATCAACTCTATTGCTGGGACTGTACATCCATTAGTGATATCAGACATACAATGAAACTGCAGTTTAATATAAATAAAAGTAATAAAGAAAAATTACGAATTGTGAAAAATGTAGTAAAAGTGGAAATGAGCGAAGCCGATATTGATCATGGAGAAACTCATATTCAAAATAGAAAATTTAAAAATATATGAATTACCGCGCAAGAAGATACAACATTTGATGCCACGGCAAAAGAAGAATTTAAGAATATTATAAATATGTTGCAACGAAGAAATAAGAAAGAAAAAAGTCTCAAAATATTAATATATAAAATCCCGGAACAAATCACTGATACAATAAGAAGATACAAACTCATAGAAGAATATCATAATACTCCTTACAGTGAATACTTAGGTGTAAGGAAAACATTCACAAAATTAAAACAACGGTATACGTGGAGCAAAATGAAACAAATGGTTCATAAATATACCAGCACATGTCATAAATGTTAAATCAACAAACAGACAAAACATACAAAAGAACAATTAGAAATTACAATAACACCTACAAATACTATTGAACACTATTCTATATATGTATATTTAGTATAAAAAATATATATATTCACTTTCCCCTCTTCTCCAAGTAGGTACTCATCGAGAAATATAATCACCGTAATCATACAAAGGTGCAAACCACGAAACCAGGTTAGAGATCACCGTGAATTCCAAAAGAACAACCTCCAGATACAGCTTGTCACTACGAAAAAATCTCAAGTTTATATCTAATTATGTTTAACTAACCTTTTTCTTAGCAATAATGATATTTTATATAAATCAACCTTTGAAAATTGCACACATTATTAAACTCAAGTTAATATTTAATTACGTTTAATTAAATTCTTTTTTTAAAATACTATTTAATGAAATAATCATATTTTAAATAAATCTGCATTTAAAAATTAAACGCATTACTTTTATTTTGAAAAGTTCTATCTTCGCGAATATTAATTTATTATAGCGAGCTCTGGAAAGGATACTTCAGCATAAATTTCAACAAACCGGAAAATCCGTGTCGTTACAATTGGCGACCAAGCAGGTACTGGTAGACTTCTCAAAATTAAATCAAAGTAATATCCACGTTACAAAGGCACAGGCTAACATAATCAAAAGATAAAATCCAGATATTCCCATCCGTAGCCCAATTCAAGCCAGTTCAACATAGAAACATATGAGACGTTCGCATAACACCATGGCCTTATCGTATGCTCAAACCGTGATGCGAACACGAAAATGGTCTGTAAGGTACAATGGAGAAATAGATCCAATAGATTTTGTGGAAAACATAGAAGAGTTAGCAGACCTTGACGACATCAACGTGAATTTAGTTCCCAGGATAATGCCCATACTGCTTGAAGACAAAGCACTGATGTGGTACTGCAACAACAACAAGCATTGGAACCTCTGGTCAAGTTTCAAGACAGACTTTCCAAAATTTTTCCTTTCATGTAGGTACTTCGAAAGATTAGAAGACGAGGTGCGAGTACGATTTCAGAAGGAACACGAAAGTTTTAAGGATTATTTACTGGAAATTAAATATCTATTGCGACACACAGGCATGAACCAAGATTCGCAATTGGAGCGAAGATACCGAAACATAAGCACAGAGTACCAAATGTATACAAACGTCGAGACTTTTAGAGCTTAACAGAATTAACAATATTGGCTGATGACTTCCAAAAACTTCGCGCAGAACAGAATAAAGTGAGTCAAGGCTGGAAGTCGACAGAAAGTGATAGTTGGTCGCGTAGAAGTGGAATGTCCACAAAAGCTGTTATTAGAGAATACAGTGAGACACGTACCAGCCAACAGCTAAGCAAGTAACAGCACGGATCATACAAGATCAAGAAATATTTCAAACTCAAACGTACCAAGAATCAACTCTGCAGAATTTCCATCACGTCATGCCAGTTAAAAAAAATCTAAAACCATTCAATCGGAATCAAGTTACAGAAGTTCAAAAAATGTTCCAAGTCCAACCATGCGAACCAAAGTAAGAATCTCAAAGCGTTAGGTCCATCAGAATTAATTCACAGATGCAAGAAACACAGCGACAAGAAAATTCTAAACTTTCAAGGAAAAATGCCGAAGTATTTAAGCCAGCATGAGTTACATCAGATCAAGAAATATTTCAAAATCAAACGAAGCAAGTATCAGTACACCAAACACTGCAGCGTGTCACCCATTTTAAAGAAAACCGTAAATCGTTCAATCAGGACCAATTCACAGAGGTTAAACGTCCAATTCAAGTCCAAATCCATGTGTGCGAGCCAAGGCAAGATTCAAGACCCATCAAGAAAAATCTGAAAGTATCTAGACAACAGCGAGTCGTACCAAACCATAAAATGTTACCAGTTGTGATACAGGAACAACAACGCCAGTTAAAACCAAGATTTATCAAAGAGTATCTCGAAGTATCTAAATAACAGCGACTCACCCCAGATCAGAATATATTACAAACTCAAACAAAGGAAGTACAACGACAGAAAGAATCAAGCGTAATCAAAGTTCAAAAGCAAAAGATTCAACGACACAGAGATCCAAGAAAGAAAATTCCATAGATAGTTAATCAACCACGAAGAATCAATACAACGAAGAGTCACCATATAACACAAGCTCAAATTCAAGATACACAAGGGCACATAGAATAACATAAAGTTGAAGATATTGAAACACAACATGGTCAACAAAAGGTTACAGTCATCGAAAACCATACTAGACGAGTTCGATTGAATCAAAAAACCCCAAGTCCAACATAATTATTGCAACAAGTTTCAATTAACCACGATAGTCAACGAAAGCAACAGCGACAACAAGAAAAAGAGGATTTCCACGTCCGAAAGATATGCTAGACAATCCTCTGATACAAGTACAAGAACGAAATCTAGGAATTCCGAAACTCTCTAGCACCCAAAACCTACAGAAACCGATAAATAATTTAAATGTACGTCAGCAGAAGGATTACGTTCTTGATAGTACACAGCAAGACAAATTCTTCAAAATATTCAAGAGCCTAAAGAAACGACACAGGAATCATGCAGGCAGGTAGTGTCTTAGGGCAACTTCATTTCTTTTGAAGAAGGAGGGAAATGTGAGAATGGAAATTTGTAATAAATTCCAACCTACATTAATTTAAATAAATTACGCAGAAATCTGGAATTAAAATGATGAATTACAACTTAACATAGTTATTAGAAACTACTTACCAAAAAGCCACTCCGCCTGCACGCAACTGCAACACGTGAAGTAATCTGAAATTAGGAGAAAATAAATTTGTAATAAATAGAGAAATATATTTTAATAAAATAATAAATACATACCTTCTTTATTTGTCTCCGTAAATTTATTTCAATAATCATTTATTTATAAATTATTTATTATTATATTTATAAATAATTCAACTATACAAAAACAAAAACACCGCGCTTTTTTGAAAATGTAAACAAACACTTACACATGTCAAAGAAATGTTAGAATGCAATTCGCTGCAAAACATGCAAAAGAATGCTTTTGTGCAAAAGTGCTAAATTGCATGAAGTTCAACTATGATCAGTTCAAAGCTTTTTATACTTAACATAAAAGGTTCAGGCGAATGCGTATAAAAGACGGCGCATTTTTGTAAAAATTTAATGTGTCTTGTATGATCACTCGGTGGATTGGAGTGCCAAAATATAAATTATTCTTTAACACGAAGGCGGTTTTAAGTCGTAGTGTATAATATATTAAAAAAATATGTATGGGTCATTCTTTTACAAGCCGGACGGATTTTGATAAAAAATTACCTCATGATCTCCGATTTGGCTGAAATTTTTTTTATGAGCTCCTTTCATAAAATAAGAAGACCCGTATCTCGTAAAAAAATTTAGTGAGATATCCTAGGAGATATGGACCCATTGATTTTGAGAATTGGCATAGTAGACACATTTTCAAATGACTACATCTCAGGTTCTATAAAAGGTAGAAACTTGAAATTTACAGCGTTTTAAAGATAATTGATTGAGCTTTTATGAAATTGATTAAATTAAAATTGTTAATATTTAATTACTAATATTAACCGTTAAATTTCAAAAAAAAATTTTTCTCAAAACTAGTTTTTAAATTTTCGTTTTTTATATTTTATTTAGATTAAGTTTTAAATTTTACTACGAAATAAAAATTTTCAGAAAACCTTTATTTTTTGAAATATTTTAAAAAAACTTGATGTGCAAAACACATCAAGCGCATGCGTACTACATTTTCATTAAATGAATTTTCAAAGAATACACTACATATATTTTTATATAATATTCTTGATTTCGATTAATAATAAAATTCTACATAAAACCCAAAAATTTCAGGACGATATTGTAATTAGAAGTACTTTTAAAAATTTATTTATCCGTTATATCAAACTATATAATTTTTTTAATATCCGTACTAATTTTTTTAATGAATTTGATAGTGTATTTCTGGAACATAAGCTACATCACAACACAACAGCAGTTGTGATGTAAACAGTCAGATATGCAAACAAAATTTTTTATTTGTAGTTTTTTATTTTCATCACGGTGGTATATTGCAAAAAAACTCCGATTTCAGCCAAATCGGAGATCATGACGTCAAAACGGTGTCATCGAAACCAGATTAGTGATCACCGTGAATTCCGAAGAAATAACCTCCAGATACAGCTAGTCATTACGAAAGAATCTCAAGTTTATATCCAATTATGTTTAACTAACCATTTTGTTTTTCTGAAATACGATTTTAAAGCAATAATAATATTTTATATAATTTCACCTTTGAAAATTGCACACATTATTAATCACAAGTTTACGTTTAACGTTTAATTAAATTACGTTCAATTAAATTCTTTTTTTAAAATACTATTTTATTGAATTAATAATATTTTAAATAAATCTGCAGTTAAAAATTAGACGCCTTACTTTTATTTTGAAAAGTCCTGTCTCTGCGAATAAATTTTAATGAATCGGAAAATCCGTGCCGTTAAAACTGTTTACATTTTTGTTTATCATAAAATAGAACACATCGCAAGCATCACTTGCAATGCTTGACCTTCTTGCTGATAAAATAATTCTAGTTGGTAGTTCCACGAATAGTAAGACTGCAAGCCTAATGCAATCACTTAAAAACATCTGTAATGCAACAATGCCTTATAGAAATGAAAGACAGCATCATGGAGCTGCACCTTGGTAGTATGAAGAAATTGGAAACCTGCGAAAAGAATATCACAAATTACGCAGAGTTCAACAGCGGGCAAGAGGGCATAACAGTTTTGAGCATCTTAACTGGAATTATAAGAAAAAGCGGAAAGTGCTCAGAAATTCTATCTTAAAAAGCATGGAGCGGGTTGTACAACACCTTGCTAGATGAACTGTCAGCAAATTCCTGGGGAAAAGCATACCAAACTGTATGCAGAGATCGTACGGAATTTGTTTCCACAAGGCTTCGGGATAACACACATACTGACTGATGAGGATGTCCAACTTAATTTAATTACTCCAAGCGAAACACTTACACGACCCGTAATCTTACCGACAGTTGTTCATGCTGTATACTACTGGGAAGCTATTTAAAAAGCTTATTGCAGCCAGATTGGAATAGTATACAGAAGAACTAAATGGCCTCGCAATATGGCAACATGGTTTCAGAAAAGGCCAGAATACAATAAATGCTTTAGCAAAAGTGCTTAATATAGCTCAAATGAGCTTAATGGGAAAATAACTAAAGGTGGCAGCAAAGAATACTGCGCTATGGTCACGCTGAATATTAAAAATGCCTTCAACTCAGCGGACTGAAACGCAACAAGAGAAGCCCTATCGAAACTGAAAATACCGGCATATCTACTTAAAATGATGATAAGCTACTTCAACGACCGTATTCTTATGTATGACATGAATAATGGAGTGAAGACATATATAGTGACAGCAAGAGTTCCACAATGCTTAGTTTTCATTCTCTGGAACGTGATGTATGGTGGCATATTTAATGTAGAAAAACCAGCTGGAGTGCAGTTAGTTGGTTACGCCATTGATATTGCAATTATCGCGGTCGCAAAAACCATCAATGAGCTTGTAATGAGATGTGGTAGCACCATCGCAGTAGTCAAACTCTGGCTTGAGTCAATGGGCCTGGAATTATCAGAGCACAAAACCGAAGGTGCTCTTCTAAGTAGTGGAAAAAGAGTAGAATCTGTTACATACATGTTGGAGAGGTTGTTTCTATCAAAACAAGCTCGGTGATTAATTATCTGGGTGTCAAAATAGATCAAAGGCTTAAATTAGTTGAGAAATAGTTAAGGGCAGCGTTATTTATAGGGGTTAAGGTTTAGTCCGTAGGCGTAGTGTGTTGAAAATTTGGCATATGCAAGAGCATCGTACCTACGTAAACCCGAGAAAGGATGGTAGAGAACAGTATGAAGATCCCATCTCTAATGAAAGAAAAACAAGCAACACTTCCATAGTTTTTTGTTATTTAACATAAAAAAAACAAAAATTATTACATTAATAAAATTAATACAACTAATACAATTACCACAAAAAAATTACACCATAAATATCAAAAAGCTCTGACATATTCGATAACATATAAAGGGACAAGTACACTGGCTCATTCAGCCTACTGGTTAATTAAACCAAAACCTCCCTCATTCAGTCAAGTTATTATTTATTATCCTGGTTCATCTTGCAAAAGTATTTCGCTAACCTGGTTTATTCAACCAATTGATTAAATTCTTTTCATAGAGCTTCCGTCAGTCTTCAAGGAGAAGAGAGTCCCAGGACACTACACGTTTCTGCCAGGAGTATTCTCAAAGCCAACAGGGGAATCATGGTTCATCACTTATAACAAGGATCTTGTGTGTTTAAAAATCTTGCAATTCATGTGTGCATTTGACACTATGATAAATGATCAATTATTTAACTTTTATTGTTTTCTGGTATGAGTACAAGTATGGTGTACGCTACTTGGTGCTAACCTAGATCCTTAATCTGTGTTAACTTGGTAGCCTATTTTGTGTGTAAAGTAGCTTGAGCACTTGTAACCCAAACTACTTGTATTTTTTGTGTTACTTAATTTGAGCACTTGTAACCCAAACTAATCGATATGAGAAAATAAAGTTATGATTGATTTGTATTGTATTTTCTTTCTTTCTGAACTTTATTAAAATTGTTTATTTTATTTATTCAAAATTATTTCATAGAAAAAGTATTAAATTATGCATTAATTAAAAATAATATTAAAATAATAAAAATAATTAATAATTAATATTAATTTGCAAAACAAAAAATTGGCCTACATTGTGCTGACATAATTACAAGCCAAAATATAACACACTTTCTTTAGTGCACTGACCAACAAGAATAATAATGCAGAATTGCACTTTTCGTTGGTCAATGACTGGTCGCAGTGCTGGCCCAAATTAAACACATGTAACCAAATATTTGTGCGGTAATCATAACAAAAAATTATTAAATAATATTAAATAAATATAAACATAAACATATGGTATGATTTAAAACAAGTCTTTATAGTTTGATCAGATTGTATATTTTCCCAGAACATTACTAAACAATGCTTTGTAATCGGATACTTTATTTTTACCAGTGTTACTAGTTTATGACCAAGTAGCTCAATGTTTTCGAAGACCATTGATGATATGTACTTGGCAACACTCGAAACTGCGTTGTATAATCAGCCAAAAGTTTTAATTGTTTTTTTATTTCCATTCGAACCCTTTTAACTTTTAAATAGGTTCTATTCGTCATAAGACGGATCACTTTCGACAAAAAAATTAGTTCAGTTTTAGTTCTTATACATATTCTTTATAGTTATGAAACCATGCAGTTCTTTTAGAATAACATTGAAGTTAGGTTCAATGTTCCCCTGCTTAATATTTTTTATTTTTCAGTATCAATTATTCTACATCTGGTTTATGATTTCGTTCTAATATAACACAGTAAGCGAATTTATTAATGAACTTCCATATCAAATTAACCAAACTCCAAAGTGCGAATATACAAGTCAAGTACGGCTAATGAATGTTGACTCTGAACTTTAAATCTGGCAGTATGCGGGTTAAATCCCTGGTACTTGCAGGCTCGAAAAATTTTTTAGGAATAATTAAATACAAGAAATAACTCAAAGACCACTAATAATGGGTACCTTGTTTTATTCGAAACAGTTGTATGATCAAACAAAAATTTAGTTTAAAAGTAAATTGAATTTAAAATTTAATTTCTTTCAGAAACCTTTCCATTTATTTTAATAATGAAATAAAAAATTAATGAACAAAAGAATATAAGATATTTAAATTACAGTTGTTTATTCGTAAAATCAAGTAACAACCACTTTATGTTATATATGTATGTATATAAACAGTTGAATTATTGCAACTAGATAAATTAAATGTCGTGGCAAAAATAACGATTGTAGACGTGTAGTTAAATTATAAAATCAATAATCAATAAAAAAACGATTAAGTGTATACAAATTTAACACATTTAATTTTTTCAGGTTTTTGTAAAAGACACTGTAGTTATGCGCTGGTTTATATTGCTTGCATGGGTTTCACCTATACTATTTGTATCAATTTACTCAATAGGCAGATATTTTAATCCGCATGATAATAGACAGTGAGTTTCAATTAAAGTTATATTGCCGATTTATTAGCTTTTCAATGTTTATGTATATTTTCAGTTGTTGGATGGATGACAGTCTTTTTTTGTGGATACTATCTGTGCCGATTTGTTTTTCCTTATTCGCGAGTTTAGGTATGTATTAGAATCCAAGAAAATATAAGACAAAAATGATCAATTTATACATACATAAAGTTTTTCTGATTAACGTCTTGCGCGTTATTATGCGTAAGTTACATCCGCAATCAGCTCAGCCGGCACCATTAGCCATACGTAAAGCAGTGCGGGCAACAATAATTTTGGTAAATTTTTTTGTTTGATTTTATTTAAATATTTTTGCCTTCTTATAAGATAAATTAATATTTGATTTTCTAATCGTGAACAGATTCCATTATTCGGGCTACAACACTTTCTACTACCATATCGCCCAGAGAGTGGCACACCACTTGACCGTTACTATCAAATGCTATCAGTTATACTTGTTAGTCTACAGGGATTTGTAGTTTCGTTTCTATTTTGTTTCGCTAACCATGACGTTACTGTTGCAATACGAATCTTATTACATCGTTTTTTACCAACATTAATTACACCACCTCCACCTGGAAGCAATACTGGACAACTAGCTACTACAACTCCTAGCCGGGAGTTGGTTGTTTAAGATACATATTAGTACTCTGAAGTGTAAACATATAGTAAAATAAAAATATTGAAATAGTTATATACATTTATTTTAAGTGGCATTTTCAGCAATTATTGGCTAATTATGTAAGTATATAAGTTTTAAATCAATAGAATTCAATTAGTATTTATAATTGAGCTTATGTAACTTTATGTAGCCAATTTAAAAACTAAGTAAAAAGGAATTATTTGTTCGCATCATATTATGAGATAATAAAAATTAAAAATCATCTATTTGTACTACCAATAACCATAATGAATTTATTAATTAGTAACAAGGCAATTCTCATAACTATATGATATTTAGTATTTGTATATACTCTTAGTATGTAGGTATAGTATTTCATAGTTGGCATAACGTTAGTATAAACACGGAATATGCGTCTTCACAGTTCGACTTCTATCAAAAAATTCATAAGTGCATATATATACAAAGCAGAAAAAGTCTACGGTCACCCACAAAATTTTTCTTAAATTTCGCTCAACTCTTTTAATTTTTACTCAAATTGATTTTTGTTTTCTGATTTATGTTGACCAAAGAAACAACAATTAAGTTCAAACATAAAAAATTAGTAGTTATTCTTTAAAAACAAAAAAGTCTACGGTCACTTCTTAAAATGTAAATTAAAGCAATTAAAATTAACAGAAATCTTAAATTTATTAGCCTGTGAGATGACCTTAGTGTTTAATAACCTCTTTTAGGCGTCTTTACATGGACTCAACCAGCTCTACAAAAAGTTAGGTTGTCTTAACCCCTAACATTCTGTTTTTTTCTATCTATTTTGGTTTTAGTATATTTAGATATCCATATTTGTCTATTGTAACTCGTATAAATACTTTCTATACACCCCCAAATCATTATGACTCCACCACCATGTTTCATCGTTGAAATCAGGTATTGTTTATGATAGTATTGTTTATTGTTGTATATGATTTTCTCTACACATTTTGGTTGATTATGCAACGTCTTTTTCTATCTGACAGAGTTGAGGGGCGACCAGTGCGTGGTTTAGAAACGTAAGTACTCGGCTCCTTGAAGTTATATATAACTCCCTGCACAGATGAATATTGGCGACCAATATCTTCAACAATGTTTTGTCGCACAGTGTGACAGAACCCAAAATCAGAAATTTTGTGCGACTATTTGGTTATTAGAAGGAAAAATTTCATGAAAAAACTCGAATACCTTTTTTGGTTATTGCAGATAAAAGTGAAAATGACCACGAAAAAATTACTGACTTTTTGTGCAATTTCGCTAATAAAATTTTATTGATAATTAAAATTAAAATTTTTTTACACATAATGAATAACAATGATCATTTTTGAATAAATTGTAAAAAAGCTATAAGGGTTTAAAGTTGGTTCAATTTTTGCGAAATCGTAATCGTAAACGATTTAATATGAAAATTTTGTATGGGAGGTGGGTGTGGCAGTGGATGGAAAACCATAAAAAAATTTTGGAATCTAGATAGTAAAATAAGTTTTCCGGACACCAAAATTTAGCCTTCTACCAATTATAGTTTTTAAGTAATCTTGGGACCACGGCAAATGCCCCATGTTTGGACAAAAATTTCGGAAAGTTTCGGTAGGCCGATTTGGCTCAAATTAGATTTAAAAGAAATATCATCTCAAAAACTATATTTTAGGACAATTTCATGTCAGTATCTCTACTGGTTCTGAAAATATCGAATTTTGATCGCCTAATTTTTTGTTCTGTCACACAGTGCGTCGTTTCTTCAAAATTTAACCGTTATTTGTCGATCAGTCACATTAATTTCACTACATATTATAAAAATTTACATAAAATTTATACAAAAAAAAAATTTTTAAATGACTAATTTTTAGACTCTTTAGAAAATCAACTGGTAATTAAACTGGTAATCATTTAATGACACATTTATGCTTGCAAGCGAATTTATATTAACGGTAAAGCTGAATATTAAGAAATGAGCGTATATGGGTCATTCTTTTACAAACCGGACGGATTTTGGCAAAAAATGACCTCATGATCTCCGATTTAACTGAAATTTTTTTATGAGCTCCTTTCATAAAACAAGAAGACCCGTATCTCGGGAAAAAATTTTGTGATTTTTTTCCTAGGAGATATGGACCCATGGGGTTTTGAGAATTGGCCTAGTAGACACATTTTCAAATGGCTATATCTCAAGTTCTATAAAAGGTAGAAACTTACAGCGTTTCAAAGATAATTGATTAAACTTTTATAAAATTGTTTAAACAATTAAAATTGTTTATACTTAAGTACTAATATTAACTATTAAATTTCAAAAAAAAATTGTTCTTAAAATATATCCCCTGGGATTCCATTTTTTATAGTTTATTATACGGTATAATTATGTTAAAATTCATAATTTGAAAACAGAAATGATGCGGAACTAGTTAAAAATTTTATGTTTTATGTATACATTTATTTTAGAAATAAAAAGTAAACATTTTTGTATCGCTTTCCTTCGAAAATTGATTTCATGATACTTTGGTGCGTATGAGTAACGTGAAGGACACCTGATTAATTAATTTTTTTTAATTACTTCTAAAATGAATATCACAGTGGAAATATTTATTTTTGAAGAAGAATTTATATATTAAATTGAATCAAAAATAAAAAAAAAATTTGTGTGACATATTCCTTTTTTTTTTTTACTGAAAAGTCGTGTGTATGTGTTTGGTGTGATATGAAGGATAAATAAATTTTTAAAAGTACTTCTAATTACAATATCGTCCTGAAATTTTTGGGTTTTATGTAGAATTTTATTACTAAACGAAATCAAAAATATTATATAAGAATATATGTAGTGTATTCTTTGAAAATTCATTCAATGAAAATGTAGTACGCATGTGCTTGATGTGTTTTGCGGGAGAAAAAAAATATTAAAAAATTTCAAAAAATAAGAGGTTCCTGAAAATTTTTTTTTCGTAGTAAAATTTAAAATTGAATCTAAATAAAATATAAAAAATGGAATCCCAGGGGATATATTTTAAGAACAATTTTTTTTTGAAATTTAATAGTTAATATTAGTACTTAAATATAAACAATTTTAATTGTTTAAACAATTTTATAAAAGCTCAATGAATTATCTTTGAAACGCTGTAAATTTCAAGTTTGTACCTTTTATAGAACTTGAGATATAGCCATTTGAAAATGTGTCTACTATGCCAATTCTCAAAATCCCATGGGTCCATGGTTGGTTGGTTGGTTGCAGTGGCAGGTCATAAGATAACTTCAAATTTACCTCAATTAGCGATTTTTCGCCGTTTTGTTACCACATTCCTCGCAAGAACCCTAGTATAGAAGAGTAGAGACTAAGTCCATCCCACTGAATTTAGGTAATTTAATAGGTCTTTCATCTTCACCATTGAGCAGTCCGATAAATTATCACAAAAGTATTTTCCTAAGAACCTATATCTTCTGCATGCTAGAGCTGGGCATTCACAGAGAAAATGTATTATTGTTTCTTTCTTCTGCGGGTTTCTACAACTTCTGGAGTGAGAGTTATAGGGAATACGCAGTTTCTCTGCGTGAGTTCCTATACACCAATGACCAGTAAGAACTGCAATAAGCCTTGCAGTGTTTACGCGATCTCTTTTGATCAGTTCCAGGGACTTATTTTTATTATAGATGGGCCACGTTAACCTGGAAGTTGCACATGACCTTAGTGCTTTCCATCTGTTATTGGCGAGTTGCAGAAAGTGAAGGAAGGTACTTCTTTGGATGGTTTCCAGGGTAATATAAACTGGTACCGCCAGTGACACGTCTAGGGAGGCACCAGAGCGGGCTAAACTATCAGCTTTCTCATTCCCTACGATGTTCCTATGCGCAGGAACCCAGATGAGTGTGATATCGGCCAACCGATTTAGCTCGTCGATTGCTTCTCTACATTCTTTTACTATTTTTGATTTTGTTATAAAGGATTCAAGAGCTTTAATTGCTGCCTGGCTGTCAATAAAAATAGCAACACTACATCTGTTCTCGATGTGGCTTGCAATTTGCCGACAGACTTCTCTTATTGCTAGGATTTCAGCCTGAAAAAACCGTAGCCTCATTAGGTAGCCTAAGAGAGTTATTTATATTTTTAGATGGTGCGAAGATTCCTGCTCCTGCCCCACCGCTAATTTTCGAGCCATCTGTATATATTGAGATATCGTAATTTGCTTTAAAATTTTTCCTTTTCCACTCATTTCTTGAAGGGAATATTGTCTGAAAATTCCTTTAAAAGTCTATACACGGATTCATATAATCCGATGTCATCCTATACAGACAATTTGGAACTGTACCTAGAATCCGACTATGTCCATATGTGCGTTCCAACCATACGCCTGTTACTTTTAGTCTTACAGCGCTATTACAAACTATGTTTTTAATGTGAAGATCAATAGGTAGCAAATGTAGCATCACGTTTAGGGCGTCCGAGGGAGTCGTCCTAAAAGCTCCTGTGATGTCTACACATGCCGTCCTCTGAATTCTGTTAAGTTTTTTGATATTATAGCTCTTGTTTAGAGCCAGCCACCACACGACAGCACCATACGTGAGAATTGGTCGTACAATTGCCGTGTATATCCAGTGGATAATATCGGGACGAATCCCCCATTTTTTTCAAACATCCTCTTACAAGAATAGAAAGCTACACATGCCTTCTTGATACGAAGATCGACATTGTGTTTCCAGTTTAACTTACTATCCAACAGAATTCCTAGATATTTGGCTTTTTCCGATAGTTTTAACTGTTGCCCGTTTAGTGAAGGCAACCTAAAAGTTGGTATTTTGGTTTTAGTAGTAAACAGCATCATTTCAGTTTTTCCTGGGTTAATACCTAGTCCACAACCCGTGGCCCAGGTATATATCTTAGCCAAGGCCCTTTCCATAATGTCGCTAATTATGTCAGGGAACATACCTGATACTAGAATAACTACGTCATCCGCGTATGCTACTGCTTTCACACCTATCTTATCTAGAATATTAAGAATATTATCCACGACCAGCAGCCACAGTAATGGTGAAATAACCCCTCCTTGTGGCGTCCCTCTACTGACGTGCTTCATTTGGGTTATGCTGCCTAACTTTGATTGAATAATCCTTGTTTTAAGCATAGTAACTATCCAATTTTTAAACTCTTCCTCTAAACCTATTCTGGAAAGAGAGTCATGAATAGCTTTATTGCTTACATTGTTAAAATCCCCTTCAATATCTAAAAAGGTTGCCAACGAGTATTGCTTGAAATGAATCGATTTTTACAGTATGACCTCATGTAGAGCTGTTTCCGTAGATCTACCCTTTCAGTAAGCGTGCTGGGATTTGGAGATTGGAAAACGTTCTACCTTTTGTCTTAGGTGGAGCTCTATTACCCTCTCCATTGTTTTTAGTAAGAATGAAGTTAGGCTAATCGGCCTGTAATCTTTGGCGGACTCATGTCCGATATTGCCTGCCTTGGGTATAAAGACTACTTTAACCTGTCTCCAACTAAGTGGTACATAACTGTATTTAAGACATGCTTTGTAAATTTCCCCTAACCATGGAACTACTAAGTCTTGTAGTTTTTGTAACATAATAGGAGCACCCCATGGGTCCATATCTCCTAGGAAAAATATCACAAAATTTTTTCCCGAGATACGGGTCTTCTTATTTTATGAAAGGAGCTCATAAAAAAAATTTCAGCCAAATCGGAGATCATGAGGTCAAAACGGTGTCCGAGTTGTAAAAGAATGACCCATATGCAAAAACAAAAATTGTTGCTTTTGCATATAATTGTTTTTATTTTTTTTTAAGTCAAAATTTTATATGAACTTTATCGTTGTTTCTTTGATAAACATAAAATAGAAAACAAAAATCAATTGAAGTAAAAACTAAAAAGTGACCGTCAGAGCTGTGCATTAATGATCACATTTGTAATTAAATTACACTCAATTATAAATCACGGAGTAATTTAATTGATAATTGAGTTTCCAAATTACAAGTATAATTTAATTGAAAACCTCAATTACGAATTGCAGTATAATTATAATTTGTAGTTGAGTTTCTAAATTGCAGGTATAATTTTTACACTACACTACGAATTACGTGTAGTTTGCAAAAATAATCTAGAGAAGAGAAAGCATCGAAACTTCTTGGAGATGATAAACGAATCGAAACTATGGTTGGATTTTGGGTTTTAAGTACCCCGCATTTAGTTTGTTCTCTCATATGTAGTAAGTAGTAAGTTTGTTCTCTCATGTGTAAAAGTATTCCATTAGAACTTCAAAGCAGATCAAGAGGCAGCAAAATTTTTTCTTTTGTACTCAAATCGAAATATGAATATGTTGCATTGTTGCTTTTTTTTCATGAAATTGTGAATTAATATTGCTGATTTTTTTTTGTTTCCTGTCTTGTGCAGTGATAGAAAATATATATTTAGAAATGTGAATATTTTTGTTTCTTTTGTTAGGTTCCGTGTGTACTTTCCTATGCTTTTGCTCTATGATATTTGGCAAACGTATTTATAAATATATGTGCGCAAGTATACATGTATATACATTTATTTATACTATGAAGTTGCTTTTATGTTTTTTATGTATTGGATTGTTGTTTTTTTTTTTAATAAATTTAGGAAGGTGTCTATTTTGCATGATTTTATTATTATTTTTGGTTTTAAGCGCTAATATACATGTGTGTCAGAATGTGTATACATTTTGTTGTTTTTTTTGTTAAATTGATTTTACATTTGCTTATGAGTGGCGCGTACATTTTTTTAAGCAAATTTGGAAGGATCGTTGTTTTTGTGCATCAAATAAATATGTTATTGTTCTCTGTACTTACTAAAGTGAGAGGAGTAGATTTCTTGAAGTGTGCCCAAGATTAGATCTTCTGTTTTAATGCAGTTAGTGACAGATGGATTAAGATAGGTCTACAAGAATATCTTTGTTTACTTGCTTTATTATAATTGAATGCCTATGGTATGTGGTTCTTGAAAACATTTATAGGGGTTTTGTGAAGAGCTTTCATCGCTATGTTGCGTAACTGTCATGGAATTAATCTGTAAATTCTGTGGAATCCTTGACAAGGCGTCAGCTACCTTATTCGCTCTACCAGGCTTGTACTTTAGCTCGTAATTATACTCCTCTAAGATTGCTTTCCATCTTTTAAGCTTACTATTTGTATTTTCGTTACTCAGAGCGTAAGTCAACGGCTGATGATCCGTGAATATTTTGACAAGTGCTGATCCATATAGGAAGTTTTTTAATTATTTTAGTGCCCATAAATTTGCAAGCATTTCCTTCTCATTAGTGGCAGAATGCTCTTCAGTTTTACTTAAAGTTCGTGAAATGAACATGATTGGCTTATCATTCTGAGCTAACACAGCTCCTATTGCGTGATTTGAAGCATCTGTTACCAATTGAAATTCTTTCTTAAAATCAGGATAAGTGAGCATAACATCCTGAGATGTTAGCGAACTTTTAAATTTATCGAATGTTTCCATGGCTTTTTTATCAAGAACTATTGATTTTTTTTTTTTTAGCGTTTAGGGTTAAGGAAAGTTATTGATTGGGTTTACTTTAACTGGATTTGTTCTTATTCCATCGAAAGATATTAAAAATCCAAGAAACTCGACTTCCTGCTTTAGAAATTCACTTTTATCCAGCTGAACTTTCATTGCTGCTTGTAGAGTTTGAAAAATTTTTTTTATATTTTCAATGTGGGATTCTTCATCTTCGCCAAGAATAATTATGTCATTAATGTAAACATAACATATCTTCCCAATATGTTCTCTTAATATGTCATCAAGAGTTCTTTGAAATATCAAAGCACCATTTTTTAAACCGAAAGGGAGTCGCGTAAACTCATATTTTCTGTGGTTAACAGAAAAAGCGGTTTTTTCTATGTCGGCCTCTTTTAATGGGATTTGATGAAATCCGCTCTTGAGGTCAATGACTGAAAAATATTTATTTTTTCCCAATTGGGCAAGTACATCATTAATTTTTGGAATGGGGTATCTATCTGAGACTGTAGCGGAATTTAACTTCCTGTAATCGACAATCATTATATAGCATGACCGTGAAGGTCTAATTATGCCATGATCTAATAACTCTTTAATCTGTTTTTCAATTTCATCTTTAAGTGTTACTGGATATGCATAATATCTGGAGTTAACGGGATCATCCGCAGTAGTATAAGTCAATTTCTCATTTGGATCGGGATAACTTCTTACTAATTGACTAACTTTCTGTCTTTGTTTTTGAGTTAGATGATCTGTTCGGATATTAATTGCATTAACATCCTGAAAAGGCTGTTGTTTGATTGCAACTTTTATAATATCATTTATTAGCATAAAATTTTGCCGTGCATGAATCACAGCTGAAATTTCTTTTAAACTGTCATTACCTAAAATTCCATGAAAAGATGTAATGGTTGGCAGTAAAAATACTTTAACCTTTATGGTTTTTATATTAAATAAATTTATATATCAAATTTATATATTTATAAATTTTATATCAGTTTTTCCACCTACTGAATTAGCAAAAAGTATATTTTTATTTGGTAAGAGATTTTTTATGAGAGAGGGTTGGATATAATTTTTATTTGACCCAGTGTCAATTAAAAGTCTAAGAACCTTATTATCGCTCGACTTGCGCTCAAAATATGGCAAAGACTAGTTGCTCATTCTAAAAAATGAACATCCGTAAGATCGGTGCACTCCTCAGGTATTTCACAGGATTCACCTTCTGCGTAGTATTCGTCCAAAGATTGCTGGTACTCGCAGTCCGTACTTTGTAAAGTTTCTTCATTAAAATTTTCATATGTGTCAATATGAAAATTTCTTTGAAATTTACGTGGTGGT
Organism: Teleopsis dalmanni; assembly: GCF_002237135.1. Classification (NCBI taxonomy): domain Eukaryota; kingdom Metazoa; phylum Arthropoda; class Insecta; order Diptera; family Diopsidae; genus Teleopsis; species Teleopsis dalmanni. The sequence continues at coordinate 124,006,534 of NC_051846.1, read as the reverse complement.
GCAGCCTGAAAAGATGCAGGCCGTGGCCGTTTTCCTACGTATCGATTATTGTACGCTGGATTATTCATATAGTTTACCGCCTTTGACCTTAGTGTTTCGTCTACTTCCATGGGTATTGGTGGCGGAAGTGGTTTCAGACCGAATGGTCTTGGTGGTGGTACACTTTGGTGATTGTTAAAGCGCGGAATGTTTTGAAATTTATTCCTATTGTTAGGTTGTTGATGGTAATTTATTGGTTTTACTTGAGGTAAATACGCTAATTGTGGGTAAAATTGTTGAGGTAGTAGGGGATTAGGGTTAGGGTAAGTTTTCCGAGGTGCAATTGCTGGTTTTCTTTCATACAGATTGTTGTGTGCATAATTCGAAAAGTTTGCTCTGTATTGTTGATTTTCCAGTTTAAGACATAAGTGAAGCGCTTGTGAAAGGTCCGCTGGTTCGCGAATTCCTAAGAGTCTGGGCAAATCTCCTTTGAGTCCCCTCACAAAAATATCCAAAGCTTTACTTCTATATGTTCTTATTAGCATTTGCATAGATTCTCTATCCATTTCCGTACACGAAATCTTGTTTGTGATTAGCGAGAGATCTTGATAACATCTTGATAAAACTCATTGATAGTTTTATTTCCCTGCATCATTGCTGTCATCTAATATTCTAGGGTGTTAATATCCCTTTTGTCAGCATAATGCAAATTGAGACATTTAATTATACTATCCCAATTCAATGGAGTATTGTATGACTCTAAGATATTGTCAGCATTCCTTACGATTTTGTTTCTAACTACAATGAGAATTCCAAAATATTTTAAAGTACCTTTTTGTGCTTCATAAAGATTTAAAACTCTTTTAACACTTTTCCAAGTGTTAAAAGAGTGTTCAGTGGATTTCCACTGAATTCTCTAAGACAGCGGACAACGTCCGGTATTTTGTCTAACTCATTTAGGTTTGCCATATGACTTTCATCTATACCCTGATCTATTGCTACTAAATCACTACTCGGATTTACTATGGCTTCTACCGTGTCCCTACATTCATTGATGTATACCCTACGTACAATGCTAGTAATTAGTATCTCTAATTCTGGTGCCGCATTAACTGATGGAGGACTTGGGTTTAGATTTGGATTTGAAGCATTATTGTTATTGTTATTATTGTTATTTGGGCTGTTATTGAGAGGTTGATTTAATACAGGTGGCCTAATAATATTCGGATTCATTTTGATTTATTTTAATAAGGATAATATTTAGTACAATATAAATTAGTGTAATAATAATATTGTAATAACAATTGAGTTTAATATATTTATATTAGAAGTAATATACAGAATCTTACAATATTCCAATTGCTTTCATTATTTCTTCAGCTCCAGATGATTTAGATAACGGCAGCGTTCTGATTTTCGCCTCTTTTTTTTAGCTGTATTTTTTTTTTATAAATTATTGTAAATTGCTTGTTTATTATTTAAAAGTTTTAATATTTTGTTTTAATTCACTTTACATTTCTTTATTTTGAATTATTATAAATTGTTTGATTATTTCTTTATTATTTAAAAGTTTTAATATTTTGTTTTAATTCACTTTATGTTTCTTTATTTCAAATTATTATAAATTGTTTGTTTACTATTTTATTATTCAAAAGCTTTAATATATTATTTTAATTCACTTTAAATTTCTTTATTTTAAATAATTATAAATTGTTTGTGTACTATTTTATTATTTAAAAGTTTTAATATTTTACGTTATTTTCACTTTATTTTGATTCTTTTTATGCTTCTTAGTGTAATGAAGCGGCTGATACCACATGTAACCCCTTTTTGCAATTAAGCTACTCAGGAGCCTCTTTCTTCACATGTACACTAGAGTTTTTTTAATAATTTGAGAAATTTTATTGGTATTTCTCTGAATTATGTTCGATTATGACGAGTTTTTTTATATTTTTAAATCCACGTTATTGTTTTCGCAAAGTTATTTTCAATTTAGAATTTTCTAAAAAAAAATTTTTTTTATTTCACAAATTTATTTCCAATTTTTATATTTGGAGTTTTCTTAAAAATTTTGTTTACAAAAGTATTTCCACTTTTATATTGGAAATTAATTATTTATTTGATTAACAAAATTATTTCCACTTTTATATTGGAAATTAATTATTTATTTGTTTAACAAAATTATTTCCACTTTTAAATTGGACAATTTTTCTTTTTTTGTTTGTAAGGAAGGAAATATTCACATATTTTCAACCTACATAGTTTCAATATAACAATAAGCAAGCAACAACACCAACACTAGTAACTTCAAAAGACATTTTAGTTACACATCACAATACACTATATTTAACACGCAACATATAAGATAATTTCACTCACTTTAAGAATTTTCAATATGATCTAAAATAAAATAGCTTAATTTTATTTAATACATATTATATTAAAATAGGGGATCCTAGTATTTCACTAGATGGACTCGCAGGTGAGACTAATCCCAAGTACTCACCCCCTTCGAAAGGAGGGCCTACACGTGGTGATCCCTGGTAACGCTTATAGCGGCTAATGCGAGCCAAACCCGCACCTTCCCATTCCTAAATATTCCCTACTATCAACATTTCAATACCCATATCCCTCTCCACCTCCATCTTCCCCCCCAATCCGGAATTTGCACGTGTTCATCGGACTTGTTTGCAGTCGGGGGTAACAGACTGTATTCTAGCGTCGCACCTCAATGATACCTGCCCGCCTCATTGAGTAACTGTGGGCTTACCGTGTTATCGGGGGCTATGACACGGCGGACCTCCTTTCCCCCACACTCGTGGGAATTTAATGGAACATAATTTGAATAAAAATAATAAAAACAATATAAAAAACCAGCAGGAACACACACTGCAAATAAACTGGTAAATCGGTCGGAGTCTGATATCCAACATACCGATCGCCAGGCACCCTTTCCAAAACGGAAAGCGGAAAAAAGTACTGAGGGCAAAGAAGCTAGGAACAATACTAGCTCTCTGCCAACTGAATCAAAAACGGAACCTTCGTTACGAAAAGGAAGTCAAGGAACTCTGGGTTCAAAGGTTGCACCAAAAGATGTAACGATCGAAACACTACCACAGCCCTCGACAAGCACTGGACTAACCTCCGGCCAAAGCTTTCGCGACGCCAGGAAATCTACTGGTTTGAGCGGTGCGGGTACAAAATGGTACCTGCGCTATCTCAAAGAAGGCTTAGCACCGGAGGCAGCCAAGGAAAAGGCGCTCAATCGGCCGAGGGGCAATCAAGACTCTAAGAAGAGGTCTGCCCAAGAAATTAGTCCGATCGATCATCAATCAGCTAAGAAAAGAAGAGGGAATGAGAAACCTCCACAAGCAAAGGATGGTACGCAAATGGCAGCACCAAAACAACCGAGAAAAATAATATCGGGTAGCAGTTACGCTAATGTAGCCAAGAGCTTAAGAATAGCAATTCTTCCGAAATCTTACCCGGAATCAAATCTCTCTAGGGAGGAGCAAGGTAAAATCGAGGAACTTCTCATTGAGGAGATGTATAAAGGATGGGATGCCAAGCTACGATTTAGCGGGATACACTTTCGCCCAGGACTTATACTGGTTGACTGCGTAGACGAGGATGCGGCTAATTTTATCCATGGAACGGCACCTAAGCTGAACAGATGGGAAGGTGCTGAACTCACCACGTGTGTCGGGGACAAAATACCGAAATTACACATGTTGACAGTCTACCTCCCAAGAGCTAAAGGGGTCGACACGGAAAAGCTGCTAAAACTACTCATAACTCAAAATGAGGGTCTACATACTCAGATGTGGAGAGTTTTTAGCAGCAAGGATCTGAAAAATGGCAAACTCCTAACAATCGGGATTGACAACCGGTCTCAGGAAGCCATAACAACCAACGGCTGTAGGATCTTCTACAGGTTCAGTTCCGTACCAATTCACCTGCATAAGGGACGAGACAACAAGGAAAGAAGTAACTCAGCTGGGGAAAATACACCAGCTGTAGGAACGATACCTGCAACTGTTGCGGAACTAGTGGAGGAGGAGGCGACCAGGAGCGAGAAGATTGAAGATATCAGCGTGCTACCTCACGAGAGTGAGGACATTGAGAATCTAGATCTCTCTCTACTGAACTTGGCGTCCGAGGAAGACTCCGAAAGAATCTTTCTGTCAGACATCGACGACGGTCTGATAGAAGAAACGAAGGAGGAATAACCACCTGATGACCAGCACTGGAAACGCCCAAATAAATATCCACCATGCAAAAGCTGCGTCGGCAGTTATTGCAAGGGCTACGCTCAAATCGAACCTGAGCATAGTGCTGGTCCAAGAACCCTGGATTTACAGGGGTCGAATCTGTGGTTTGACTGCAAAGAATATGCAGACAATTTGGGATGTAAGATGTGATAAACCAAGAACCTGCATTTTATTGAATATTAATATCAACTTTATCTGTCTTTCAGAATTTCTCTCCAGGGACCTCGTTGCCATACAGATTCCGGCTAACATCAACGGAGTTCTACGGAACGTAGTCGTAGCTACAGGTTATCTACCAGGAGACGACACTCAGGTACCATCTGCAGAGGTCGTTAAACTGGTAAACTACTGCGAGAGAATGAAATTGCCTCTTATACTCGGTTGCGACTCCAACGCACACAACGAAGTTTGGGGAAGCACTAACACCAATATAAGAGGTGAGTACCTTTTAGAATTTATAACTAGTAAAAAATTAGAAATATGTAATGTAGGTAATACACCAACATTTGTAACTATCTCACGCAAAGAGGTCCTAGATATTACTATAGGAAATTCTCGAGGTTGTGAGCTTGTGAAAAACTGGAGAGTATCCAGTGAACCATCTATGTCTGATCATAGAATTCTAAGGTTCGACATTGAAGGTTCACCAATTAACAAAAAAATTTTAAGGAACCCAAGAAAAACAAATTGGGAGAACTACACGGAAAATCTGAAAGACAATCTTGTCCAATTAGGGCTAGATGAAATCATTCAGAATGAAATTCAATTAGAAAATTACCTAGAAAACCTTAATGGGGCCATACTAAATGCATATGAGGATAGCTGTCCATTAAGCCTGATTAACTCCATCAAGGATGTGCCTTGGTGGAACAATGACCTTAAAAACCTAAGAAACACTGTTAGAGGACTTTTTAACTACTCAAAGCGAACAGGAGACTGGTCAGAATATAGGAAAAAACTTACTTTGTACAATAGAGAAATTAGGGCCTCTAAACGCAGAAGCTTTCAAAAATTCTGCGAAAGCATAGAAAGCACTACGGAGGTATCAAGACTCTACAAGGTACTTGCAAAAAGCAGTAGCCTCACCTCCACAAATCTCAAGCGAGAAGATGGAAGTTTCACCGAAGGTGAAGAAGAAAAGATACAACTACTTCTGGACGTACACTTCCCAGGATCCTCTACAACTCTAGGGACGGAATCAGAACACACTGAACCCCCTAAAACAGTAAAGAAGGATGATTGGAAATTTGCCAAAAATATAATCACAATGCCTAAAATCAGGTGGGCGGTAAATTCGCTCAAGCCACTGAAATCTCCAGGTATTGATGGTGTCTTTCCGGCATTACTTCAAAAAGGAATTGAACAGCTACTAGGTCCATTAACTAGAATAGCCAGAGTCAGTATTGCATTGGGATATATACCAAACATGTGGAGAAGGGCAAAAGTGGTCTTTATTCCGAAGGCGGGCAAGAGAGATCCTACTCACCCGAAATCCTTCAGACCAATCTGCCTCACATCCTTCCTACTTAAAGTAGTAGAAAAAGTTGTGGATAACTATATCAGGAATACTACACTGAAAGTAACTCCACTATACAGTCGCCAACATGCCTATAGGGCAGGGCAGTCGACAGAAACGGCCCTGCATCAACTAAGTAACAAGATTCAGGACAGCATAGATAAGAAAGAGATAGCAATTTGCGCTTTCTTAGACATTGAAGGAGCCTTTGATAACACTTCACATGAGGTTATAAACTCAACTATTTCTAAAAGAGGAATCAATGGCACACTCTCACGCTGGATGAGCAATATGCTTCGCACCAGGAGAGTAGAAATTCCGACCAGCAATGGTAATATTTTTGCAAATACTTCGCGAGGGTGCCCACAAGGCGGAGTATTATCACCCCTTATGTGGAGTATGGTAGTGGATGAACTATTGGTAAAACTGGACAGGAATGGCTTCCAAATCCAGGGGTACGCCGATGATGTGGTAATTATCTGCAGAGGAAAATTTGAGAGTACTCTGTGCGAAAGAATCCAGTTAGGCTTAAAACTAACTAAAGAATGGTGCAATTCGGTTGGGCTGAAAATAAATCCAGCAAAAACAACTATTGTGCTATTCACTAAGAAATACAAAATAAAAAACCTTAAACCCATCCGCTTAGATGGGTTTGAAATAAAACTACAAAAGGAGGTAAAATTTTTGGGTATAATTTTAGACCAAAAATTAACATGGAAATCTCATATCCAAGAAGTGACAAAAAAGGCAACCAAAGCCTTTATGACATGTAGATCCATCGCAGGTAAGAATTGGGGATGTACACCAAAGTCACTGCGATGGATATACACAGCAGTAATCAGACCAATGATCACCTAAGGATCAATAGTCTGGCAGAACTGCACAAATCAACAAAGCGTTATCAACACACTCAACAAGGTACAACGACTTGCATGTGTAAGCATAACAGGAGCAATGAGAACATGTCCCACGTCATCAATTGAAGTACTCCTGGAACTTACTCCTCTTCATATCTATGTGCAATCACAGGCGAAGAGGGCTGCTCTAAGAGTAAATACAAATAAGGTGACTGGTCTCGAAACCAATAGCAAAAAACTTGATACTTTGGCTGCACAAATCCCAGAAACTGAAATGCCAATGGACAGGATGATTGTAAAGCATAACTTTACAAAAAACTTCAAAACTGAACTTGCAACAA
>NC_051846.1:123953783-123999470 GCF_002237135.1 Teleopsis dalmanni | reverse complement strand
AAACATATATTAAAATGTAAAAATACATTAAATATATTAAAAATTGCTAAAAAATTATTATTAAATCTACTTAAAATTATTAAAAACATTAATAATATTAAAAATTATTAAAATATTACTATTATAAAATACTATTTATTAAAAGTCTTATCAGTCCACACAAACGTCCGTACAATATGGATTCAAAATCTACAAACTCTCTTTCGGAAGCTAAAAAGTCTCAGTCCTCTGTCAGTTTCCACTGACGCGTTTCGTCTGGGAACTACCCAGACTCATCAGAGTGGATTTAAAATTCTTATAAAGTCGTCGTTAAGTATTTATAAAAGTCATAGTCATTTCCTTGTTATATACTTATCTATTCCTTACTTTATGCGAACCATCATATATTGCTTCACACTTTCTTTAAACTTTATATATCTTACATATTTTACTATATACACGCACTGACATGCGCACTTCACTATTTACTACAAAAAACTGAAACATGAAGCACAATTTGTCTTCTCAACAAGAAACTGTAAAAACTATTAACCTGAATATAACAAAAAATCAGTACAAAATATAGTACTGCCTTATTCTTAAAAGGTTAGTGCATAAACTGCCTTATTCTTATAAAATCAAAAATTGCTATATAATAATAACATTAAATAAAATAATATAAAAATATATAAATTTATATAAAATAAATAAATAAACAAAATAATTAAATAGTTAAAATACAAGCAAAATAAACATAATACTTTGTGTACTTCTGTATATTCTACACGCATGTTTTATGTGGGCTCCACCACACAAACTGGTCTCGAATACAACAGATGTACTCATACCTACATGCACTATGCAATAACTATGCTCCTATAATATCTATTCTCCGTCTGATTACTGCCCTAACTCCACCTACTACATCATATGGCCTATGTTTTCTATTCAATATAAATTAATGCATATCGATCTCTTAAAATAGTTTCTTCACACACAATGTTAATTTTAACCTTACTAAACCTATGATGTTCATTAATATTATATATCATATATCAGCTTATTTCTGGTGGTACCACACCTTAACCTAATTATATCATTATCCCATGTCTACACTATAACTGTGCTATTTCACACATGTTATTATGCAGTCATTTACCCTTTCCTTTGTATCTATCTGTCTATTAAATCTTAGGATAGTAACATAAATATCAAATCCTGAAAGTAATTCTAATTTATACAGCTAAATAAGTGAACTGTAACAATACAAATAATCCTATTTATAAAGCCAATAAAAATAAAATAATAACGATTATTACATAATCTATCTATCACACTACCTTTTTTTTTTATACTGAGATATATACTCCTACCAAAAATATTATTATTATACAGCATTCCCCGCGTACAACATATACTAACAATCCACCACCTCCACCCCGCCTGCATATACTTATGACTACAGCGTCAATGGAGATAATAGACCATCTGTAATATGCATCGGTTCTACTGCACATCTTAATGGGTTCCACCATTATCCTATACAAAAATATACCCTTATACTCTTACTAGCTTGCTGGTACACATGCTGCCATCTCAGCTACCATAATTAACAGCTCTCTACCCTATCCTAAATACCATAAGCTGATCAACATCATATATACAAAGTGTATACAGCGCATTAACCCTTCCACCGTTCTCAATGAACAATAAAATGGTCAAGCACCATATTTTAGAATCCAAACCTAAAGCCACACATATTGTGGCCTGAGCTTTGTTTCCTGCTCAACCCTAACACCAACAATCTATGGTATTAGTGTCAAACCTTAGGAGTTCTACCAAATGGCAAACACCCGCGAGTGACTCTAAGGTCAATTACCCTAGTCCCTAAACCTTTAGAAATAGTGATGGTGAATAAACTTGAACTAAACATATCCTCAACACATATATATATAATATAAACATATATTAAAAATATAAAAATATATTAAATATATTAAAAATTGCTAAAAAATTATTAAATTAACTTAAAATTATTAAAAACATTAATAATATTAAAAATTATTAAAACATTACTATTGTAAAATACTATTTATTAAAAATCTTATCAGTCCACACAAACGTCCGTACAATATGGATTCAAAATCTACAAACTCCCTTTCGGAAGCTAAAAAGTCTCAGTCCTCTGTCAGTTTCCACTGACGCGTTTCGTCTGGGAACTACCCAGACTCATCAGAGTGGATTTAAAATTCTTATAAAGTCGTCGTTAAGTATTTATAAAAGTCATAGTCATTTCCTATTACTTACTTTATGCGAACCATCATATATTGCTTCACACTTTCTTTAAACTTTATATATCCTACATATTTTACTATATACACGCACTGACATGCGCACTTCACTATTTACTACAAAAAACTGAAACATGAAGCACAATTTGTCGTCTCAACAAGAAACTGTAAAAACTATTAACCTGAATATAACAAAAATCAGTACAAAATATAGTACTGCCTTATTCTTAAAAGGTTAGTGCATAAACTGCCTTATTCTTATAAAATCAAAAATTGCTATATAATAATAACATTAAATAAAATAATATAAAAATATATAAATTTATATAAAATAAATAAATAAATAAACAAAATAATTAAATAGTTAAAATACAAGCAAAATAAACATAATACTTTGTGTACTTCTGTATATTCTACACGCATGTTTTATGTGGGCTCCACCACACAAACTGGTCTCGAATACAACAGATGTACTCATACCTACATGCACTATGCAATAACTATGCTCCTATAATATCTATTCTCCGTCTGATTACTGCCCTAACTCCACCTACTACATCATATGGCCTATGTTTTCTATTCAATATAAATTAATGCATATCGATCTCTTAAAATAGTTTCTTCACACACAATGTTAATTTTAACCTTACTAAACCTATGATGTTCATTAATATTATATATCATATATCAGCTTATTTCTGGTGGTACCACACCTTAACCTAATTATATCATTATCCCATGTCTACACTATAACTGTGCTATTTCACACATGTTATTATGCAGTCATTTACCCTTTCCTTTGTATCTATCTGTCTATTAAATATTAGGATAGTAACATAAATATCAAATCCTGAAAGTAATTCTAATTTATACAGCTAAATAAGTGAACTGTAACAATACAAATAATCCTATTTATAAAGCCAATAAAAATAAAATAATAACGATTATTACATAATCTATCTATCACACTACCTTTTTTTTTATACTGAGATATATACTCCTACCAAAAATATTATTATTATACAGCATTCCCCGCGCACAACATATACTAACAATCCACCACCTCCACCCCGCCTGCATATACTTATGACTACAGCGTCAATGGAGATAATAGACCATCTGTAATATGCATCGGTTCTACTGCACATCTTAATGGGTTCCACCATTATCCTATACAAAAATATACCCTTATACTCTTACTAGCTTGCTGGTACACATGCTGCCATCTCAGCTACCATAATTAACAAGCTCTCTACCCTATCCTAAATACCATAAGCTGATCAACATCATATATACAAAGTGTATACAGCGCATTAACCCTTCCACCGTTCTCAATGAACAATAAAATGGTCAAGCACCATATTTTAGAATCCAAACCTAAAGCCACACATATTGTGGCCTGAGCTTTGTTTCCTGCTCAACCCTAACACCAACAATCTATGGTATTAGTGTCAAACCTTAGGAGTTCTACCAAATGGCAAACACCCGCGAGTGACTCTAAGGTCAATTACCCTAGTCCCTAAACCTTTAGAAATAGTGATGGTGAATAAACTTGAACTAAACATATCCTCAACACATATATATATAATATAAACATATATTAAAAATATAAAAATATATTAAATATATTAAAAATTGCTAAAAAATTATTAAATTAACTTAAAATTATTAAAAACATTAATAATATTAAAAATTATTAAAACATTACTATTGTAAAATACTATTTATTAAAAATCTTATCAGTCCACACAAACGTCCGTACAATATGGATTCAAAATCTACAAACTCCCTTTCGGAAGCTAAAAAGTCTCAGTCCTCTGTCAGTTTCCACTGACGCGTTTCGTCTGGGAACTACCCAGACTCATCAGAGTGGATTTAAAATTCTTATAAAGTCGTCGTTAAGTATTTATAAAAGTCATAGTCATTTCCTATTACTTACTTTATGCGAACCATCATATATTGCTTCACACTTTCTTTAAACTTTATATATCCTACATATTTTACTATATACACGCACTGACATGCGCACTTCACTATTTACTACAAAAAACTGAAACATGAAGCACAATTTGTCGTCTCAACAAGAAACTGTAAAAACTATTAACCTGAATATAACAAAAATCAGTACAAAATATAGTACTGCCTTATTCTTAAAAGGTTAGTACATAAACTGCCTTATTCTTATAAAATCAAAAATTGCTATATAATAATAACATGAAATAAAATAATATAAAAATATATAAATTTATATAAAATAAATAAATAAATAAACAAAATAATTAAATAGTTAAAATACAAGCAAAATAAACATAATACTTTGTGTACTTCTGTATATTCTACACGCATGTTTTATGTGGGCTCCACCACACAAACTGGTCTCGAATACAACAGATGTACTCATACCTACATGCACTATACAATAACTATGCTCCTATAATATCTATTCTCCGTCTGATTACTGCCCTAACTCCACCTACTACATCATATGGCCTATGTTTTCTATTCAATATAAATTAATGCATATCGATCTCTTAAAATAGTTTCTTCACACACAATGTTAATTTTAACCTTACTAAACCTATGATGTTCATTAATATTATATATCATATATCAGCTTATTTCTGGTGGTACCACACCTTAACCTAATTCTATCATTATCCCATGTCTACACTATAACTGTGCTATTTCACACATGTTATTATGCAGTCATTTACCCTTTCCTTTGTATCTATCTGTCTATTAAATATTGTAAACAATGTAATGAGCTGTCGCTAGAATAAATCTGACAGCTGTGGGACGAGCGGTTTAGAAATGACAGCAGTCTGAAGTTGGTTGCAGTTTTTTCATCTCACCTTGTATTTATTTCTGCTTTATTTAATAACGCTTCGGACTTTATCAAACTTGTGTCAGCTCCGGAATCCACTAGAAGTAACAATTTATTGCCCACTGCCTGTTTACAAGGTACTTCTATATAGGCATCATCGAACGATTGACTAATACCGTCCATGGTATTGTAAATCGTTCCCGTAACCCGTGGTATTCGAAAATTCTGAGACATCCAATTTTTATTGATTTTCAATTGCTCCCAGAGTGTTGAAAAAACTGACATTATTAACATGCATATAATCAGTACATGTATTACAATAATTCCCAAATATTTCTTACATTCATTTGATAATTGTTCTTAAAATTTCTTAAATGTATAATCTGTCATATTTGTTAACTTTATGCTATTTACTTTCAAGTTATGAGATTCTTTTGCTTCTATTATGTTTAATTTATTTTCTTTCTTTTTTTCTAATACATTCCTTTGGACTTTATCTTTTATTTTTGATGCTGGTTCCCATTTTTGTGTTATATTTATCCTTCTTTCTTTGTCGGCATTCCAGTCTAGCGTCTTAGACTGGGCCGGTTGGAGTTTCCCTGCTGAATAGGTAGCGTTACTCGGCAAACCTTTGCCATATGCCCTTCTTTTCCACATCTGAAACATTTCATTTTCTCTCCTCCAGAGCTACTGCTCACTTGGTCATTCTGTGGTTTATTTCTGTGTTGTGAATAATTTTGGTTACTTGTCCAACGACTATAATTATTTGTTATTTGGCGTTGATTTCTATTGTCTGAATTTACAAATTTACAAAACCTATTTTGTTCATGCCCCTTTACTTTACAAATATTACAAAACAACGTATTCAATTTCTTAAAACATTTTGAAGAGTCATGCCCCATTTTTTTTACAGAAATCACATGTTATTTGTTTCGTAGTTATCTCATTAATTGTACCAATTCTACATTTTGGGCCATTCCCATGACCATATTTACCACAATTTGAGCAATACGGTGTGTTTTGTCTGTCTTGGCAATTTACCCATCCGTGTTCTAATTTGTTACAAAAAACACACTTTGTTTCTGCTAACGACATGTTAATATTAGAACGATGTTCCTCTTCCTGACAGCTAACTGTTTGTACTCTCTTAATTGCGACATGATTTCCACTTCACCCCCTTGATTTTTTATTTGTGTCTCCGCTTCGTGGAGTAGAGCCTGTAGGCGCCCCCCATAAGCGGTAGCAGATTCATTCTGTCTTTGCTTGTTTAGTGTTAAATCCTCTTTGATGTGCTCTGGGGTCCTCCTTCTTAAATACGTTCGTTTGACAGCTTCGCACAAATCGTTTATTGTAAAGTAGGGTCTATTAGCAATATTGTCGTATGCTAAACCCACTAACCGTTGTTTTACACAACTTACAATATATTGTGCTCCAGCTTGAGGTAAAGCTTGTTGCACTAGTTCGCAACCAGCTACAAATTTATGTACCGCTCCTCTTAGCTCCGGGCCTTCTGTTCCAGCGAAGTATGGAACCACTTTAGATACTGTTTCCATAATTACACTTATGGACGTCATGTTTTGTTCCGTTCCTAATCCTTTATTATTTGCCAACTCCTCTTCCGTTGTTTGATTATTTGTTTTTATCATTGGTTTATTTTCGTCGAAATCACTTTTATTTTTCCTTGGATTTTCCTGATCCGTTTTATAATAGCGTTCTAATTCTTTTTGTAATTGTTTTACTTGTAGCACGAGTTTCTTTATTGTTTCTTCCTTTTCCCTAATTTGGTTTTCTAACTCACTGTCCTCCTCTAGGTATATGCTAATGTCTTTATCTGACTTTCCTTCTCTTCGAAGGGCTTTTTCCAAGCTTAACGTCTGATTTTCTGCGTCTTGAAGTAAAACAGTCAATTCTTTTGTCTGTAGAACTAGCTGTTTGCATTTATACTCCAAGCCACACTTAGCATCTGTTAATTCTTCTAATGTACTCTGTAATTTTGCTGTTTTTATTCCTTCAACTTTCTCTATCTGTTCTTTTATATATTCTAACTCGTCTATTTTTGGCAATCTATTATGTCTTATGTAATCTTTAGCTTATTCAAGAAATTCTTTATCTGGATTCAATTCTACTAGTTTGTCCCACGCTTGATTCAACGTACTTGTTAAATATTTATTTAATTTGAATAATTCTTGTTCTAAAATTCTTATTCTCTCCTCCATTTATGAATTTATTGTAAGAAGTTTGAATGAAACTCGAACAAAAACTTCCTCAAATAGACTTCCTCACAAAAAAAAAAAAAAAAAATTTTATGTAATCTTTAGCCAGCAATTTTGAACCAACAATTACATAAATCTCAAAATCATAAACCCCAGACAAAAATCTCTAACTTTAATTATTATAATTCATTGGGTTTAAGCATAATATTATTAGCCAACATACAGAAAAACAAAAATTTTCGTGAATCAAAAACCCACATTCTTTTCACACATTTATTAACCAGCAAAAACTCTTTGCTTACCAACCAGCAAAATTCTTTGCTTGAAACATCAAAAACAAATCAAAATTTAGTCTGCGAAAATATTTTTCATACTTTATTTTAATGCCATATTTTGTAATTCATTAACACAATAATTTTTGTACAATTTGTATAAATTTTCGAAATTTATATGACTAATAAAAATAAATTTAATTAATTTTCTTTATTATAATCCTATATTATTTTCTGTTGCCATTTCCTAATGGCTTCTTTACCTAAGTGTTTTACCTTGTTAAACTCTAAATTATAAAGAAACTCTCCGCCTTTGTCTTTTAAAATCGATTCTACCGTAATTCTGTCCACTAAATCATTCACCTTTTCTAATAACTTATCATGAATCCTCAAATGTGATTCAATCTTTTCTTTCCTAACTCTCTCCTCACATACAAAACCATATGAGTACTTCATAATACCCCCCCAAAATATTCAAAAGTGGTACAATATAACCAACAGAAAATGCACAAAACTTATTGAAATTTATAAATCATAAATGTAAATTTGAATATTAAATGGATATTAAATTAAACAATTTTAAAAATGATTAATATGAATTTTCATGCTATTATACAATTTAATTTTTTATGCTAGCTTACAACTTAAATTTTTCATGCTAGCTTTCTGTATAAGATAATTCAAATTTTCTTGATAGATTATTTACTTAAAAATAACAATTGTTGTATCACTTACATATATTTTAGAGTATTGTTTTCCGTTTGATGTCATCTTCAAAAAGGTCTCTCGTAGAATGATGTAAAAATTAAAATTTATTTTTTGTAGAGCGATATGATATTGGTTGTTGAGATTAATATTGTTCAATATTATTTTTTCATTTTTTGTTCACTTAATTGGTTTTATTAAATTTACCTTATGTCCACTTTTACATATTATTTGCCTGACATATCTTTGAGGCTTCACTTAATTTAGATTAATAATTTATTCTTATTTACAATAAAAGTTATTTAGAATCCACATTAAGATTTAGATTCATCTTTTAGACTAAGCTTAGGATTTAAATTAACTGCCAAATAATCTTTAGACTTCCAACTAAAAATTAGACTATTAGATTCCTTAGGACTCCTTCAAAATTAATCTTTTGACTGACACATTTAAAATTCACTTCAAAAGACAA
The DNA here is from genome assembly GCF_002237135.1 of Teleopsis dalmanni. NCBI lineage: Eukaryota > Metazoa > Arthropoda > Insecta > Diptera > Diopsidae > Teleopsis > Teleopsis dalmanni. The sequence goes on along the minus strand of NC_051846.1, from coordinate 123,990,714 downwards.
CTGCTCTAATTAATAAAACAGACTCTATATATATAGAGCTGCTTTCACCTACGCTTATAACTTTCTCTAATATGACCTTTATATTAGACATTGCCCCAATAACCCAGAAAAATTTAAAAATTAATTAATTTTTATTTATTTATTTATTATAATTAATTACAAAATATAAAATCTTATAACTAAGATCAGAAAAACGAGCGCTAGCTGCCAGGGCCTTCAGCTCGGATATCATAAATTAAATTTTATTCACTAGGTTACAGGCTTTAATATATTTATACATTAAAAGTATGTTTTCAATAGTAATTGTTTTTAATAGGCTAGTAGGTAAGATATTAGGAAAGATATTACTACGAATAGAATTAAAAGAAGGACAATCGTTAAGTATATGATCTATGGATGGTGTGCTATTACAAAATGGACAGTTTGATGGCTGATCGCCACTCAAAAGATGTTCATGAAAAAGCTTTGAATGTCCCATACGCAATCGGATAAAAACATTGTTGACGAGTGCATGATTGTGGGTATATAGCTTTTAAACCACTGGTATTGATCGACTTGTAGCGATGGTTGTACACTGACCATTCCACAGCCCATTCGTCTTCCATATGTTTGTTTATAAAATTTAAAACGTCTTTTCTTTCGGATGTCTGAAATAAGAATAAGGGAGAGCGAATGGCGGCAGAGGCAGCTTGATCTGCTAGTTCGTTTCCTTTAATTCCTGCGTGCCCAGGAACCCACATAATTTTAATTTTGTTTAAAAAACGTATGCAGTTGTTTCTGATAGCACAAATAAGGTCGGTGTTATTATTGATATTTTTTACAGCTTCAATTGTAGATTTGCTGTCGGTACATATCAGAAATTTGCCTTTGTTGCATGTTGCGTGGTCAGTAGCAAGTTTTATAGCCAGAGCCTCTGCAGTAAAGATGGAACAATGGGGTGCAACTAATCCAGTAGTGATTACGGAGCCATTTTGTTGTATTATAGCAAATGTGAAATGATTTTCAGTTTTTGAACCGTCTGTGTACAATAGAGTCCAATTGTTTTTTATATACGAATCAGAAAATTCTGCAAACAGTTGTCTATACATTTTGGTGGTTGTGTTACTTTTTCCATAGGTTTGCAGGTCGATTACAAAAGATGTTGGATTAAGAAACCAAGGGGGCTCATGATTTTGTATCATACGATGAGGTTTAATGTCGAGGTCGATGAATTTAGCATATTCAATACACCGCACAATTGTCGACTTAACTCTATTTGTTCGCTTTTGATGGAATACATTTACAACGTCTTTTTGTAAAATAGCGTTGTTACTGCACAGTAGTTTAGGAACAAGTTTATAAGTTGTTGACTTAACTCGCTTTGATATTGTAGGTAGCCCAGCTTCTGTCAATAAGTTTATGATTGAAGTTGTGGGGAACGCAGCAATACTCCTTCGAACGGCAGAATGATAGGGTGCATTCAACTGTCTAATATAGCTGTTTGCACACCATCCAAAGAGTGGTAGAGCGTAATCTAATTTAGAGAGTATAAGTGATTTAGTGATATTAATCAAAGTTGATACATGAATAAAAAAATGTTTAGATGAAAGGTATTTAATAATGTTTAACCTGGCAGCTAGGTTTTTTCTTAATTCTAGACATTGTTGCTTAAAGTTAAGTTTGTTGTCAAACACTATACCTAATATTTTTAAATAATTAACAACTTCGATATTTACGGCATTGTAGCTTAAGTTTAGTTGGTTACAATTCTTTTTTCTACAAATGTGCAAAATTTTACATTTATTTAAGGCAAGATTAGCACCAGAAAACTTACTCCATTCTTTTATGTCATTTAATATCTCAGTGAAGATTACTTAAACTGTAGATATATCCTTAACTTTGGATAATATTATTGCATCCTCAGCGTAAATAGCATGTTCAACTCTATTGTATTTTAATATTATTTTACTTAATGGATCAAAAGCTATAATAAATAAAATTACTGATAATGGAGATCCTTGTGAAATCCAATTATACAGAGCAAAGATATCGGAGCGAGTTGAATAAATCCTAACACAAAATTTGCGATTAGTCAAAAAGGCTTTAACAAAATTAAAGATTATTTGACCAACTTTCCAAATAGCAAGCTGCTGAAGCACAACGTGTACTCCGATGCGATCAAATGCTTTTTCAAAATCAGTAGCTAAGATGGTTACATGATTTTTTCTAGAAAGAGCAGAAGACGCATAGTGCTGGGGATGTAAAAGGACATCAATTGTGCTTTGATTCTTCCTAAAAGCGACTTGATTAGGACTAATTAGGTTGTTTTTAGTTAAATACCACGAAATTCTATTAGCAATGATTTTTTCTAGAATTTTACCCATACACGGCAGAAGTGAAATTGGGCGATAGTTACTAGTTTCAGAGCTAGATGTTTTAGATTTAGGTATGGGAACAACTTCAGCAGTACGCCAACTTTGTGGATAAATACCTTTCTCCAAAATGTTATTGTATAATTTGATTAATCTATTTATTAGGATTGTGGGAAGATTAAGTAACATGGGGTATGATATACGATCGCAACCCGGGGTTTTTCCCTTAACCTTGCAAATGACGCTACTAAATTCAACTATTGTAATATCAATCTCGATTTTCTTAGCCGCGGCAGATAATGATGTACGGCTATAATCATACTGAAAGAAAAAACTTTTATTAGTTATAAATTGTTGAGAAAAGTGACAATCTTTGGAGAAATTAGACCAGGTTGTACCAAAAAAATTTGCAATATCTTTACTTAAAGTCAGGAGATTTGAGCCGGTGTTAATGGAACTTATTATAGTGTTATTGTATCTGCCTGTTAGCCTATTTATGTCAGCCCAAATCTTTTTTGTACTTGAATTTGGGTTTATTTTGGATGTCAACTTTTCCAAGCTTTCAGATTTTGCGGCTTTGACTTGCCTTCTAAATAGTGCGTTGGCCTTTTTATACAAAACTAAATTAGAATAGGACCTAAATCTTTTAAAATTTTGCCAATAAAATTGTTTTTCGTTTCTTAGTTGTTGTAAATTGGAATTCCACCATGGTATTTTGGATTTAACATATGATGGCTTTGTCTGTGGGATCGCAATATTTGCTGCAGATCTAATAATTTTAGCCAAATTGGCTGCTTCTTCATTATTATCGTCTACTATATTGAATTTGTTATTGTTTTGTTTAAAAAGTTGTTGGAATTTGTCCCAATAGGCTCTTTGTAGATAGGCTCTTTGTTTTTGCAAGCTGGCAAAGTCTGAATGGCTAAACAATACTCTAGCGTCTCAGGGAGTAGGTGGCGGTAAAGACCGTCCACTAAGTTCCAGCTTATCAGCCAGACTCGTAAGGGTAAGTGCGACAATCTCTCAAGCTGATGGGAAGCTCTTGATATGGTCATGTCTCTGCCAAGGGTGGACTGCTGATTGTCGGGCTGGGAAGAGAAAACTTCCCGGGTACGTATTTCTAGTAATTATTGTTTTAATATGTGTAGCTATCAAGTTTGTACGATACCTATAAAAACCCCCAAATCTGAGGTAGACTGTTACGCCGAGGATGCTTGACTGGAGGGGTGCATCCAGTCTTTTAGTAATGAACTCAGGATACCGGGCACTCTCCTGTTTTAATTAATGCCTTCTCAAAGTATGGGGCTCTGCTTTGGGTGACTGTTCTTTCCCTTATATTAAACACTGTATATGGAAAATAATCTAAATATACCTATTAATAATATAATTACAGAGTCAGAGGAAGAAGCTCTACTCCGTTCGCCAACGAAGGTTGGAGGAAATCTTGAAAAGAGGCTTGAAGCATCTCTCAAGATTCAGGATCTGGATGATCTGAACCCATCTGCTCAGAGACCAATGGTATCAAGCGGTGGGAACACCTCTCCGGTGATTGGAACCCAGAGTCCTATGGACACAGGTGACCACGATGGCGGTGCGTCTAATGCTAACACCCAGAGCATGGTGAACTCAGGTGACGGCAGCATAGAGACCAGGAAGAAAGCAGAATACTTCACCGGGGCTCAGAAAAGACGCATCAAGGCCATGATTAGGGATGGATTGGATTTGGAGACTGCGAAGCAGAAAGAGAGAGAGCGATACTCTCTCTACAAAGCTTCCTTGGCAGCAGAAGGAGAAAGTGACAGACCCAGTACCAGCAAAAGGTGCAGATCTAATAACACATCTCCTGAAGAAACACAACGCCCGCAGTCCAAAAAGCCAAAAGCCACTCAACAAACATCTACCTCTACCGGAAACCAGCTAAAACCGACTCCATCTTACAGGGATGTAGCCAATGCTTGCAAAGTGGCTATCGCCCATGAGAAATATCCGGAGGTGAATCTCACTGGTGACCAAATGGAGTTGATAAAATCGAAGCTCCTGGAAGAAATTGACAAACTTCCCAAACACAATAGTGTCTACGGCTTCATCACCAGTGTTAACAGAGACGGATGGCTCTCATTAACATGCTGCAATGGTGAAACGAGGAACTGGCTGACCACCTGTGTCCCAAAACTCAAACCATTCCCGGATGCTATTCTCAAAGTGTTTCATGGCGAAGAGATGCCCAAAACCTATGTGTGCATCACATTTATTCCCCCCTCTGCTGTGCTACCACCAGAAATTCTGATGTCCCGCTTGGAAAAACAAAATGGTGGCATTTGCACATCATCGTGGAGAATTCTCAGGACTGAGAAAGATAAGAATGGTGGGGAAACCGTTACGATCTCGGTGGACGAAAAATCCAAAAATTGGATAGTCGGTCAGGCAGGGAAGCTGTATCTGAACTTCACACAAATTCAAGTACGTGTGAAGGGAGAGCCAACTGGACCCAAGAAACTGACGACTAAAAGGCCATTTACGACGGAGAAACCCAGTGACGTCAAGCAACAAAGGCCTCCATCCAAAAGGCCGCTTTCAGGTGATAGACCCAGTACCTCAAAAGCACAGGCAGATAAGCCAAGTGAGACGGTTAAGGTCACACGGGACAGCACACGAACTGAAGTCGGACCCATCACCTCAAAACAGCAAGGTGGCACACCGGTATCTAGCATAAAGGACCAGAAGCAAGGGCCAAAGAAACCAGCTTTAAGATCCCCTCGACAGGAAGCACCCACTCATGGAACAAAATTGCCCAAATGGATGCGGAACGGTAAAGGACGATACCAATAAAATGATGAGGTGCCTGCAGGTTAATCTTCAACACGCCAAAGCTGCTACGGCGGTGTTGACACAGCGACTTCTATCTGAAAAGATTGACATAGCCTTTATCCAGGAGCCATATGTATATGAGAACCAGATAAAGGGAATAAAAGGTAAGCTACGATCATGCCAGCCATGGTCGACCTCGTGCTTGTATTGTGGTAAGAGATGACATTAATGCTTTCATTATTCCACAGCACACCAACAAGGACCAGGTAGCAGCTATAATTTCCGTGGACACCCCAGTAAGTAAGACAGAGCTCATTGTCTGCTCATCTTACCTACCTGGAGACTCCCAAGACCTGGACTTCCTATCACTGAAAGGACTAGTAGACTACAGTGTTAAAAGCAAGAGGCAACTCATCGTTAGAAGTGACGCTAATGCACACCACACGATCTGGGGCAGCACCGACATCAATAAAAGAGGTGAGTGTCTATTTGAATTTATAACTGGTAACAACCTATATATTTTGAATACGGGCAATAAGACCACTTTTATAAACAGAATCAGGGAAGAGGTATTAGACATCACCCTAGCTACACAATTTATAAAACATTTTATCAAAAACTGGAATGTTTCAGCAGAAACATCCATGTCTAATCATCGTCAGATAAGATTTGATATTGATCTAAATATGAAAGTAAGGGAATCGTATAGGGTGCCTAGGGCCACAGAATAGGATCTTTATACTGACGAACTCAAGGCCAATCTAGGCAGTAATAAGCATACGATAAACAATATTCATGATTTAGAAATAGCTGATGCTGCCTTAAGCACAACTATTATAAATGCCTACCATGGGGCCTGTCCGGTGAAAAAAGACCGGCAACAGAAGTGCACCATGGTGGAATAAAAAGTTAGCCAAGCTAAGAGTCGAATCCCGGAGACTCTTCAACAAGGCAAAAAGCAACGGTGAATGGGACAATTATAAAAATGCCCTCACCGCCTACAATAAAGAAATTAGAAGGGCAAAAAGAGAATCATGGAGAGGCTTTTGCTCAGAGATTCAAAACTTAAGCAGTAGCGCAAAAATCCACAGAGTTATCTCGAAAAGCCACACTAATCCCATTGGGCTTCTAAAACGACCTGATGATCTTTATACCAATGACTGCAAAGAGTCACTTATACTTCTAACAGAAGTACACTTTCCGGGATCTACAATTTACGACCAATCAATCTCCCAGCTTAGTTCCCTGGTAACCAAAAGGCCCAGAAACAATGACTGGAAGATTGCTCGTAAAATCTTCACTGAAGATAAAATTAAATGGGCGATCAACTCATTTTCTCCTTTCAAAGCCCCTGGAGCAGACGGAATATTTCCAGCACTCCTACAAAAGGGACTAATTCACCTTATGCCCCACCTCATTAATATCTTTAGAGCTGGGCTGGCGATGGGAATCATTCCCACTAATTGGAAGTAAGCAATTGTCAAATACATACCTAAAGGAGGAGGTAAACCTAGCGAACTTCCTAAATCCCATAGGCCTATAAATTTGACTACATTTCTTTTAAAAACTATGGAGAAGATAGTGGAAAGGCATATAAGGGAAGAGTATTTATCTATAAATCCACTCCACGCCAACCAGTACGCCTACCAACAAAATAAATCCACCACACATGCATTACTCAGTCTTACTAATAAAATACAGGAGTCTGTAGATTGCAAAGAATTTGCGGTGGGATGCTTTCTTGATATTGAGGGAGCGTTTGACAATACTGATCACTCACATATCGAAAGATGCCTCCATGACAGAGGAGTAGATGATACGACACACACATGGATAAGCAATGTACTAAGAAATAGAATGATTAAATCCACTCTCGGCAATGCCGAAATAAAAGCACATACTGTAAAAGGATGCCCACAAGGGGGTGTATTATCCCCACTCCTGTGGTCAATTGCAGTAGACAAGCTCTTGCATCGACTCAGTGCCAAACATTTCGAGGCACAAGGCTATGCTGACGATATAGTCATACTTGTCAGGGGTAAATATGAAGACATGATCTCATATCGACTCCAGCAAGCCCTGAACATCGTTAGTAGATGGTGCAGTGAAGTAGGATTAAATGTAAATCCTAAGAAAACAAGTCTGGTAGTCTTCACAAAGAAAAGGAAAAGAGTACTTTCCAATTACCCATTCCTAAATGGAGAAGAGCTATCTTCCGTTACCCAAGTAAAATACCTGGGAATGATTCTGGATGAGAAGTTGACGTGGAATTCTCATGTAGACAATGTTATACGAAGAGCCAGAGAGGCATTATGGACCAGCAGAAACCTCATTGGTAAGCACTGGGGCCTTAATGCAAAACTCAGCCTTTGGATGTACACATCTATTGCCAAACCAATTGTAACTTATGGGTCAGCTATCTGGTACAAAAAAGCACAACAGAAGACTGTAATAGATAAACTTCGTAAGCTGCAGAGATTAGCCTGCATAATGACAAGTGGAGCGATGAGAACCACCCCGACAGCAGCTCTAGAGGTTGCATTGGGGCTCCCCCCACTTCACCTACTAGTCAAAAAGGAAGCAATGACTTTTATGGCCAAGCTACAGTTGACTAGCAATCAATCAACAAGACTACTCGATAACTCCCTGTTAGGTAGGGAAATGCAAAGAGAGGAAGGACTAAGTATCACCATATCTGACATTTGCTTACCTAAATTCAACTTTCACCAAAAGTTCCTAATACTAATACCAGACAGAAATGAATGGGAACGGAACATACCTCCATTCGCTGAAGACTACCATCTGTGGTACACGGATGGCTCCAAAACGATGGAAGGAGTGGGGGCGGGAGTATATGGAGTAAGACCTAAAGAGGAAATATTTGCAAGTATGAGTAAAGAAAACTCAGTTTTTCAGGTTGAAGTACATGCAATTGAATTATGTCTCAGGGTATATAAAGGTAAACCCGTCACAGGAAAAAACATATATATCTTTTCTGACAGTAAATCGGCACTCGTGGCACTACTCTCACCTCGAGTAACCTCAAAAATAGTGTGGGAATGCCTTCTACTTCTCAAAGACCTTGCTGAAAGGAACAGAGTCCACTTAATATGGATTCCAGGGCACAGCGGTTTTGAGGGAAACGAAAAAGCAGATGAACTAGCGAGAAAAGGGGCGGCCTCATACTATATTGGGCCACAACCATTCCGCGGTCCTTCGTGGAGCTTTTTCAAACTTAAAACTAATGAATGGCTGGAGAGAGCAGCTCAGAATGATTGGGATAATACAATTACCTGCAGACAAGCAAAAGAATTCATGCCGTTTCGATCAAAAGCCAGAACTAGGGAGCTACTTATGCTGAACAGAAGTGGCATCCGACTTGTCACAGGTTTTCTAACTGGACACTGCGGAGTTAAAAAACATTTATTGAATCTATGTATTACTGGAGACGATAGCTGTAGACTTTGCTACGAAGAAGAGGAAACAGCAGAACACATATTGTGTCACTGTGATAGTCTTGCAAGACTCAGACTTTGTTACTTATCCATTACCTATACGCTTATAACGGAAGTAGGCAACATCACTCCAAAGGACATACTGGCATTCTTAACTGCTACTCGTCTATGGAACTGAAGTGGGTATGTCAGAATAAACCTCGAGGATGCAGTGACGCGGAGACTACTTCCCAACCCTTAAAAAAAAAAAAAAAAAAAAAAAAAAAAAAAAAAAAGTACACTCCAGCCTATCTAGTGCAAGGGCGAGAGTTGAGACTCCCTGCCAATTTGTTTGACGAATGCACCCCAGGAACAGGAAATAAGTAGCTCCAGCAGTGAAAGCCGAGAAACTGCAACGTGTGTTCAAAACCGTTCAACACAATCTGCAACAAGCCGCAACCAATCAAGCGAAGTATTATAACTCGCGTCGTCGAAATTGGAAGCCGCGGATAAATCAATTAGTGTAGGTTAGACAACATCCCCCCTCAAACGCCAAAAACGATTTTTCAGCGAAACTTGCACCGAACTTCGACGGTTCATTCAAAGTATAAAAATTTATATCGCCAGTGATAGTTGAGCTTAGCGCAGAAAATACAGCAAAATTAACTAAGGCGCATATTACCGACCTTAGGGTGGACTACGGTTTTCCTTAAAGTATAAAGGACATTAACACTTATGTGCCGGCAAATTAACTGCAACATAAAACAAATACCCGGTATCTATTCAAGTATTTAAAGGACGTGTGGCATTAGGAAGTTCTCAGTCGTCGTTCGAACAAACACCCAGCAGGATGAGTGAACTAATAACGAAATTTGAAATTACCGCGGAAAAGTTTCGCAAAAGAATGATCGAAATAAACAACAATAGAACAAAATGTCAATACTTGCCAAAGCCTGCAGCAATCAATAAAAACTCCAAGAATGTGTTGAAGCAAAGTACAAAAAATTCGTCAAAGCGTAAGGTCGGTACAAGTGACTCCAACCAGCACCAACACCCAATAGCGGAAAATAGTCGAGCGATTCCACGTATTACTCCAAGCGACAGGAGTCAAGTATCTAAGGCTCAAGGGTGGAGGTTAAAAAATATGAGCGGAGTAACCACAGCAGCGGAATCTTCTGGAAAAAAAATAGGTAATTATGTCGCTAATACAAAAAACCCAAAGTGTAACGTTACCTCACTAATGGCAGGAACAATATCGATAGAACCCTGTACCAGTGAATCCTGCACAACTCACACAATGGAACAAGAGGATGTGATTGAACTCGATTGTGACTCGCAGCAAATGGAGCTGAAAATGAATGGGTTCACACGCCCCAAACAAAAAAGGATTTGCTTCACTTTGCCGGCGGAGCTGGAATTGACCATACGCGACGCACTCACGAAACACAGAAAAGGTAAACGAATTACTTATAGACGAACGTTCAACGGTATATATATCTGGTGCGAATAAACCGTCAAGGTCTTGTGACTGTCCATAGTCTCCATTTATCCTAAGAAGGGGAGGAAGGTAAGGGCTAAATTTACATAAGTAAATTTTGCCCTACAAAAACACAACCACACATCATTGTTTATTCCAAGAAAATTGTTGTAAAAAATCTCTGAAGTAGATGAATAAAAATTAATAAAAAAATGGATTTTATTTGAAAATATGATGCGTACTTAAATGATTTATTTAGTTGGCTTTTGTATAAATTTTCAACAGCTACCCACACTGCACACAACTGCAGCACGTGGAACTAAGAAAAATAAATTTAAATAAAGAAGTATTTTGTAAAATCAAAGAATCTAGAGCACAAAGAAGCGCCACGCTCATACAAACGAAATACCCACTTTATTTTGCTGGTGGATTTATAATAAATCCACGCAACCTCATGCAACGATGTTCGATCGTATCACAACTGGTATGATGTTCAGTTCAAACTCATTGCAACCCACAATTGTTTTTATATGCCTGTTTCTTTTGCCTTTCTTGTTTTTATTTGTTTTGTTTATTAATATACATTGATTAGTGACGAAATGAATAGTAAAGAAATCCCTGAAACAATTTTTCCATATACTTTGTTGCTTTATTTTCTTGCACTGAAAAGGCCAATATCACAGAAGTAAAGAGTAATAGAATATATTATTTTTTTGTTGCAAAAAATGATGCACTACAAAAACCGTTATGTATATTGGAGACATAAAAACTGCAGCTTATAAATATGTATGTTTTTATTGCACACATTTGTGCATATATTTTATCTCAAATGTAACTACGTCAAAAGTCTCTCTAATAAATGTTGTTTATCTCATTGTAAGAGATCCAAAATATATTTTCCCGATTTAAAACTATTTAAATGTCGCATGGACAACATTTAAATATAAAACTTCATAGAATGGAAAAATCAGATTTGAGACAAATAAATTCGTATTGTATTTTTACACTGCAATTCATAACAATATCAAACAGGTAATTTTGTTTTTGTTTTATACTATTAAATTTAAAAAATGATCAAATGTACATAATTTTGATATCGTCACTGAAATGCAGTTTGATCGCTTGAATATTTTAAAGCGAACAAACATACAAACACGCGTATAATGTAATACAGAGGGTTGCATGTATGATTGAATATGTATACAGTCGGGCTTTTGTCAGCCGTACTCGACTCACATATATGTTGGAACTGCACATTATACCAATTGTGACTCGATTGAACATTGTTTCATGAGGTTGGGTGGATTTATTATAAATCCACCAGCAAAAAAGTGGGTATTTCGTTTGTATGAGCGTGGCGCTTCTTTGTACTCTAGATTCTTTGGTAAAATTTTAAATACACACCTTCTAATTTATGTAAAGGATTCCAACTTTTACAAATCAATATAATACACGTATTCTCTTTGCGTGTTGTCACAAGACTGTTTTTATTAAATTTTATTTCTTAACTCTAACATCAATTCTTACAACTAATTTCCAATAGAATCTTATGTATCGATTCTATTGGGTGATACTTACATTTACTTACGTCTAATTGGTTAACCCAAATTAGACGTACATAATAATTTACAAATATTATTTATTTACTTACTGGTCATTTATTCATATATATTTCACAGTGGCACACATCTGGTAACCAACTGTATTGAGGACAAATCATATTGCATGCATAATCGCTTGCAATATGATCTGTGAAATACTTAACACAAATTCATGTGTTTAGCATGCCACTATCCAAATTGTCAAATTGCATATTGAAATAATTAAATATGCATACAAATATTTTGTCATAAAGAAATGACAAAATAGACGAGTCAAATTTCTGACTCATAAATTATTTTATATTTGACAATTAGGTTTTTCGGTCATGCTTGATATTTGAGAGTTTTCGGTTGGCATGACACATTAAATACCGCACACAACGTATTGTGTGTGGTCATGGTTAATATGCCACTACACCCTCACCCTTTAAGAAAAATTTTTATTTTTGAACAAAAGTTAAACAGAAAAATTTTTAAAAATATTATTTGTTTTATTTATTTATCTTTTTGAATTGACCATGACCTTATATTACAAATTTGGCATAACATATGTATGTTAAGTAGCATATGTTTAGTTCTTAAATTTTAGGACTTAATAAATAAATCATAGGCTTTATTTATGTAGATATATTTTGATATATTATAACATAGTAAGTATATATATAGCATAATTATGTAATTCATTATAATTATTTCATTAACATTATAAAATTTGTTAAAATATCTAATAATTTTAAAGTTAATTTAAATTGTATATGTATTTAATAATAAGACAATATTGTAATGTTATACTTAAATTGTAAATTTTATTTTAATAAAAAAATATATGTATATTTTTACTTCATTTTCTTTTGAATAACTTCGTGTTATTTTTATGTAGAGTTTTCGTTTCATTTCCAACCTGGATATCAACATTACTGTTTTCTATTCTTGTAACTTTGTAGGGACCTGTATAAGGGCTTGTACTCTTTCTAGTTCTGTTTGTTTTTATTAGTACCTCATCTCCTACTTTTAAAATGATTGGATTGCTATTTTTTTTAGAAATATCCTTACGTCTAACTTTTGCGTCTATGCTTAACTTTCTCGCTCTATCAAGTGATAACCTTAATCTTGCTTTTAACTCATTGGCATAATTATCTAGATTAAATATTCCTTGACTATTGTTTAATTGTTCATTTGGTAATGCTGGTAGTTTACCAAGTATTAGTTCGTGAGGTGTATAGTGTGTATCGACATGGGGCGTTGTGTTATACGCGAATGTATAATATGGTATCCACTTGTCCCAGTCGTCATCTTGTGCAAAATTTAATAAATATTCGTTCAGGACGCGATGGTTTCTTTCTACTAAACCAACTGTCTCGTGGTGGTATGGTGTCGAAAAAACTTGTTTTATGCCCATTAGCTCTGTTACTTTCGTCATTAGTTCATTCAAGAATTCTGTGCCTCTATCGGACTTTAGAGTTTGGAATGAACCAAATTTTAATATTAATTGTTCTACCAGTGTTGTAGCTATTGTTTTAGCATCTTTGTTTACTATTGGTTGTGCAATTATGAACCTGCTAAGTTCACATTGCATTGTTAATATGTACCTGTAACCGTTTGATAGTCTCAGGGGTCCGACTGTGTCAATTTGTATTGTTTCGAAAGCGGTATATGGGGTTGAAGTAATTTGAAGTTGTTCTTTGCTATGTTTAGTTTGTTTGTTCTTTTGACACTTTTCACATGTCGTGAAGAATTTGTGTACCATTCGCTTCATGTGTTTCCACGTGTATTTTTGTTTTAGTCTTATAGTTGTTTTACGTATTCCAAGATGTCCGCTAATAGGATTATTATGAAATTCTTCAATTAATCTATATTTTGTCATGATGTCAGTTATGTTTACTGGTTTCTTGTATAACACTATTTTCAATTTTTCTTTGTTTTTATTTTTTCGTTGCAACTCATTTATCATATCTTTAAATTCTTTTTTATCCATGGATGTAATTATAATATCTTCATCGCTAAGCGCTAGCATTGTTATTTTTATTCTTTCTAGTTCGGAAATCAGCTTCACCATAATCGAAATCGGCTTCGGAGGTATTTCGCGTAATTCCACTGTGACTTTTTTGTCATCGTATGTTATGAATTCATCTTTATCTTTACCTATAATTTTAAACTGCAGTGTTTTCTTACCTCGAATATCACTAATAGAAGTGCAATCCCAACAATAGAGTTGATCAGGCTCAATTGGTTTTGCCTCTTTTTGTGTATTCATTTCGGTAGTTTTATTGGCAGAGCTACCAGTGGCTGCTGCGGCGCGCGCTTTACTTCTAGTCGTTATACATATTTTAGCTTTTTCTTTTACATGACATATCGTTTCTACGTCTTCATCCGGATTATTCAATTTATGGCTGGACATCTTGTCTTCGGTTGTAGGTATTAAATTCCTTAAAATGTTACTGTCTATTCTAATTCTAGACAGGACATCAGCATTAGTGTTAATCTTTCCTTTTTTATATATTATCTCAAAATCATAGTCTGCTAAATCGATCCGAATCCTTGTCATTTTTGAAGAAGGATTCTTGTGGACAAATAATGAAATCAAGGGTCTGTGGTCAGTAACAACGTAAAAGTGTTTGCCATACACGTATGGTCTGAAATAGTTTATTGCCCAATGTATTGCAAGTAGTTCCTTTTCAATGACTGGTTTATTTAAGTCATGTTTTTGTAAGGCTTTGCTTGCATAACAAATTGGCAAATCTGAACCAATGTTACCTTGAGATAGAACTGCACCAAGTGCATAGTCAGAAGCATCCGTTGTTATTATGAACGGTTTATTGAAATCTGGGTATTTCAATATTGGTGGACTCATTAAAATCGATTTGAGACTTTCGAATGCTATGTCGCACTCAGTATTCCATATAAATTTCTGATTCTTTTTCAATAGCATATTTAGAGGTTTCGCTATTGACGCAAAATCTTTGATAAAACGTCTGTAATAATTACAGAAAGCAATATATCTCCTAACTTCATCTACATTTGTAGGTTTAGGATAACTTTGAATGACTTTGTATTTGGCTGGGTCTGTTTTAACGCCATGTTCAGTGATTAGATGTCCTAAATATGTAACTTCGTGTTTTAAAAAGTTGCATTTTTCAGGATTTAGTTTTAAATTGTAATCACTTAGTCTTTTAAAGACTTTTTCTAGATTAATATTGTGGTGTTTTAGGCTGTTGCCGAAAACAATAATATCATCGACATACAAAAATGCTTCATTTTCAAGGCCTGTTAACGCTAGCGTTAGCATGCGTTGAAAACTATTTGAACTTATTTTAAGACCAAAAGGTAGTCTTTTAAATTCATAATGACCATTGATGGTTGAAAATGCAGTTTTTTGTCTTGATGCTTCATCTATTGGAATTTGATGGAATGAACTAGTCATATCCAAAGTTGAGAAGTATCTTGCTTTTCCAAGCAAATCAAGTATGTCTTCTAGACGTGTGAGAGGGAATTTGTCATTTACTATTTTGTTGTTTAGTTTTCTATAATCAATTACGAGTCTCCACTTCTTTTCGTCGTCCGATGATTTCTTTGGTACAAGTAAAATCGGTGAATTGTAGGGGCTTTTGGAAGGTTGTATGATATCATCGTCAAGTAGTTTTTGAACTTGCGATTTGATAACATCATTGTGACTTTGAGGTAATCTGTAATTTTTTATGTATGTTGGGACATCGTCTTCAGTAGAAATATGTTCCGTGTAAAAATTGTTGCAGGAGATTTGTTCTCCTTCCATTAAAAATATGTGTTGGTATTTAGTTACTAATGACACTAGTAATTCATCATCACATTTGTTATGTTGAGTTCCTAGTTGTAGCTTGTTTAAAAGGTTTTGTAGACGCAGTTCGTCATGTTTATTAAAAGAGTTTTTATTAACTTTATAGTAATTATTTAGTGGGCGGGTTTCAAATTTTACTAAGGGTAACACTATGTTCATTCGTGTTTAGAATTCGAATGTGACAGTTTCCTCTGGCTGGAAGTATTGTATTTGCATTGAAAACACCTTTGTCAATTTCTTGAGAAATTAACAATGTGTCTTCATCAAAATATAAGTCTATGGGGAGTATATGTTCTGACCTTGCTTGTAGAACAATTGGTTTACAACATATTGGGACTGTTATTTGCTGTCCTTTATTGGTAACTGTTAATGAAAAGGTATAATAGTCAATATTACATTTAAACTTTGTTAAGAAATCTCTACCGATGATGCCATCCACCTCAATTGGGAAGTCATTTTCTACCACCGAAAATTTGTGTTGTATTGTTATATCTTCAAATTCCATCTAAAGATTCGTGATGCCTAGGGAATTTCTGCAATCGTTGGTGATACCGAATAATACACATGTTTTACTTGAGTCGTAGGCTAAGTCAAATCTATTTTTAATTATTGACACATCTGCTCCTGTGTCGATTAATAATTTAATGTCAGTGTCAGCATCTTTGCATCGAATTTTTATGTGGTTGGATATGTTAGGATTAAATGTGTAGATGTTTTTTCTTATTTTACCAGAGGTGAATTCTACTGGTTTTCCTCTGGTGGATTGTAGTTTTCCTGCACTGCCATTAAACGAATATTTCTTTCATTGTAACCGTTGTATCTGTTACTGCTTCTAATGTTGTTATTACCTTGTCTCTGGATATTGATATTATTTTGATGATTTTGATTTCTTTGGGTATTAAGTCGATACGTGTTACTGTTGTTGTAACGTTGGTTTCTATGACCATTATTGTTATTATTATTATTGTTGTAATAACTTCTGTTATTTGAGTTATTACTAATATTGTTATAGTGGTTTCTTTGACCACTGTTATTATTTGAATTTCTGTTGTTAAAACGGGAATTGTTGTTATTTTGTCTACTATTATTTCTATTTATTCTATTGTTGTTATTGGGGTTATTACCTCGGTAATACAGCATCCGTTGATTCTGCTCAGGAAAAATTAAACTTTCAGCTATATCCCTTGCTTGTTGGAAAGTCTTTAGTTGCGCCATTTGTACTGCCTGCGAGTACGTTGCATTGAGGCCTTTTTTATATGCCAGTAATGCGTTCTCTTCGTTCGTGGCTAGTATTCCTTCTGCTTGTGGAGAATTTACGTTGTAATTCCTCTTTAGTAAAGACGCCGTATTCAGATCAGATAATAGTTTGGCAATTCTATCACTATAATCTGTAATTGATTGGTTGTGGCCTTGTCTGGTTTCAGCTATCTTCTGTAGAAGCGTTGGCACTGTGTCCTTTGGTATATATGTAGACTTTAGTTTTTCTACCAATAGTTCCACTGAATTTGGAAAACCTATCGGTGAAACTCGTAACCTTACATTGTGGTGTAGTTTGCACTCCACAATGTGTTCTAAGAATTCCTGTTTATCCTCGTCTCTTATTTTTTTTGCATAAAACTGTAACCTCCTTAGAAAAGAATTTAAATCCTCTATCTTTCCTGTGAACGTAGGAAGGAGTTTCTCTACGCTCTCTATCACCGCGTCGTATGTCGTCATTCTATTCGTCGTACTATTGTTAAAGTCTAAAGGTGTATTAACTACTTGGTTAGTGGCTACTTCAGGTGTAGTCATTTTTACCAGATATTTTCTCGCTTGTATATATTTTTCAAAGAAAACTTCTTTTAAAACTGAAGCCTCTTCTAAGTTTTTAGTTATATGAATTGATTCAACACTATTCTTTAGATAGTCTAATCTATCTAACTTGATAGCTAAAGTGGGTTTCGTATACCCTCTAACACTAGCCTTTTTAGCGTTCTTTAAAGTAGTTTGTACCTCGCTTATATAAGTAGCGATATCTTCCATAAAAAAGAAGAAGTATTTAAAATATTTTAAGTACGTTTATGGTCAAACGAATCAGTAAAGATCAAGAAAAGAGTGGAACACGTTTAAAGTAACGAAGTAATTATGAATGTTGGTAATGAAACTATACATATATATTAATTTTCAAGTTTCGAAGGAAAAACACAAATTATATTCTTCATAGAAAAAATAAAAAAAATTTTGTATATATATATTTTTTTTTTTTTACATTGTATTTTTATATTTAATTTATTAAATGGTAATATATTTATTTTTAAATCGATATAATTATAATAATCATTTAGATGTAGTGAAAATATATTAATAGTTTATTGTATTGATAATAATTAATTTTGATAATAGTTATTGTGTTGACAATAGTTAATAATAATTATACATTGCTAGTGTTTAAAGTTGTATGTACATGTTTATGTACATATTTTTTTATATAATTATTTATTCTATTCGCAATGTACAAAATAATAAATACTATTAATAATGTTATAATTACTACCTCGAATTTTCCGGTCGATGTTGTTGTATTTTGGTTCTTCAAGTTGTTCGTGACGTCCGTTTTCTGCTGTAGGTTGTTTTGAGTATTATACTCATCGCTCGAAAACCACCCCATCTTTTAAAACTGTTTCGGAATTGTTGAAGAGAAATTGTAAGTTGAATTATAAGTTGTAAGTTGAAATGCTGGATTTTTGTTATTATTATTGTCAAATTTTGATGAACATTTTATTGGTTTTGAATAATATTTCTAATGCATATTATTTATTTGAATAAAATTTCTGATGCACATAATTTGTTTTTTCTTTTAAATAATATTTCTAATGCATATTATTTGTTTGAATAAAATTTCTGATGCACATAATTTGTTTTTGAATACAGTTTTTTACTATTTATTTATTTTTTTTTTTTTTTTATGAACTTTTATGTGTTAAATAAGTCACATTAGCAATGTTTTGTTCCTTGCATTAGCAATGTTGATCTCTTAAGTACACTTTCAGTTTTATTGCTGAATATAAATCACTAAATCACTAAGGTATATGATTCAATTTTTAAGGTTTTAAGTTTTAAATTCACATTATAATTTAATTAATTTTTTCTCTTTAGTTTTTAGTTTTTAGTTTGATCCTTGCCTTTCACAATTTGGCAGGATAAAATTCACATTATAATTTAATTAAGTTTTTCTTTAGTTTTTTAGTTTGGTCCTTGCCTTTCACAATTTGGCAGGATCGCCATGTAAAGGATTCTAACTTTTACAAATCAAGATAATAGACGTGTTCTCTTTGCGTGTTGTCACAAGACTGTTTTTATTAAATTTTATTTCTTAACTCTAACATCAATTCTTACAACTAATTTCCAATAGAATCTTATGTATCGATTCTATTGGTTGATACTTACATTTACTTACGTCTAATTGGTTAACCCAAATAAGACGTACATAATAATTTACAAATATTATTTATTTACTTACTGGTCATTTATTCATATATATTTCACAGTGGCACACATCTGGTAACCAACTGTATTGAGGACAAATCATATTGCATGCATAATCGCTTGCAATATGATCTGTGAAATACTTAACACAAATTCATGTGTTTAGCATGCCACTATCCAAATTGTCAAATTGCATATTGAAATAATTAAATATGCATACAAATATTTTGTCATAAAGAAATGACAAAATAGACGAGTCAAATTTCTGACTCATAAATTATTTTATATTTGACAATCAGGTTTTTCGGTCATGCTTGATATTTGAGAGTTTTGGGTTGGCATGACACATTAAATACCGCACACAACGTATTGTGTGTGGTCATGGTTAATATGCCACTACATTTATCACCAAAAATTTTAGTCCAACAATTATTCACAATTATTTTGCACGTTAATAATTTTTATGAATATAAAAAGAAAAAAACCCAAACACCACAATGAAAATTATGAAAGGTTATGAAATCACGTCAATAGTATTCGCCACAGACAGATGATCAAAAGTTGCTAAGCGCACAACTTTGAAAACAGTATCCATAACAAGAATCAGAAACGGGAAAGTAAACAAATCACCACCAAAACGATAGAAAATATTGTATGTGCGCTACACAAAAAGCTCGGCTGATCAGTATAAAAGACGGCGCGTTTTATTAGAAGGTAGTGAGTCTTGTATGATCACTCGGTGGTATTGTATGCCAAAAGTTATAAAATAGAATAAATATAAATTGTTCCGTAACACGAAGGCGGTTTTAAGTCGTAGTGTATAATCTATTAAAATATATATATAATTGTTTACGAATGCATGAGCGGTTTTAAGTCCAGGCGCGTGGACACTATATATATATTCAGTATAAAAAGACATATATACATTCACTAACCCCGTTTCGTCCAGTAGGTACTCATCGAGCAGGATAATCATCGAAATTATACAAAGTTACAACCACGAAACCGGATCAGTCACCACTGTGAACTCTACAGGGACTGCCTCCAAATACACCTGGTCTCAAGGAAACATCTCAAGTCATAGGTGGCTATTATGAAATGTCTACCGATAGACAATTGACATTTGTCTGCCAAGTCGATTGGTAGACAAATTTGTTATTATGAAACTTGATAGACAAACATTTGCACTATTGTGAATGATGTAAGGGTTATAGAGCGCCCAGCTTTAATTGAACTTATTTTGTTTGTATTATGTTCACTAAGAAACATTAAAATTGAATTCAAATTCTTTTTAAAATAAATAAAAATACGAAATTATTATTTAATATTACATTACATTAATAAACTAAAGTAATATATTAAACTTAAACTTTAATATTCTAAAAATAAATATGCTTATATTTATATTAATTTTAATATTTTTATAATATGTAGTTATATTTACATTATATGTATATTACATTAAATTAAATTAGTAATATTCATATCTTTTTTAAGCAGTTGAAGCTTAAAGGACCGATATTTACATCTTTTGTCGGTGTTTTCCATAGCCAATTTTAATTTTTCTTGTATTACAGTAAGTTTTTGATCACAATACTCTTGCCTCCCTTCACTAAAATGTTTTGAATATTTTCTAGGCCCCTAGACTATTAAGCTCAATCATAATTTGGTCCCACATTGGTCTGAAATGTGTCTTATTGCAAATGTCTTTCTTTTTTTCATATTGGCAACAATATTTTTTTCAATATTTGCAACAAGTTTTGCTATCTGCTTTTTATTGCTCCTCAATTTTTCCCTACAACAAAATTTATTAATTTTATTATTTCTTAATTTTATGTAAATATATTATTCGTTGAAAAATATATCTAAGAAATTTGAAAAATGCTTGCGTATGTTGAAAATATTTGAATAAATACACGTAAATAAATAACAAAACAAAACAAAAATGCAACAAACAATATTCTCAATATACATATAACACTACACTTGAAATCAAATATATTAAATATATATTATATTATATTAAATCTAAATGAATTATTACTAACTATTAAATTAGTAATATTTAAGTTATATTAAATTTATATGTTAAATTGACTATATAAAGCGTTTTAACAGCATATATTTTATACGATCGACAAACTTCTACTGCTCAAATGCAGTAGAGAAATTTGTCTACCGCGAAAAATTTCTATCGGTTTGCATTTCATAAAATTCAAATTCATTTCATAAAAAATTTTCATAATTTCCAAAATTTGATTTTGTCTATCAGCAGTAGAAATTTTTCTACTGTCTATCAGCGATAGACAATTCATAATAGGCACTATAGCTAATTATGTTTAACCAACCTCTTTGAAATACGAGTAAAGAAATAATATTGTATATATATATATATATATATCTTTGAAATACATTTAAAATCTGCATTTGTTTAATTGAAGGAATAATAATCTATATAAAGCTATCTTATATAAATCTTTGAAAATTGTACAAATTGTTAATCTCAAGGTTTTCTCTAGTTACGTTTAATTGAAGAAATAATAATCTATATAAAGCTATCTTATATAAATCTTTGAAAATTGTTCAAATTGTTAATCTCAAGGTTTACATATCTAGTTACGTTTAATTGAATTCTTTTCTTTATTACATATTATTTCAATGAATTATTAATATTTTAAATAAATCTGCATTTAAAATTTAACCGTCATACTTTTATTTTGAGAAGTCCTGTCTCCGCGATTATAAATTTATTGTAGCGACCCCCTGGAACGTCCGTTTTCTGCTGTAGGTTGTTTTGAGTATTATACTCATCGCTCGAAAACCACCCCATCTTTTAAAGCTGTTTCGGAATTGTTGAAGAGAAATTGTAAGTTGAATTGTAAGTTGTAAGTTGAAATGCTGGATTTTTGTTATTATTATTGTCAAATTTTCATGAACATTTTATTCGTTTTGAGTAATATTTCTAATGCATATTATTTATTTGAATAAAATTTCTGATGCACATAATTCCTTTTTTTCTTTTGAATAATATTTCTAATGCATATTATAAATTTATTGTAGCGACCCCCTGGAAAAGACTGAGGATACCCCAGCATAAATTATAACGAAACGGGAAAATCCGAGTCGTTACAAGCTATGCTATTGTCTACCCTTCGTCAACTATTTACTTTTTGTTCATAGGCTGTCCAACCCTTTGGCGGGGGTTTGGCCGATTTTAGTTTTCTTCATTTGGAGACATTGTCCGCCTCTGCACTTCGGGGTTTCTTCTCTTCTGTGGTAAAAATGCGTTTGAAGACGTGTAGCCGTTTGTAGTCCTGTTCTCAAATCTGCGAAAATGTGGTTTCCGATAATTACGCTGTCTGTATTGTGGGGATTGAATAGGTTCTCTATATTGACCTTGGGCCGGATTGTAGTTACACGCTTTATTGTTCTACGAATTAAGCTGTCGATTCGAATTGCTTTGATGACTTCTACTTCCTATCTGGGGTCGTGTGCTCCTCATACAAAATTGATTTTCTTCATGACCCCTTATCTGGCATTGCTGACAGAACACGGACTGAAATCTTTTGAAACACTGCTTCTTCCCGTGCCCAATCTTTCCACTGAAATTGAATTTTTTCCCAGGGGATAATGCCTCTTATTCCTTAACGAAAAAATTTCGGTCCCATTTCTTGTCCGTAATCGCCACAACTAACACAATACAGAGTATTTCTCCGTTGCCGATACATCCCTAACATGACCTTTCTTTCGACAAAAAGAGCAGGACATCGAATCGTCCGGCTCTCTCTTTTGGATCATCCAGGTTTAATTGTAATTCAATTGGTAACCTTTTTTATATTCTTCTTTCTGCCATCTTTATCAACTCCAATTTCAACTCCAACTCAAGATTGTCATAATCAATTAATGACTCCCTAGTAACATCGTTTCTCTGCTATCCCTTGGGTAATATTAGCCGCGAACCTGCTCCAGTGTAGTTTTCTTGTAGAGGCTCCCCTGAATGTATTTACAAAAATCCTGAACTGTTTTAATCACTTTCCTCCCAATCTTTGTGTAGGCTGGGCCACGGTGACGATGTTTTAGGCATCGAATCACGTTTCTACTTCGTTTCTACTTCTGTCGTTAGGTCTGGGCCTTGTACTTCTGTGAATATCGTACATATGTTATTTATGGAGTTCATAATTGCCGTTACTTTTGCTATATTGGAGTTCGTTTTTTCTGCTCTTATTTCTTCGTGAATTACCCAAGTGTGTGTTACAGGCAATTGCAATATATCTACGCTGGGTGTTGCTGGTCTATTAAATTGTCCAGCTCCCTTCTTGTGTTTTCCAATTGCACCTTCAATGTTTCAATGACGTGATCCTGTTCTTTTAATTTAAAGCTCTCCGTTAACTTTTCCGAAATTTCCTCTTCTGACTTGTCTCGATTTCTAAGACTCTGGATGAGGCGCTCGTTTTCCTCTTCTGCTGTCACCAAAAGCTCGGTCAATTCCTCTTGCCTCTTTCTAAGCCTCGTACACTGCAATTCTAAGCTAATTTAAGCCTCTTGCAGCTGCGTTTGTTCCTTTCGTTGCTCTTTCGATTTAATTTCCTCTACCTCCTCTATCAAGTCTAGCAAATAGGTGACCTCCACTAATTGCGAAAATCGCCTTGCCTTGATGTTATCCTTGTGGATTTGGATAAATTCCTCGTTTTGTTGCAAGGAATTTAATTTTTGCCAAGCATTTATCTGAATGGAAGCGATGAATGTACGAAATTCATGCACTTCCTGCGGTAATTCTTCCGCTCTTTGTTGAGCGTCATCCATCTATCCGCACTTGTTGAATAACAGTTTTTGGGACTTGAACCAAATCCGACGTGTGTACACACGCTAGCATTTACATGTTGTAAACAAAGGTTTCTCTTTGATCCCCAGAGAGATAAGAAAAGGACAATTACAACAAAAATAACAGCAAACAAAAAAATGTCTTGGATTGTGTTCGTAGCGAAAATCAATTAAAACAATAAATTAGTAACACTAAGCTATTTAGACTGAAACCCAAGTCATATATATTATATAAAAAAAAATATTTCACCTTAATGTATTAATCGAATATTTTTCTTATTCACGTACCTATACAATGTATGCGTCGGATTGTAAATTAATTCTTAATTCTAGTGTTTCAACTAATTGAAATCGAAATTAGCGAAATACCAAAAAAATAAATAAGTTCTAGTTATATTGTCTGATCTCCTGGCTATGGGGAAACTAGAGTCCAAAATTTAGAATGACAACTTTTAACAACAAGAAAAAATAATAAAAATAATATCAAAAAATACACTTCCTAATATGTTATTTATGTGTTAATTTGACACGTGCAAACCAATAAAATACTAATATTAATTTTAATTGAACTTTTACAACACAGTACGAAAAATTATTGATGATTTAAATAAACTTAAAGACAAAAAAAAAATTTAATTTCAAAAATCAATTAACAAGCAAGAAATTTAACCGATCAAGCTGTTTAAAGATTCAACGAAATTTATACTCTAATTACATAATCACAATTAAAAGTTCTTTTATAAATTATTAAAAATCACCTTAATAAGGGTAAACAAAATCACTTAAGCTTATTCTATTTTTATAGCTCAAAAAGTATCCGGATTTTTTTGTTTGTTAACTACTACTTAAGTAATAGACCTTTTTCGAAAAATTTTTATGTTGGTACACCCCATCTTGACATATGGTACAAATTTGAGCGACAACTGTCAATTAGTTTGTTTACAGCAGCTGTAAATGTGAGACTACCTCAAGTGCATTTAGCGACTTTTACTATGAAAAATTCTTGTTGTACGCGATTTTTTGATCAAACACGGCACCACTGCCATCGCTCAGGCACCATATTCGCCAGATCTAGATCCGTGCGACTTTCTCCTATTCCCAAAACTCAAAATGCCCCTCCGTGGTAAGCGTTTTGAGTCGATTGAATCGGTAAAAGAGAACTCGTTGTAGGAACTAAAAGCCATACCTTCACGGGCCTACGAAAGTGTATGGATTGGGTTAAACGTTGGCATATGTGTATCGTTTCAAAAGGAGCATATTTTGAAAGAAATAAAATAAATTTGGAATAATATTAAAATTTGTGTGTTTTATTTACAAAATCCAAATACTTTTTGAGCAGAAGGTATTTATTATATAATACTTCATAATTCATAATTAAATGTATAATATTGTATAACACGTGATTGGGCAAGTTGTAGTGCTTGAGCGTAGTACAGTGGATCAAGAATTTGTGTATGTCTAAGATATAATATTGTTCAACACGTTTACTAATAACCCCAATACTACTTTAGTATATTCCACGCCGTATGTAACGAACGACTGACCCGTGCGCAAGTGCTGTTGCTCTATATATGCATTCATTGCGTGTCCGTGTTTCGTGTCGTTCATATGTTCAAGTATGCACATGTTTGGCTGGTGCTGCCACAGTACCCCCCTCCTAGCGGGGGAGCGCATGTGATACCGCGCTATCGCCTTGTTATCGCTCTATTTGGTGAATGCGCGCAAATTGGCCGGAAAGTGCACTGTTCTGCCTGCGCGTGTTACCACAGATCTGGTTTCCTGCTGGTCTTTGAGGACAGGCTCGACTCCTGGTGCTTGTACTGAAGGCGGTTCGGTTGTTCTGCTGCTGCCAATGCCTGTCTACTGCTACTGTGACGTCTTTATCTTTCACGCTGATGACGTAGTTTTTCTCATCGCGACGGACTACTCGATAAGGGCCCTCGTAAAGCTGTTCTAACGGTGCCCCAATACGACCGATGCGTAGAAATACATACTTGCTCTCTGACAGTTCGCTGGGTACAAAGACTGGTTGTTGACCGTGTCGCAGTCCAGGTTGAGTTCGTACATTACCTAAGTTTCTGCGCAGTAACTTTACGAAGTCTGTTTCGCTTGGTTTGATTTTGACTTCTGTCAGCAACTGTCCCGGGACTCTGAGAGGGTTGCCGTATAACATCTCTGCCGGACTGGCGTTTATGTCTGCTTTCGGCGCTGTCCTGAGGCCCAACAGTACTAAAGGAAGAATTTGGGTCCAGTTACTGGAATCGTGACAACGTATGGCTGCTTTCAGTGTTCGGTGAAACCGCTCAACCATGCCATTGGCTTGAGGATGGTAGGCAGTTGTGCGCCAATGCTTTATTCCTAGTAGTTTCGTCATCTCTGTAAATATAGTGGACTCAAATTGACGTCCTAAGTCGGTTGTGACTGCATGCGGAGTGCCGAAATGTGAAACCCAGCCATCAATGAATGCTGCTGCCACCTCTTCTGCTGTGATGCCCACTAAAGGAATGGCTACTGGCCAACGCGAAAAACGATCGATGCATGTGAGAATATAACGCTTTCCTTGCGACAGTGGCAATGGGCCCACTATATCCAAGTGAATGTGTTGATATCGGCCATCTACCGCTGCAAAAGAACCGATACTCGTACGGGTATGGCGTTGAACCTTGGATTTTTGGCATGCAACACACCTTCGGACGAAATTTGCTGTATCTTTAGCTATACCGGGCCACACGTATTTTGTTTGGACGATTTTGCGAGTTACTCTGATTCCGGGGTGAGACAAGGAGTGAAGCTTTTATAATACCTGCTGCCTGTAATTTGCTGGAACGTATGGGTGAATGTGAGTGCTGGAAACATCGCAGTACAGTTCAACGTCTGAATCTGGAAGTTTCCACTTTTTTAATACTAACGTTTTTCCGGGCTGGTCGTCTAACAATTTCTGCAGCTCTGGGTCTGTTGTTTGTTCAACCGCAATTCTTTCCACCTCGCTTGCTTCACACTGAACTGCTGCAATTCGAGAAAGGGAGTCTACTACCACATTATCAGCTCCCGCTATGTGACGGATATCGGTCGAATATTGGCTCACAAACTCAAGTTGTCGTGCTCGTCTAGGAGATGCTTTTTCGCTTGCTTGCTGGAATGCATACGCGAGTGGTTTGTGGTCGGTGAATATTATAAACTCGCGGCCTTCTAACGCATACCGGAAATGTTGGACAGCTTGATGAACCACTGTCAACTCTCGATCATAGGCGCTGTATTTCATTTGAGCAGGACTCAATTTTCTTGAGTAGAACGCCAATGGCTGCTGCACTCCGTTTACTACTTGCTGGAGAACGGCCTGAACTGCATCTCCTGAGGCATCAGTTGTAAGAGTCAACTGTGCATCTGGCGCCATAGAGCTAAGCAGGGCGGCCTGCGCCAGTTCATCTTTACACTGCTGAAACGCCACCACGGCATCAGGCGTTCAGGTGATTGCTGTTTGATCATTTTTGCGGGTGCCAGGCGTTAGCGAAAACAAACGTTGTTGACTGTGAGCGGCACCTCGCAAGAATGGGCGATAGAAGTTTATCATGCCTAGAAACTGCCGTAACTGCTTAACGGTTTTAGGTAGCGGGAACTCACGTATAGCCTGCACTTTACTCTCTGGGGGGCGAAATCCTTCGGCTTCAATCACATGTCCCAGAAACTCGATCTTCTTCTGGCCAAACTCACATTTACCAAAATTCACTGCTAATCCAGCTTGCCTTAAACGTTCGAACACTTCACGTAAGTGCTGTTCATGCTCTACGTCGTTCTTAGATGCGATGAGGATGTCATCAATATAAGCGAATGCGAAGTCTAAGTCACCCAACGCCTGGTTGATGAATCGCTGGAACGTTTGAGCTGCATTGCGGAGTCCGAAGGTCATAAATTTGAATTCGAACTAGCCGAACGGGGTTATAATGGCTGTCTTTGGTATGTCCGCGGCTACTACCGGAATCTGATGGTACGCCTTCTGCATATCTATCTTTGAGAACACAGTTTTTGCCTGTAGGATAGACGTCACGTCATGTATAAATGGAATTGGGTAGCGGTCGGGCTTCGTCTGTGCGTTTAGCATTCGATAGTCGCCGCACGGTCGCCAACTTCAATCACCTTTACGCACCATATGGAGTGGGCTAGCCCAACAGCTTTTAGATGGCTGGCGGATACCTGCTTCCAGTAAAAACTGGAACTCATTCTTAGCTTCTTCGAGTTTGCTGCCAGTTAGACGTCTCGGCCGGACGAATGTTGGTGGGCCTGTCGTTTCGATGCAGTGCTCCACCGTTGTAACGGTACTTTGTCGATTTATGCTCATTGTCGCCAGGTCACGGTATTCATGTAACAGCTCGACGTTCTTCGTACCTACGCTGCATACGCGTACTCTATCGTTTGCACCTTGGCTGTATCACCTTTAGCCGCCATAGTGGTTTTGTTGCCTACCAGTCGCTTTCGTTTCATATCCACCAATAAGTCATAGTGCCTTAGAAAATCGGCACCGACGATAGGGCATCTGACGTCTGCTACGACGAAAGTCCATGGGAAATCTCTGCGCAACCCAAGGGACAACTGAAGACGCTTCTCCCCGAACGTGCGAATGGGGGTGCCGTTGGCTGCAAACAAATTCACTGATGAAGCGCTGCTCGTTTTGCACGAATTACGCAAAAATGACCGCGGAATCACTGAGATGTCGGCACCCGTATCTATCAGAAATATGGTGGACGTTACTGGATCTTTAATGGTGAGTCGAGCTAATTGTATGCTGCCTTCGTTGCGGCTCGACGACGGCGAAGGAGCGCTTAGTTTTTTGTATGCGATGATGCTGTAAAATTACATGGCTGTCTGCAACTGCGAGCCTTGCGCCCAAACCTGGAGTGGAACCAGCACCATTCTGGATGATTGCTCGATTGGGAACGTGGTCGGCTGCGGCCTCTCAGTGAACGCCTACCTTGCTGTTGACGGGGGTTCATATCTAGACGACTCAACCGCTGCTCGATTTGGTCTAAGCGCTGACACACTTTTTCTGCTTCGGACCAGGTACTACCGCTGCCTGAAGACATTGCCGAGATCTGATGATAGTCGCCTGCCTCGCAAATCTTGTCAGCCAGTTTAGCTAACTCGCTCAGTTCTACGCTTGATGTTTGAAGAATTGCGCGCACTTGTGGAGGCAAACGCTGGAGCCAGAGTGTTTTCAAGAATTCGTCGCTTACCTTATCCTTCGCCAATGTCGTCAGTTCGTTTAGCAATTGAGTAGGCCGACGATCGCCAAGCTGTACGTCTGATAACAGCCGCTGAATTTTACGCTGCTCTGATTCACCATACCGTTCGATTATTTGTTTTTTTAGGTTCTCGTACCTGTTTGCTGCTGGCGGATGAAGCACTGCGTCAGCCACGTCGGCTACGATGCTGGACTCTATGGCAGCCACCACGGTGTTGAATCTCGTCATGTCGTTGCACACACCTGCCACCGCGAACTGCGCCTCGATCTGCGCGAACCATATTTCGGGTCGCTCGTGCCAGAACGGAGGCACCTTCACCGAAACGCGATTCACCACTGGTGCCGAGTCTTCGCGCTGCTGTCCGAGCGATGCTGCATTCTCATTTTCCACCGACATTTTTTCTTAGTTTCGCTCTGCCACTAAGCCGGAACTCTGCTCGCCGAGTTCTGAAAAGAACTTTTTGTGTGCTGACGCAATATGTTTTTAAGTTCTGAAAAGAACTTTTTGTGTGCTGATGTAATATATCTTTAAGTTCTGAAAAGAACTTTTTGTGTATCGATGAAATATACTCTTTACTACTGAACAGTTCTGAAAAGAACTGATCACGTCGGGGTCACCAGTTTTGTATATTCCACCCTGGTATGTATGAACCGCGCAACCGTGCCCGAACGAAGGCAAAGAATGACTGGCCTGTACACAAGCGCTGTTGCTCTATTTATGCATTAATTGCATTCCCGTGTTTCGTTTTGTTCACATGTTCGAGCATGCACACGTTTGGCTGGTGCTGCGAACATGCACATATTTGGCTGGTGCTGCGAACGAGCACTTGTTTGGCTGGTGCTGCCACAGACCCATTGATATCTAGTATACATCATCAGACGTTCTTTGCCTGAAAAAGCAAAAAAAGCTCTTAATACTCGTAATCGATTTCGTATTAGTGTTAACATATTTTTAATAATAAGGATAAAATAAAATTTTCAATAAAATGTGTTTTCATTTCTTATAATTATATTAAGCGTTATAAAAAAATATATAATAAAAAGCATTTATTACTTTAACCCTAGTATTAACATTCATAATGCAAGTAAAATTGACACAGAAGTCAATATTAAAATATGTTCTACAAAATTTTGTCTTTGTAGAAAACTTTTTTTTATTTATATACGAACTTTATTGGTTATACGTGAATAACCAATTAAAAAAATAAATAAAATAATATAATTATAATATATAATAATAAATAAATTTGACAATAAACTTCGGATTTATTCATCAATATGGTCTCCTTCAAGAATAATGGTCTCCTGCACAAATGATTCCTATACATAAACTTCATATATATTATAGAGTTTGAAGATATGTTAAAACCTTCAAAAAAGACTACTTCTCCATTGATCCTATAGTATCTGAAAATCAATACCAGATCATTAACAGTGTATCTCTTGAAATAAAATCGCGCAATTCTTGAAACAACTTGAATAAGAAAATGCTTTAGTACAGTGTCCTACGCCATGAACCAAGTTCGTCACTTATTGCTTTTAGGTATTGGTTCTTGTTTTTTCTAGCACCTGGGTTAAAGTTCTACTCAACATTGCGGTTTGATGATAAGTTCAGCTGATATATTTTATTCGATGATTATTAACACTTCCGCTCTACTTTAGACAACTATGATAAGTTTACAAAAATGTATAATGCACTATTATGTTAAATCTTGAACAAATCTGTTCAGCTGCCAAAATCTTTTTAATATATATATGTATATAAAAATATTTTTTTAGGTAATTGTGTACAAAGTTTTTTCTATTTTTATTATTAAACATTTTTCGTTGTAGTTTAAGAATTTTTAAAAAATTAAGAAAATATATTTTAATTAATTTTCTAATCACATATATTAACATAATTATCTCCACAAAACTAATTTTATTTTTAAACTGTAAAATATTATTATTATTTAAATAAATTATTTAATAAATTTAATTGACTACTAATATATTATATATTTTTCTACAGGAATCCTTATTCCAGATATACTCAGATTGCACAAACGAATAATTTACATTTTGCACAAAATCAGTTTTATTGCACCTAAAGTAGTTAAACTAACTAGAAAATTAAAGAAATTTTTTATCAACAAACTAATATACATATAAGTATATACATACATACATACATATATACGCGTATATTCAAACCATTCGTATAAATGGTATTGTAAAAAATATAAATTAGGTAAATCTAACTCATCATGTTGGTGGTCAGCATGTTGGTGAAAGTCAGAACTGCATTTACTGGACTTGGTGCTTGCATTTGATTATTATCTAGCAATATACAATAT
This sequence comes from Teleopsis dalmanni, assembly GCF_002237135.1. NCBI lineage: Eukaryota > Metazoa > Arthropoda > Insecta > Diptera > Diopsidae > Teleopsis > Teleopsis dalmanni. The sequence goes on along the minus strand of NC_051846.1, from coordinate 123,959,371 downwards.
GTGTATGGAGATATTTTCATGCTTATTAATATGAATTTTAAATATCTTTGAATAATGTCTATGAACTCTCAAGTAGCATTTATATTTTTGCAATTTAATCGTAAAAAGTGTTCCTGTTTATTTAAAACAAATTCATGGAATTTTAAAAGAACTTAAAGTATTTGTAATGTCAGTCAACTTCAAAATATTTATCGAAGTCATCACACGAATGCTACATTCATTTATTTCAGGATAGATACTCTACTTTAGAACATCTCTGAAACTTTACTTGTTTTATATTAAGATTTGAATTTCAATTTCAATTATTGCCCTGATTTTTTAAGGTCTATATTTGGCTTTCACACGTACTTGTAGTATATCATTTCAAAATGTCTTAAAAATGTGTACCTGCACTAGAATATCAGATATAGGTCTCAACGTTTTTTAAACAATGACTGTAAGCATTGAAACATTGATGTTTTCTTAATATATAGCCTATATGTTTCCCAACTCCCATATACATATGTAAAGTAACGTTAAAAATCCCACAAACTTTGTAAAAACATAGTACTATACACACATTTTACAACTGTTTGTGTCTCTTAAATATCAGACTAAAGGGCTAAATATCAGACTAAAGTATGAAAATATCTCATTAACTTGTTGGCCCCAAAAACTATACTACCGAATTTGGACACATGCACATCATTTAAAGGAATTGTACTTCTGGTTTTCACCAACACAGATGTAAATCTTATTAATAACTGTCAACGGAAAAACTAAGAACTTTTATCTCCTAATATACCAATATTGTACTTTTACAGTACAGTACAGCGGCGGTCCCCGAACAGCTGCCGGTTTCGTGGCGTTAGATAAATAAATTAAAATAAATATTGAAAAATACAGTATTCTAAAAAACATAAAGTTAATAATTTTAATCAGTTTTTCAACCACAAAAATTTTTATAACCTTAATTTTTGTCTCTTGCGTAAAATCTTATATTTTGGGAGAATATATGTACCGGGCCTTGCAAAATTGATTGACGGTTTTTTCAGTCCATAGCACGTTTTGAGTTGAGAACACTACTGCTGTAGTGTATATAGTGTGTATATGTATGCGTGTATGTATATATAACTTATTTATTTATATGCACAGACAATATATAATTATATATATACATATATATATATACATGAAAATGTATATATAAATTAAATATGTGAATACAAACGTACATTATACAAGTGTATATGTATAAGTATATATATTTGTATATATACATTCACATTGAAGACATTAATTTAATTGAATAAATGCAATTATAAGAACCTGCGCTATATTTCGATGTACTCGTAATAAGGAGATCCCGAACCTTAAAGAATGTGCCAAATGCGACTTTCAGTAAGTGGAATTATGCCTGCATGTCAATGTGTCTTATAATATTTATTATATATTACTCATTATACATAATATTAGCAGTAAGAGATGTTATAACTATTGTAAATCTAAGATTATAATTTTTTTTAAACCTATTTACAATTTTTTATTTGCAATGTATACATGAAAAATTACACATAAAAAGTACTAAAAAATAGTGTTTTTAAAAATTAAAATTCATTCACGTATCTAACATTATTCATCCTTTTTAATTGTGAATTTAATTGTAATTGTGAATTGTCTGCCTCCTATCCTATCGATTTACCTATACGGCTGCTTTGACCAAGTTATTCAAGACTCAAAATGTGTGATGTGGAATATCCACGCGCGCTCATACAGAACCCAACAATTCTCATCTCAACAGTAGGTGTGGACATAAGTACTGTGATTTTTAATTTTGCTTCGTCTTTTTTTGCGTGCCTTCATAGCGAACATCTGCCACCTAATGATGCGGACTGGACGACCGTGAAACTAACAATATAAAAATGAAACAGTTTAATTGTGATATACTTGACATCGTTTTATGTGCAAAAAGCTTTGAAGCATTAAATCCCTAAAGTGCGGTTTATTGGTGTTCATCAGTACCTGGAATAAATTTCCAGAAGCAATAATCAAATTCAAAACAAGAATTATTGGTGATAGTATTCAGCAATTTGCATTAAAACGAAAACAAGGAAATATTTGACGCATTTTCTTAATGTCTACGTTGAGTCAGAAATTGAACCAGCGAACGAGTCGTCATGCCGTCTGACGTTCTGCTTTGGTGCTAGTTCAGTCACTTTGTATATATCACACGCAGCTGCGTCCTATAACTTTGTGAATTATTTCCTAAGAGCAAAGTTGTTATGCATGTTATTTCACACTAATCATATCTTACCTCTTATTATTAAGTCTTTACTAGTTGCTGTTAACTATCAAAGTCAACTACCAACTACCAATAAATCAAGTCACTACAAGTTGCCCACATTGATTTTGCATGTAGCTTTATTGGTGACTGGCATTTCAAATTCGCATATTTGGTTCATTACGTCATAACTGTCCAAAACATCGTCTGGGCTTGAAAATAATATCAGAGTTGACGTATCTGTGTCTGTTGTGATATTTTATATCGTATTGTCGTTAGCTTAATAATCATTAGCTTAATAACCATTAGCTTGATAATCCTTTTTCGAAACCACTTTGTTGTCATAGTCAAAGCACTTTTGTTAGAACTAAAATCATTGACCTGGAGCTTGTGGTCTACAAGCAATGTAAACGTACAACATTTCAGAACCTTCTTTCTTAATCTGCCTGTTGATTTCACAAGTTTTTAAAGTTGCTGCAGAGCTGTTGCCAACATCCTTTGAAATTTTATAGCTCATTGCCTATACTTGTGTTTACAACCAATCTCATCCACATTAACACTTCAGTCATACATAAAAAATCATCCATAAAATATACTGCAAAGAATATTTATTGTTAAATGTCTAATTTCATTTACACATCTAACAATAAGTATCAAGTTTTCCATATATTTTTATTATGTTTGTTTCGCATTTTTATTATTTTAAACAAACAATATTCCATTGAGGAAATTTGTTATGTCGACTTCTGCACGACGTAATCGTAATAATTCTACCTGATCTTCTCGAGGTACGTATTGCAGCCTCAGAAACCGGAAATTCAAATTTTGCAAATATTTTTGCAATAGGATTTGTAAGACGACACTGTGGCGATACTGATACAATGTTGTTGACTTTTTACTGATAACAACATTGTTATAAACATATTCGGTGCGATTATTTGGAGCCATTGAAATAGTTAAAAGATTTCAACTTCATAGTTTCATTGGAGGATTTAGTATGGAACAATTATTTCCAAATAAATGTTATTAGAACATCTCCACAATCAGTGGATATAGATCTCGGTGAAACCACAAAACTGTTGCCAAATGTTGTGCTTAAATAAAAGAGAGCGGATCAACTAGCTTCAAAAACACCACTTTAAGAGAGAAGGAATTAGTTAAAGACCTTGAAATTGAGCCTACTTTTAAAGCCAGAATATTAACACGTCTTAAATATCAATCTACAACTTCTTCAGAAAAAAAGATATAAAGTTGTTGGTTTTTATACATTATATTGAGTTGACTTAATAAAATATTTTTTCAGTTAAAATAGTACTCCAAATAAAGGGAATTTTTGTACAACACAGAATAGATTTCAGAAAAATTACAGCTTTTGTAACTCTGCAACACTCTGACAATCTTCAATTAATATTGACCAAAAGCTCATAACCATATATGTTGGTAGCATAGTATCTGAAATTTGAACTTATAAATTGTTTTTGCTTGATAATAATATATCTACGTCTGTCTATATCTAAAATATCATAAATGATAGTAACACGTAAGACGTATATCGAAAAGTATGGAATATTGAATGTCTTAAGCTGATAAAAACCGATCGGCGATTAACCCGCATGTGTCAATCAAGAACAAAATTATAGAAAACATGGACTTAAATACAATAATAAGAGAGTAGACACTAAGATAAACAGATAAAAAACAGATAAGTAAAATTTCATTAGTATAGTCATGAATAAATGTTCGTAATTATATTTATTTTAATTATTATTGCTATATAACACAAATAAAGCACAGTATATATTGTTTCTTATACTTTGTTTGCAAAAGTAGTATTAGTAGTAGTATTAGTAGTAGAAGTAGTATTATAATTAGCACTATTATCTCATTTTTTAATTTGTTGTATTACAAAGAAATTTATAAATTGGTATAATTAAATATATAAAGCTTACAGCTATGACAATTTTGGCGTCTACCGAAGGTTATATTAATATTAAATCATAATAAATATTAAATACATATTATTAAATATGAAGTCAAATTATTAGGTATATATATTAAATTAAATTATTATCACATGATTTTTTATTTTACAATTTCACTATTTTTGTTTTGTTCTTCATCACTGTGTTTAGTTTTTCATATAGGCTAGTAAATAGGAGCTATGTAGTATTTTCGGCCAAGGAGTGGTAGTGGGAAAACTATATACTCATATGAAAATTTCGCAGCACTCAGCATCAACCGAGAGTGAGAATGGGTGACACCACGATCAACTGGGAGGACAGCATTAAATACTTAGGAATCACGTTTGATAAACGGTTTACTTTTCACAACCACATACAAGTCAAAAGAAGTAGTTGCGCAAAAACACTGCACTGCTTACAACCACTTTTCAAACAACAATCTTAGCGCAAAGAACAAATGGCTGATTTATAGCCAGTTAATTAGACCAGCACTACTTTATGGGTGTGTCGCTTATAGCAAAGCTGCCGACTCTACTATCCAAAATCTACAAGTATATAAGGGACAGAACTCTGAAGCTAGATGCGAAATCGACAGGGTCCCCTACTTAGCATTATCTAATATCAAAATAATCACTAACCGCACGGGGCGGTACGCAGAACTTAGATCAGTCATTGAATAATCACGAAGATTATGAGGAATACTCAAATTAGTCAGTGAGATGGGTGAGACTTTGCAGAAACTCTCCAGCCATCATAGCATAAAAGTGCCCAAATGCACTAACTCGGAAAAGGCTCAACATAAGAAGTGCAGACTTGCAGTGGAAATCGAAAAAAAAACGGATTTAGACCAATAACCAACTCCATACCTCGTACAAATCTTTAAAAGACATATGGTAAGACTGCATATTCTGAAATTGATATGCAGACATTTCAAATAACATATCACTTTATAGATATATAATTCATGCTCGGTTATGTAAACTATATATTAATTTTCCAAAAATTTTGTTGAAAACCCTTGAATCGTCTCCAAAATTAGTTAGTCGTGTATTGTAGTTTTTTGGTTGTTATATCTCCATTAGCTATGTAGCCTTCTAAAAGATCACATGAGAACCATCCATGAAAATGATCAACAAAAACCATCGATGCTTGGAGGTAGCCATGTATCGCATCTCGTGAATGCCACTGATACTGCTGTTTTGTAGTACAATTGAGTGATATTTAAAAAAACTTCAAAATAAATAATAACACAAGTGTCATTTGATTTTTAATCATTGGGGCACATAGTATTTAAAATTTTACTTAGCCAGTTATGTCAGTTATGTTATCCGGTGCTATAAACGTATTCGTCTAGTTTTCCCTTAACT
>NC_051846.1:123936089-123953683 GCF_002237135.1 Teleopsis dalmanni | reverse complement strand
TAGAAACATAATCAAATTCAGTTAACCCTGAAATGCAAAATATCTAACTCAGCAGATTTTTGCACCTGGGTACCGAATTTGATGCTTGCTGTCTTTGCAATAGCATTACCTAGATAACGCTATAGTAGACAGCTTAATATTTAGATCAACATGCATATTCGCGTTAATACGATATTTATGAAAATATGCATGTCTATACAAACATAAATAAAATGCATACTAAGGTATGCAAGAGGTATGAGAATGTAACTCCTCCACCCCTTGATTCGAGATTCTCCTGGATCTCGTTACTCCGTTAAATATTTTTTCTTAATTTTATCTAATTCAATGTCTTTAGATGAATGTTCTTAAATCTTATTTATAATTTTAATATTATTTTTCTTTTTTATGCAAAAAAAATATTATTACTATTGCAAGTATTATTACAAAAATTAAAAATCCACTTATTCCATAAGATACATTTTGATGAAATTTTAGTTCTTCAATTTGTTTAATATTTTCAAAATTTTTAATAGCGATTTTTCTGAAATTAATTTCTTTTGGAAAAGTGATATTGACATTGGTAGTCGGAATATAGAACTTGTCTTGTACCATCACTTTTTTATTTTCGAAAACAAATTGTCTTATTTTTATTTTACAATTATATATTGATATTAAATAATTCTTGTTTAAAATTACATTTCTATCATCACAATCTTGGATTGCTACATCATTCTTTGCATTCTTAATTACAAAAGTTTCTTCATCCATATTTAAAATTTCGAATTTGTTATTAAACTTTAATACACAATTTTGATAATAAATACAGTTTTGACTTTCTTTTAAGTTTTTTAAATCCATTTCCTCTTCGTAAGTATATACAATATTTTTTATTTCTATTACATGTTCAAGTTTTACATTAATTTCCATAAATTCCTTATTTGGCATTGGTACTATAGCTTTTACAAATGTTTTAATAAAATTTGTTGGTATTTTAATTGCAAAAATTAACATAGATTTTTTATATTCCATTATACCTAATTTTAATAACTTAAGTTTATAAAAATCAATATTGAAACGTTCTATTTCTTCAATGGATAATATACTTGGATGTAACATTTTATGTTTAGCGGCTGATATATTGTCTTGTATTTGGTTGAGTCTATTTTCTAAAAACCTAATTTTTTGCATTTGGTCAATATATAATAAATATTTAACAACTTCACTATTCTTTAATTTAATTTGTTCATAAATGGTTTTGATTTTTTTTCTGTCTTCTTCTACATTATTTTTTAAAGTAACCATGCTTTCATTAAAGTATTGATTTATTTGGACTTGTTTGTTTATTGTAGTAATGGAATTATGATTATTTTCTTCTGTAATTCGCAAATGTTCTAATATTTCCTGACGATCATCATCGTCCATAGTTCCGAACAACCATTTATATGTTTTACCAACGACGTTCAGCAACCCTCTTTTCTGCCTAACACTTTCTGAAGATGGAGTTATTGATTTTACTTTGGCTTGGAGTATTTCTATCTCTTTGTATAATAAATCTTTGTTAAAAATTTCTAAATTCTGTATATTTGCTTTGATTTGTATAATTATCAAGTTAATTTCATTTGGATCGATCATGTGTACAATTGTAATTGTGTGATTTATTATTTCTACTTCCCTCAATCTAATTTGAGTGTAACCAATTTCCTCAGTAATTTTGGAGACTTGTAACATTTGTTGGGTTCCTGTTATGAGCATCATCAGAGTCATTACAAAAGCCAGGATCTGCAAATTTATATGATCTTTTTATATTTGATGTGTGAATATTTTCTAATTTTCTTTTTATGAATTTAGGTTCATTTTTATGCCTAACATTTTTATAGTTCTTAATAAATCCTTCTGTACGGTTTTCTGTATAATTTTCTCGGTTTCGGTTTCTTTTGGAAATTCTAAAAAGTTTTGCTTCGTCCATTCGCTTTTTAATTAATTTGTGATCGATTTTGTTATATTCTACTTCTAATGGCGTAGCTTTTATTGTACTATGATAAGAATTATTATAGAATTTTATAGCTTTACACATTTGAGCTGTGATTGGAAGTTTTTCTGCTAAATTTAAGGTTCTTATACGTTCAGTAAGAGTATTATTTAACCTTTCAATATCGGAATTCCCTGTATGACTGTTAGGTTTTGTGGCATGGTAGTCTATACCTTTAGCAGATAGAAAGTCACGAACATTTCTGGAATTAAACTCATTATCAAAAATAAATGTTTTTGTATGCCCTTTTATGGCTAAAAATTTATTTATTTTTTCTACAATCGTTCGACTATTTCTGTCAGGTAAATTGAAAAAGATTGCATGTTTTGAGAATTTGTCAATAAAAATTATAAAAGATTGCTTACTGTTAACGTAAGTATCTATATGAACAATTTCATTTACAGTTGTGGGTGTTTGGGTGAATAGAAATTTTGATTTAATAGGATTTCGGTCATATTTCCCTCCATTGCAAATATCACAATTATTGATTATCTCATGAATTCTAATTTTCAGTTGTGGATGGTAAACCTTATGCTTCATTCCCTCATAAGTTGGAATAATTCCCGAGTGTCCTACTTCATATTTGTGAAAAAATGCTATCTGTTTCTTTAGTTCATGATCTTCCTGTATATCTTTGGCAAAATAGCTACACTTCACAAAGGACATTTTCTGATTATTTGAATATGTACTTAATAAAATTTGTTGTAACTTATTATACTCATGATGATTAAGTTCAGAGTATATTGCGACTTTGGCATTATCAAAATGTCTTCGTACTATATTAATAACATTTTCAGAGATAATATCCCGTTTATCGATAAAAACTCGTTTGTTTTTGAAAATATTGATTACTTCAACTGTCTTGGTTTTTACTAAGATTATTTGTTTCCTAAAACGGTTTACAATGGTATCAAGAATTTTAAAATGGTCATTAAAATTTTCTACCTGAGAATGGATAGTTTCGCCTTCAACTGATACATTATGGTTATTATCATTTTCTTCTAAATTCGTGTTATTATCTTGGGAGTTATTAGCTTGTACTTCCAAGGAAACTGATGTTTGGTTTTGTTGATTTTCGGCGCTTAAATTTTTGATTCTTAACATTTCATCCAAGGTGAATCCCAAATTTTCGGAATCTAACATATTTATTTCATCGCAATTAATTCGACTAAGAAAATCGGATATTTTATTTTCTTTTCCGGTAATGTAATCGATTTTGGCATCGTACTCTCCCAGCTGCACTAACCATCGTTGCAGTCTAGGACTAATATCCTTACCAGAATTTTTTACTTGTAACCACTTAAGTGGCTGATGATCTGTTTGCAGATCAAACTCTCTCCCAAAAATATAAGGTCTATAGTACTTTACTCCCCACACTATTGCTAATAATTCTTTTTCAATAGTGGAGTAATTTTTTTCATGGTCATTTAATGTTCGCGAAGCAAACGAAATTGGGTGACCCTCTTGAGTCAAAACTGCGCCGATTGCAAAATTGCTGGCATCAGTGATGAGTTTAAAACGTTTATTGAATAAAGGATATTTTAAAATGGGATGATTTGTTATGATATCTTTTAGTTTTTCAAATGAAATAATATAATTTGGATCATTTAAATTAACCTTTGCATTCTTTTTTAAATATGCAACCATTGGATAGGCTATTTTAGAATAGTCCTTTATAAACTTTCTATAGAAACCAGTAATTCCTAAAAAGGATTTAATTTGTTTTTGTGTAGTAGGCAGCTTCAATTTTTGTATCACTTCAATTTTATTTGGGTTGGGCTTTATGCCCTCAGATGTAAGAATATGCCCCAAAAAATCGGTTTCTTTTTTTAGGAAACTACACTTTTCTAATCGGATCTTTAGCTTTGCTTCTTTTAGTTTTAGAAAAATTTTTTTCATGTTCTCCATATGTTCAGACAAGGAAGTACTAAAAATTAATACATCGTCTAAATAAACGACGCAAATTTTATTTATAAATTCTCGAAGCACAGAATTCATAAGTCGTTGAAAGGTGGATGGGGCATTTTTGAGCCCAAAAGGCATCCGCAAAAATTCATAATGACCTAACGGGGTCGAAAATGCGGTTTTCTTCCTATCGTTGTCATGCATCAAAATTTGATGAAAGCCTTTGGCAAGGTCTATAGACGAAAAATATTGAGCTTTACCTAACTTATCTAAAATTCCATCTATATTAGGAATTGGAAATTTGTCATTTACAGTAACTTCATTCAGTTTTCTGTAATCAATTACGATCCGCCATTTTTGAGAACCAGATTTGTCCACTTTTTTTGGGACTACCCACAAGGGACTATTATAAGCAGAATTGCTTTCTTTAATTATATTATGCTTCAACATTTCTTTTATCTGCCTTTGAATTTCTAATTCATGGGTTTGTGGATATCTGTATATTTTTGAATAAATAGGTCGATCACTTGTAGTAACAATTTCGTGCTTAATTTCGTGGGTAAAAGAGAGTTTATCCCCCTCTTTGAAAAATAGTTCGCTAAAGTCCTGTAATAATTTTTTTAATAATTGGTTTTCTTCAGAATTTAAATGTCTCAAATCTAAATTTTCTATGTCGCTGAATTCAAGTGTACATATTTCCTGATTTTTATAGGGGCTAAAAATTTTAAAGTGTATAATATTGCCTAATATGTTGACAAATTTATTCTCTTCATCAATCTTAGCTTTAAGAGGGATGAGAAAATTTTGTCCTATTATGGCATCACAATTTTTACTACTGAAGTCAATTACCTTCCAATGGAAGGTACCTGAGACGTTAAATTCTCTAGGTATAGAAGTAATTATTTTATGTGTCACCTGATTAATTCCATTTATTGTTCGGTAACAAACGGGTGTTGGGAGTTTCTGTTCAGTGAAATGATCTTTGAGAATATTTGGTTTAATTAAACTAGTGTCAGAACCGGTATCAATGAGACATCTAATTTCTTTGCTACCAATTGTTATTGTTATTATGGGCAATCTGCAGATCGAGGCAGGTTGAAAAAATTTACATCCTCCTCTACATTACCAATATCCATTGGCTGAAAATCAGTTCTTTTATTAATTTGGCTACGTCTAGTATTTTGGGTATCAACACTCATATGTGAGTTTCTAGTCTGAATTGAATTATTGAACTTATTATTTTGGTTTGACTGTGTTGAATTATCATTCTGATTATATCGCCTGAAATTACTGCTGTAATTATATTGATTATTGGGTGCAGATGGTGTCTGATTACTTCGTTTATTATAGTATTGTGACTGTAATGGTCTTTTCAATCTATAATTAAAGTGAATTGTTCGTGGATCGTCTAGCGCTTTAATTTGCGTATTCTTCCTAATAACATCGTTAAGTGTACTGTTTTGATCAATATATGTTCTTAAGGGTATGTCAATTTTGTCAATTAAAATGTTTACTAAGTCCCTATCTACTCTACTTGGCTCATAAATGTCTGGCTTATTATCATCGAATGTATATATTTTATTAAGTTTTGACCTCGCCATTTCAAAATAAGAAAATAAATCTCTTAAATTACTTACTTTTATATTGCGACATTTATTGTAAATATCACCATATGTTGCCCTCGGTCGGTAATAGTCCATTAGCTTAATTTTAACTTGGTCCCAGGTTGTATTTGGTCCAAGTCCTCGAATATAGTTGCCGGCATCACCTGTTATCTTCTCGTTGATTATAATGGTCATTGCTAGCTTCGTTAATTGATGGTTTTCTGGTGGGCATAGTTCCATGACAGCTTCTACTGATGCTATAAAAGCAATGGCATCATGATCCTTGTTGAGGCATTTTATTTGGCGGAATTGCGTCAAAATATCTTTTGGTGCTAGAAGCCCTTGATGTTGCTGCATATTTTGCTGTATTTGCTGTTGTTGTACTTGCTGAACTTGCTGTTGTATTTGTTGTTGCTGTACTTGTTGAACTTGCTGTTGTATTTGCTGTTGTTGCACTTGTTGAACTTGTTGTTGTACTTGTTCGTGGAGCAGAATTTTAGCTTCTTGCCTCCTTATAACTTCCTCCATTTCCTGAAGTCTTTGCTGCAATTGCTCCATTTCGTTGCTCATGATTGGTCGATTTAAGTCGAATGCTTTTACTCTCCGCATTCAAAACTTTTTTGATATAAATAGTCGTTGCACTTCTTTTTTTTTTTTTTTAAGAATTTGCTTTTTATTAAAGTTAACTTCTGCATACAAATAGTTGTTGCAGTTTATTAGCGTTTATTTTTTTAAAACTTTTTATTAAAGTTAACTTCTGCATACAAATAGTTGTTGCAGTTTATTAGCGTTTATTTTTTTAAAACTTTTTATTAAAGTTAACTTCTGCATACAAATAGTTGTTGCAGTTTATTAGCGTTTATTTTTTAAAACTTTTTATTAAAGTACACTTTTTAGATATAGATAATCTTTGCACTTTATTACCGATTTGATTTTTTTTCTAAGGTTCTCTTTTTGTTTTGAGACAAATCACCGTCGACTGCGCCAATTATATTTAATAAAGACACAAAATTTAAGTTATATGTTTCTTTATTGAATTGAATCTTAAGACTAAATTAAAAATATTTCTTAAACAATACCTTAAGTCTAGAAACATAATCAAATTCAGTTAACCCTGAAATGCAAAATATCTAACTCAGCAGATTTTTGCACCTGGGTACCGAATTTGATGCTTGCTGTCTTTGCAATAGCATTACCTAGATAACGCTATAGTAGACAGCTTAATATTTAGATCAACATGCATATTCGCGTTAATACGATATTTATGAAAATATGCATGTCTATACAAACATAAATAAAATGCATACTAAGGTATGCAAGAGGTATGAGAATGTAACTCGCCTGCTATATTTCAAAAACATTTAGAGCAGCTTATATTAGGTGTAGAAGGATGTGGTAATTATATTGATGATATAATCATCGCGGCTGAAACGGTGGACCTACATCGTCAACGCTTAGAAAAAATTTTGTCAATTTTGATTGAGAACGGTATTCGTTGCAAACAAAAAAAATGTGAATTTTTAGTGGAAAAACTGGAATATTTAGGTAGAACAATTAGTGCAAATGGTATTTTACCTGATGAAAAAGGTGTTTACGCTGTAAAAAAGTTGCCACGCCCAACAAACATTAAAGAAGTCGAAGCATTTCTGGGTAAAGTGAATTATTACCATAACTTTATTCCAAATTTTTCGCAATTGGCCGCGCCTATCAATCATTTACGTCGGAAGAACATCAAATTTGTTTGGGGCACTAAGCAGGAACAAGCATTTGAAGCTTTAAAACGACACATAATAGACGCAACCGAATTATCACATTTTCAAGAACATCTACCATTAGTCTTAGCTACTGACGCCTCATCATATGGAATTGGAGCTGTCCTTGCTCATCGAAATCCAGACGCCCTATTGCTTTCGCATCAAAAACGCTCAACACTCATCAACTTCGATACAGCCAAATCGAAAAAGAGGCACTTTCGATAATATTTGGAGTTACTCGTTTCCATCAGTACTTATTTGGTCATAAATTTATTCTGGTTACGGACCATAAACCTTTAGTAAGCATCTTCAGTCCAAACAAAAATTTGCCATCAATGTCTACACATCGGTTGCAACGTTGGGCAATAACATTGATGTCTTATCAGTTTGAGATACAGTTTCGTAGAACTGCCGATCACTCAAATGCCGATGCCTTATCACGCCTGCCTTGTGGACCAGATCCTGAGTTCGACAGGTTGGAGCATTGTTATCAAATAGAAAATTATGACACACTTATCAACGTCGGATTGCTACAACAGCACTACAAAGACGATTACATACTAAAACGTGTAAAAAATTTCATTTCGGAAGGGTGGCGGACAAAATTAGCTGATGGCGACATGGATTTGCTTCCTTATTTTCGTCGTAAGTATGCTCTTTTCATTCGAGATGATTTGATTTATTTACAGACAGATGCTACTCGAGTCATTGTACCTCAATCCTTGCATCAGTCAGTTTTAAAGCTTCTCCATGACGGCCATTGGGGCATCGTTAAGATGAAGCAACTCGCTAGGCAACACTGCTGGTGGCCTAATATTGACAATGACATCGAAAAACTTGCTTCACAATGCAGTGTTTGTCAAATTGCGGGTGCAAGTCCGAAACAAAAATACCATGAGTGGCCAAAGCCAGAACGACCATGGCAACGAGTACACATAGATTTTGCTGGCCCAGTGTTCCAGTCTATGTGGCTAATAGTAGTTGATGCTTTCTCACAGTTTCCATTTGTGGTACAGCTTAAAACTATCACCACTATTGACACCATAGCAGCTTTGTCAGCAGTTTTTTCATTAGAAGGACTACCTGAAACTATAGTTAGTGACAATGGACCTCAGCTAACTTCCGACCAGTTCGCTGAATACTGTGCTCGTAATGGCATAAGTCATGTTAAAACAGCACCATTTCACCCAGCATCAAATGGGCTCGCGGAAAGGTTCGTACGTACATTCAAATCATCCGTTCAAAAGAATATTGATGATGGGTTATCGATTAAATTGGCTTTGGTAAAGTATCTAGCGACATACCGAGCTATTCCTAATGCCGAAGGGAAGTCACCGGCAGAATTGTTACATGGGCGTGCGCCACGTACTTTGCTTACACTGTTATCAGCACCACCAAACAACAATAAACCCGTCACTCGTTCAACTAAATTTTCGCCTAACGAAACATTATGGTCGAGGTCCGAAGTGGGTGGAAGCAGTCATTATTAAAAACTTAGGATGCATGGTTTATATTGTGAAAACGTCCAACGGTTACGTGAGACGTCATCAAAATCAAATAAAACACCGTTCATCAACGTCAGCAGAAAACAACAGCAAATCTGATTGGTATATGTTGCCAACACCTGTTAGTGAGCAGGAGGATAACAACAACACTAATCACACTAACACTGAAGAGCGTCCTCAGATGACTGAACAGATACCACGTCGAAGCGCTCGTACTCGAGCTCAACCTAATCGTTATCAACCTATTTAAAACTTTTATATATCTTTATACCTTATACATAGAACATATATTTTGAATATATTACTTGAATATATATATTGAATATATTATTTGAATAATACATAATATACATACCTTTAAACCTTATACATAGAACATATATTTCGAATATATTACAATTTTAAGGGGCGAGATGTCATATTCAACAATATTAATAATTACTTTAAATATATAAAGTTGGAAACTCTAGCCTGTAAGTAGTTTAAGTAAATATTGTATAATGTAAAAAAATAAAGTTAGTTGATTAAGATAACTCAAACAAAACACTTACAAAAAAAGGCCTTATATGATTGCAAACTTTTCAATTCATTTTTTTTAATAATATATTAATAAGTTTTTCTGGAGTCAATAGTGACTTACTTCGGAGAAACGCAAATAGTTTACAATACTGCGGCAAGTGGCCAACAATTTAATTCAACGTTTAAAATCAAAGGCCAAGTGTACAATAAAGTAGATTCATTTTTGCCAATGCCAAACGAACCATATAAATTTTTACAAATATACTTCATGGGCGGTGAGGACATCAATCGTGTGGATGCACGTTGCGAAAACAAAAACATCAATTCACCGTATGCCAGGCACATTGTCGGCGAACTAGATACCCTATTGAATGAACACAATGAATTATTGAAATTTTTTAAATCACACATGCATAAATTGCAAAGTGACAATCACGCTATCATCATCAATCCTGACAAAACACCAGCTGGAGAGCACGTGGTAGATTCAATGTGGCTGTTGTTGACGACGTTGCTAGAATCATGGTTGGCGACAGCACATCGACTCGAGAAATCATGTTTAGAAGAAGAAACAATAATCTGGATTTCATCGCCGACACACACCGTTCATACGACGCTCTACAATATCCGCTAATCTTCTGGAAAGGACTAGACGAATATTGTATAAACATTAAACAACGAGATCCCGCAACAGGTAATTCATTCATTATGAAGATCATAATTCATTTTTAATCAGTATTTATGAATTAATATTTTAATATATATGAATATACTGTTTCAATTACCGAAACAAACAAGAAAGTGAGTTCGATGGACTTTTATGCGCATCGTATGATGATCGACGCGGTCAAGACATTATCATTCTGCGATGTCGTGAGCTGTGCCAACAATTCATAGTCGACATATACGTGAAGATAGAAAGCGAACGTCTGCGGTTCCTACGTTTCAATTAACAAAAATTGCGTGTGGAAGAATGCATTCACTTGCGACACACTATCATTAGCGACACGGAAACAGGCGATATTGGTAACTCCATTATTCTACCATCATCAGTAGAAATATTTAATACGGCAAAACAACGTTTGCCGGGTTATCTAGTGCAATATAATTAATATTTATGGTTTACATGTTTAAAATGCTACAAAGGAAAAATTTTTAGTAATTTTAAAAAGTCAAAGTAATATATTAAATTAAATGTACTATCCATAATGAATAGAAAGCAAGTTTTTAAGTGAATATAAATAATTTTAATTAAGAATTAAAAAAAAAATATATATGTATATACTCCTGTAAAATAATTATATGTGCAAAATTTGTTCTTCGTTAATCTCTTCATAGAATAATGGTACTATTTATTTTTATATACAGTTGATTTTGTAGTTGAGTTTAACTGCTCTGACCATATATGGAGTTGTTTTTGTATACTATTTGTGGTACCCTTGTCATAACTAAGAACAATAGGTAGCAAGTTTATTAGAAAATAATTATATGTGCAAAATTTCTTTGCTTCTCGAAGTGTCAACAGTAAATGGAAATAAAGTTGTGAAGTGTATTATAAAGTTCTTTTTTAAAACTATTGAAGAGTAAAGAATAATTGGTAAGTAAAATACTTCTTATTTATTAATAAATATTTATTATTTTAATTAAGTTTAGATAAAAAATGACGCGTGGGTGGAACTTTCCAGTGAAGAGTGCGGAAAGATTATTGGAATGAGTCTTGCTGGGATGAAAAGTGGCGAAATATCTGCTGCTGTTAATAGACACCGCAATACTATAATAAACTTTTTAAAAAATCGCAAAAACTATGGTGTTAATAAGCGAGGCGGCCGCATACCAACTATTAACGACCGAACAAAACGGCATATTCAGCTTCTTGTTACCAATGAGAGGATGAATTACAGACAAATAAGAAATTAATTAGATTTGTCTATAACTAGGCAATGCTTAAAGCTAAAATATGAGTCGAAAGTTCCCAAATCGTGCCTTACACAGAGACATAAAAATGCTCATTTAGCTTTTTATGACAAATATAAGTTTTGGGACGAGGAGTTCGTAACAGTTGTTTTCAGTGATGAAAAAAAGTTTAATCTAGATGGTCCAGATTGTCAACAAAAATATTGGAGAGATATTCGTCATTAACGTTAGAATTGCAACAAACGCAACCATGGTGGTGGTTCACTAATGGTGTGGGCTGCCTTTACCTGGAAGGGAAAGTCTAATATATGCTTCGCACCATCAAAAATGAATTCGGAAATATACATAAATCTGTTGGATAGCAAACTGATAAATTTCGCTGAAAATATTCATGGAGATAATTGGACTTTCCAACAGGATAATGCTCCAATACATGTTACTTGTGCTACGAAAAAATTCTTTGATGAGAGAAACATCGCATTGCAAGATTGGCCGGTCATGAGTTCTGACATAAATCCAATAGAGAATCTTTGGGGTATTCTTAGTGCCAATATTTATAAAGTTTAGATTTTCACTATGTTATGTGCCCGCGCAAAATAATATCACTGCGTATTTTTGATATTTTTCAAGTGCAAAACGTGCAAACTAATTTAAAATTTTTATCTCAAATAATCGAGACAGTGACTCTTTACAAAATTTATAAAAATATTAGTGCCCAACTTAAAGTCAAAAATTAAATTATTAATATATTTATATTGTTGATATGCAAAAAAGTGAATTTATTTGCAAAATTGTTTTGTTTTTGAATTTGTTTATTTGCGTTAATTTCGCATGCTTCTAAAAACAGCTGATAGAGACAGAACATTACGCTCTGAAGCTTAAAATAAAAAACAATAAAAGTATTGGAAATAGAAAAAAAAAAATTTGTACAAATTGCAACTCACGATATCGTAATTCGTGTGATCGTGTAAATTGCGTAGTTAACTTGTTAACTTATGCTAAATAAATAAAACTAATAAATACGCGAAAGGACGCTTTAAATAGTAATAAATATTTAAAATATTTCAAATCTTATTGATTTATATTAGATATAGAACTGTTAATACATCACAAAACATTGTATGAGCGATTGTGAAAGAATAAGACGGGTTAGTGAAAATGGCCTAAATGGCTATATAATGATAAATTCATACGACGCCATAATAAATGATCATTCTGCAATCAAATCTCTAAATAAACCAGCAACTCAAACAAATGTATCAATAATAGCTAGTGAAATAGCAATTGCAAATAAAATTAATATAAATAATAATAAAAAAGACAATTTAAAGAACACTTTCCCAATCGAAGAACAAGTTCTAATAATTTATGGAACAAAAAGCATCTCGAAACAATCATTAACCAACACGACTTCAGGTGTTCCAAACAGGGAAACACCAAAATTAGCTCAAGCAAAGTATTTACAGCAACAAATATACCAGCTTCAACAGCAGCTCGAAAACCTATACAATGAAGAAAATGTAACACTCCGCGTTAACGGATCCAATGCAAATACTCAAAAGGCAACTACAGGCTCAAACGCTACTCCAATAAACAACAAAAATAACACTAGGCAAAGAAAAGATGAAATTAAAATAAAACAACAAGCAATGCAGACAGGTATGGATCGCTATGTGAACATAATAAGCAAAAGAAAGCGTACTCCTGAAGAGCC
Organism: Teleopsis dalmanni; assembly: GCF_002237135.1. Classification (NCBI taxonomy): domain Eukaryota; kingdom Metazoa; phylum Arthropoda; class Insecta; order Diptera; family Diopsidae; genus Teleopsis; species Teleopsis dalmanni. Next base: position 123,940,757 of record NC_051846.1, on the reverse strand, counting down.
AAAAGTGAACAAAGTTATCAAATTCCAAGAAGATCAAACCTCAACAACCAAACTCAGAAACAATCGTTGCTGGCTAATGAGTATGAACCAAGTACTAGCAGTAAACCCACAACTGAAAAACTCAAACCTCCACCAATTTATTTGCGCGAGCGTAGCTCAAAAGCACTTATTGAGTACTAAGCTCAACTGGTAGGAAATAAAAATTTCTATATTGTACCTCTTACAAAAGGTAATGTGCACGAAACTAAAATTCAAGTAGACAACGAAGCAAACTATCGTGATGTTGTAAGAGACCTACAAGCTAAAAATAGGAACTACTACACCTACCAACTTAAAAGCAGTAAGGGTGTTTCTGTGGTCATAAAAGGAATCGATCCCAACGTTAACACTGATGAGTGAAAAGAAGCTCTTGGTGTGCTAGGATTTCATGCCAAGTCAGTTATTAATATAATTAACAGGGACAAAATTCCACAACAAATGTATAAGGTTGAGCTGCTGCCAAATGCCACAAAACTAAAGAAGAATGAAGATCATCCAATCTACAAATTAAGGTACTTGTTAAACTATAGAGTTCCTGTGGAACCCCCTTACCCACGGTGTGTGTTGTGTGTGGTGAACTTCACCATACTTCAGAATGTGACAAAAAAGATAATAAAGACAAAAAGGTAGTAAAATGTAGTAACTGCAATGGTAACCATACCGCAAATTACCAAAAATAATATGTTCTCAACAAACACTGCTGTCTCCAATGATTCTTCTTCAAACAGGGCGATTCAAGGCGTCACATATGCGAATGTATTAAAGTTAAATGCCCAGCAGGAACAACAAGTTCCAGTTTAATAAACTCCAGTACAACGAGCTCTAAGCAGTAATTTTGAAATGATGTTTTCACAGTTCATGCAAACCATACAAACTATGTTCAACCAAATAATACAAATGCAATCGCAATTGATGTCAGCGATTTTAGCCAGGTAATGAGTAGCATAAAAATATGTGCATGGAATGCAAACGGCATAAGACAACATAAATTAGAAATTTTGAATTTTTTAAGCCAAAATGAAGTTGATGTAATGCTCATATTTGAAACTCACTTAACTAATGTAGTAATATACATAAGTATTATTATAATTAGATTTAAGAGATATTAGACTAAAGAGGTTGTAAATAGATCTAAGAGAGTAAATTTGTATTTGCTATTTTGTAAGCAGCAAATATAGCTGCAAGCAAGTACAAAGAAGTTGAACAAGTCAGTAATAAATGGTGATAAACAACGCGAAGAAATTTGTAATTACTCCCTACAATTTCAGAAGTGGGATTCGGCACATTTTTTTTTTCTTTTTAATAAGTTAATAAAAATATATAAGAATTTGTGGATTTATCAAAAATCAAAAAATATAAAAATATTTATCTTATATATAAAATTAACATTGTCAAAATGTTAGTTAGTACGGTAACGGCTTTACCGTATTCCGAAACGGTATTCAGTAGGTCTGAGAATCGGTTACTATCTATTTTTCATACCGCTAAAGTGATTAGGGAGTCCCTACCCAGCAAAAATAATCTTAATAATTTTAATCTTAATATTTTATGTAACCACGCCAACAAGTACATCGAGCATTTACATCCACTTCGTTTCTTCGTCTTCGCCTTGCATGGCAGATGGAAAATGTACTAAAAATTTTTCTAAAAATTTCACTAATACTATAACAAATACCGACGGATATCCAATATATCGTCGAAGAAATCCCGATAATGGGGGACAATGGCGGGTGGTGCCGTATTCGCCTCTGCTAAGTAAGACATACAATGCTCATATTAATGTTGAGTTTTGCAGTTCTGTGAAGAGCATCAAATATATAAGTATGTCCATAAAGGCAGTGATATGGCTGTGTTTAGAGTAGAAAATACTTATGTAAATGCTCCTCCAATGAACAAAAACGGTGAAATTACGCTCTACCAAATTGGTCGGTACATCAGCTCCAATGAAGCTGTTTGGCGTGTCTTCGGTTTTCTAATTCATGAACGGGATCCAGCAGCTGTTCAGTTAGCCGTCCATCTTGAAAACGGTCAGCGTGTATTTTTCACGAACGAGATAGTGATTGATCGTGGTCCAAATCCATCTAAATCTACACTCACTGCATTTTTTGAATTGTGTAATAGTACGGATGATTTTGGTGCCTTTGCAAGAACATTGCTCTATTCACAAGTACCACGCTATTTCACATGGTCTCAAACAATAAAATGGATGCCCCTCAAGCAAGTTTCACCAGTTGATGCATGTCTCAATTTATTTAAATCGAACGCTTATTTACAGTTAATCCAAGACATACTGAGTGCTTACCCATTATCATTATTATTATTTACAGTCTATCCAAGACAATTTAAATTTGAAGATACAACAGTTGTTGCCAGGGAACTTGGTATCATACAAATCTATTGATTTTAAATTAATAGTTTAATAAATAAACTATAATAACTTAAAAATAATATTGTTTGGCGTTTGTTATTTTTATTTTCCTTTTCGTTCATAGCGCTCCATGTCTATTTCATGCATATACCACATACTTACTTTTTGTCTACACTAGAATTTATCTAGAAACTAGAAATAATTTATAAGGCAAAACAACGTTTGTCGGGTTATCTAGTCTTTATATAAAATCTTATTATTTTATTAAATGATGACGAAATTATTTTGCAGGTCAATTGGTCAATTCTACACCTGCTAGTGCTTCGAGTAATTCGGCTTTACATTTAAAACGGTGCATTTTTGCATATACTCGTATTTGAGCGTCTGGAATTCCATCCACCACATAGTTAATCAACTCGTCATTATCCATGGAAATTTTATTTGCAAGCATAATTTTATCGTTGAAATATTTACAAAATTCTTCATTATAGTGCCACTTACGCAACTCGAACTTTTTGCGAAGTTTCAATTTATTATCCCGCACTCCGAACATTATTGATAGTTGTTTCAGCAACTCGTCGACACTCTCAGTCATCAAATTTTGCACATGCTTCAATGTATGTGCATTAACATCTCTTAAATTACTAAATGCATCATTGTCGTCCGTTACCTGCATTTGTACAGTGCCGCTGTAGCTTGTTGGTGCCTTTTTATCACCCTGAACCACATTTTGGTCAATCGTTTTGTCTACATGAATACCGCCAACGACTGCCTCTCCATCAGATCGACGCAGTTCTGCCACGGACCCTTGATCACTTTCACCACCATTATCTCCAACAATTTCAACATGCAGTTCTTTTCGACAGTGCTCAAAATTTGGCGAGTTTTTAACCGAGCCACCAGCGTGGCTTTGTCGCCATGTGCAGACAAACCAATTGTCTTACACATGTTTTTTAATTCTGACACAGTCTTTTTCGCTGTGTCACTCATTTTTAAAGTTTCTTTTTTAAAGTTACTAAAGAGATAATAATTACATCAATATTATATATTTTATATTATTATACTAGATAACCCGACAAACGTTGTTTTGCCTTATAAATTATTTCTAGTTTCTAGATAAATTCTAGTGTAGACAAAAAGTAACTTACTTATTATAAATGTGTAAGTATGTGGTATATGCATGAAATAGGCATGGAGCGCTATGAACGAAAAGGAAAACAAAAATAACAAACGCCAAACAATATTATTTTTAAGTTATTATAGTTTATTTATTAAATTATTAATTTAAAATCAATAGATTTGTATGATATCAAGTTCCCTGGCAACAACTGTTGTATCTTCAAATTTAAATTGTCTTGGATTGACTGTAAATAATAATAATGATAATGGGCCAGTAACATTAACCAACAACAGTCGAAGATAAAATAACTCAGTGTGTCTTGGATTAACTGTAAATAAGCGTTCGATTTAAATAAATTGAGGCATGCATCAACTGGTGAAACTTGCTTGCGGGGCATCCATTTTTTTGTTTGAGCCCATGTGAAATAGCGTGGTTCTTGTAAATAGAGTAATGTTCTTGCAAATCCACCAAAATCATCCGTACTATTACACAATTCAAAAAATGCAGTGAGTGTAGATTTAGGTGGATTTGTACTACGATCAATCACTGTCTCGTTAGTGAAAAATACACGCTGACCATTTTCAAGATGGACGGCTAACTGAACAGCTGCTGGATCCCGTTCATAAATTAGAAAACCGAAGATACGCCAAGCAGCTTCATTGGAGCTGATGTACCGACCAACTTGGTAGAGCGTAATTTCACCGTTTTTGTTCATTGGAGGAGCATTTACATTAGTATTTTCTACTCTAAACACAGCCATATCACTGCCTTTATGGACATACTTGCAAATATATTTGATGCTCTTCACAGAACTGCAAAACTCAACATTTATATAAGCATTGTATGTCTTGCTTAGCAGAGACGAATACGGCACCACCCGCCATTGTCCCCCATTATCGGGATTTCTTCGACGATATATTGGATAACCGTCGGTATTTGTTATAGTATCATTAGTGAATTCTTTAGAAAAATTTTTAGTACATTTTCCATCTGCCATGCAAGGCGAAGACGAAGAAACGAAGTGGATGTAAATTTATGTTAAAAAAATAAAAAATTTTTTGTTAAAGCAATAAGGATATTTTTGCTGGGTAGGGACTCCCTAATCACTTTAGCGGTATGAAAAATAGATAGTAGCCGATTC
>NC_051846.1:123929979-123935989 GCF_002237135.1 Teleopsis dalmanni | reverse complement strand
TAAACGAGTAGCTTGAATCTGATAAATACTATACATACATAAATAAGCAATTTTCTACACAAATTACTTTACATTCTAATTCAATGCCATATCAGCGACATTTCGCCGTTTTAATCGTCTCTGTTGTCCATACGAAGTTATGATGTTAACAGCTTCTATGTTGACATGTTGCTGCAACCTCAGTTTGTGTCTTGTTGCTTTCTGTTTTATTTCTTCAGCGAGTGTGGACAATTTTAGATCGCGATGTATATCGCTGTTCCTAATGTACCATGGCGCATTTAAAATGTTCCGTAGAACCTTGTTCTGGAAACGTTGGATTATTTCGACGTTACTTTGGCTAGCGCTCCCCCATAGTTCAGCGCCATACGACCATACAGGTTTTAAAATTTGATTATATAGCAGAATCTTGTTTTGCATAGATACTGTGGATTTGCGGCCAATCAGCCATGCCATTTTTCGCAACTTCATGTCAAGCTCGTCCCGTTTCTTTATGTGTTCTTTCCACCGAAGTTTTGCGTCCAACGTTATACCAAGATATTTTGCAGTATTGGCATATGGTATTTGAGTACCTTGAATCGAAATAGGAAGATACTGTATTTTTTTATTTGTAAAATCCACATGAACAGATTTAGCAGAATTCAGTTTGATACGCCATCTTTTTGTCCAATTGTCTAACGAATTTGTAGCTGTTTGTAATTTGGCTATTGATTCTTCAACGGAGTCAGCAATCGCCAAAATAGCAGTATCATCTGCAAATGTTGCAATTTTATTTTCAGGTGTTATTGGCAAGTCCATTGTGTAAAGCAGGTACAGTAGTGGACCGAGTACACTGCCCTGAGGTACACCAGCTTTTATCGCAGAAAGATTTGAATAGCAGTTTTCGTATTTTACATAAAAGAACTTCGAGGTAATGTAAGACTTCAAAATCGCAAAATATGACGACGGCAAACATGTTTCTAGTTTATTCAAAAGACCTTTGTGCCAGACTTTGTCGAAGGCCTGTGCGACATCGAAGAATACAACAGAACACACTTTTTTACCTTCAATAGCCCTTTCAATTTCATCGACAATGCGGTGTACTTGATCTATAGTTGAATGCTTACCACGAAAACCAAATTGATGGTTTGGTATTAGCTTTTCGGATTCTATTATAGGCATTAGTCTCTTGTAGAATAGCTTTTCAAAGAGCTTCGAAATAGTTGGTAAAATTGAAATTGGTCTATATGACGATATACATTCTAGCGGCTTGCCTGCTTTTGGAATCATTTTTACTTCTGCGATTTTCCATAGGCTAGGAATATATTTTAAATTTATTGTTGCATTGAATTGCATTAATAATTTGTTAACAGCTTTATCGGGTAACTGCTTTAAAACTTCGGATGTTATAAGGTCAAAGCCTGGCGCCTTTTTATTTTTCAAATCTTTTATTGCTGATTTTAATTCGCGCTTTGTTATTCGATCGATTTGCTGATTTCTACTCTCTGTGACAGTCAGTAATTCATCACACTGTACATCATTAGGCTGAAATATTTTTGTCAGGTTATTTGCGAAAGCTTCGGTTTTTTCCTCATTGCTTCTAGCCCATTTACCATTGCTGTCTTTAAATGTTGGTGTGTAGGTAATGGGTTTCTTTAAGTATTTTGTCGATTTCCACAATGAGTATTCTGATTTTTTGTCAGCTCCAAGTGATGAAATATAATTTTTAATTGACTCATTTTTGATGAGACGAATCTCAGCTTTTAAACGTTTAGTGGCTTCATTAAGCCTGCTCTTATCTAGAGGAGATCGGGTTTGATGCCATCTTTTCCTTAGTTTCCTTTTTTCTTTTATTAGACTCATAATTTCCCTTGGATAGTTCTCCCCTACAGTTTTCCTTTTATATTCAGGAGTACTGCTCCAAGCCGCTCTTTGAATTTGCTTAATGAATTGATCATAGTCTCTTTCAAGTTCATCACAAGTGCTCAGTGGAGTTGAGAGGTTTACACTGTCTTCAAGTAATACTTTAAAAAGGCTCCAATCTGTAGATTTATTAGTTAGGTATGGACCGTGATTTTTCGTTATGATTGTATCACTTAAAGTTAAATATATTGGCGAATGGTCGGAGTGCAGATCTAAACCTTGTTTGATTTCCATGTAATTTGATGATATTTTTTTAGTGAGAAAGAAATCTATAAGATCAGGCAATTTATTTGGATCGGTCGGCCAGTAAGTTGGTTTTCCTGCTGAAATGAATTCGCATCCGGTTTTTATTGCAGCCTTATACAGTTCTCTTCCCTTTGTTGTTGTAATCCGTGAGCCCCAATGAGTGTGTTTTGCATTGAAATCTCCACCTACAATAAACTTGAATTTGTGTCTTCCTATTAGCTGTTTATATTCCTCTGCTGTAATGGTATGCCTTGGGGGACTGTAAATAGCAGTTATTGACAAAGGCTGATTATTTGTTTTTACAGTGACAGTTGTTGTTTGAAACATTTGAGTACTACATTTGTTTTCTTCATAATGATCTATGCTTTTTCGAATAATTACAGCACTTCCTCCTCTCGCACAGTTATCTGGATGTATAGTGTGATATATGAAATAATTCTTGAATGCTATAAAAGAGTGTGTAGTAAAATGTGTTTCGGACACAAGGCAAACATCGATTTGTTCCATGTTAAGTAATATTTCTAATTCTTCTTGGTGTTTTAACAGACCGTTCGCATTCCATGTCATAATTCTTAAGCAATTTTTCATTTTTAATTTTTTGAATTTTCGTTGAGTTTTTGTTCTAACTTAGTTAGTCGGACTTGTATTGCGTTAGCTACTACCTCCTGCTTTTGAAGTTTATGCAGGATCTGTGTGAGTACATCTTCATTTTGTTTATTCGTACTAGAAGTGGCTATTGGCTCCATATTGCTCGCATAGCTGACTTTACCATTACTCTTAACTGCTTGTGCATAAGATACATTTTGCTTTTTATTTGTAGTATGTGTGGAAAGTGGTTTTGGTTTGCTAAGCAGTTCTTTATTTTGTTCCTGATTACTTATTCGTTTATCTCTAATTTTTTGTAGTTCAATAGCTACAACACACCCTCTGTAGTTCGCAGGATGGTTTTCACCACAGTTGCAACACTTTGGTTGTTCGTTAGCATCTTTTATGCAATTAATAGTTAGGTGATTGCCTGTGCATTTAACACATCTCGGTATCCTGTTACAATAATTCTTAGTGTGACCAAACCCCTGGCAGCTTTTACACTGTGGTATAAGTTTGGGAGACTTGACAGCTTCGATTTTGACTATTGAGTGCAGAATATGTTTTATTCCGAATATTTTATTGATGTCTTCATTATGTTCAAACGTTAGAAGAAATATGTCTAATGGTTCTTTTGTTTTTTGTTTAAGTTTATTTTTAGCACTCAATGCTTTGAAGCCCTGTTGTTGCAAATCGCTAACAATACTTTCTTCTTCACATGAATGATGCAAATTTTTTGCAATGACTCTGATGGGTCGTATCTGCTTATTTTCGTACGAAAACCAGTTGAAGTTTGAATTTGAGAGACTTTTAGTGACAGATCTGTAATCATCTCCATCAAAAACATTGATTTTTTGAGTACCATTTCCAAGTAATCGTATTGAAAATTTGTTTTTGACATTTTTTTCAATACTTTGCAGTTCTTGATATTGATTAACATTTGAAATCACTATTGGAGGCGGGCGTAGCTCACTTCTTTTATTGGGTTCAGTTTTTTCAACATTTTTGGCTTGAGTGATTACCTCAGGTGAGGATTCTGCTCTACGTTTTTTATTGGGTCTAGATTTCTTTAATATCGAGTACTACGAAAACCATAATAATAATAATAAAATAATAAAATAAAACCATAATAATAAAACCAAAATAAAAATATTAATTTTCAAAAATAAAAAGAAAAATTTTAAACAATATTATTTTTATCTCATCAATTGAGGAATGGCTATTGTAAGGCTCATATTAGCGTAACCTACAGAACCCTGGACTAAAAACTGGTTCAAACAGCTTCCGTATCTTCAAATGCGCAATCTATAAGAGCAATTTGATATTTGATATAAAATATTGACATAAACGTTTAAATGGCATTAAAAGTAGCCAACCACCGCAAAACTCACAGTAAAGTTTACATTATTGATATATTATTGAATATTAGTAACAAACCTTATAGAAAAAAATGACGAATTTTCCACAAATATTACTTTTCTAGTACCGTGACCAGTACCGATTGCTGGAAATTCATAAAGCGATGAGCCCCAGAATAACTAAAAGACGCAGTAATTTTTGAGTGTGTAAATTGATAAATTTGATTAGGAATGCATTTCATTGCATATATATAAATGAATGAATGTATATATCGCTTAAGTAATATTGTCACTTGATTCATAGTTCAGGAAACGTTGACACGAGAAACGTTTGCGGGTGTGCAGAAGAATTGAAAAGTGCAAAGATACGCACGACAAATACGCGGCATCTTTATCAGTTGCAGTCTGAGAAGACAACGACGGCTGATTAGGCGTACTACGACTGCTTGAGTGTTTCAATGAAGTGCGTAAATTACAAATGCGAAAAATAAAAAAGAAAACAGAAAACAGAAATATAAAATATTTATTACATTTTAAATATAATATTCATGTGATATTCTATTTTTGGGTCATGGTAGAGAAAATTAATGAAACGAAATAAAATAAGGAAATTAATATTTATATTTGAAATCTTCTATTCTTCTATCTATTCTGTTTAACCCGAGTTTTTCTTATTTATGATGAAATTTCTATTTTTAGCTAATAAAATAACAAGAATGACATTTCGAAAATGTTCAGTAAATATATTTTTTTTTCCAATCATATGAGCCTCTATGCAGGGAGTATTCAAAACTCACTTTTTGTTGTAAAACTTTATATATAATATTATTATTATAATAAAAATCTCACAACAAAAGATATTGAGATTCACATATGCCTAGCGTATAACTATTGCAAACCTTATTTCGCTTTCTCAACAGCCTCTGGTAACTCGTCTGGTTTCCAATAGAAACCTAACTATCTTATCAGGTCGACACGACCCAAATCAGCTAATTCTTCAAAGTAGAAATCTCACAAAAAATTAAGAATTTGTCTGGACAGTGATATAATTTCTCAATAATTTCTTTCATACCCTCATTCTGTAAGCTTCTACAGAAGTCTATACTGGAGACGCTTATTCAATTCATGTATATGCCAATAATACAAAGGACTTTAAGAATGGACGTCAGCTAAATAACACTCTTTGGATAAGAAGAAAACTGTACTCTATTTTATGTAAAGGTACCATTTTTTTGATTAGATGAGGATTTAAAATTTATTGATGTTCTTTTCTTACTGACTTTACGAAGTTATTATCTGTTTAAATTAAGAACATTCCAAAATTTGTACCATAGCCAGGATGGTTTCCTTTCCTAGATTATGTGAAATATAGATTATGTTTTCTTTTAGTTAAATTGGTCAGACATATCTTTTTGAAGGGATACTGTTTGTGCACTAGACGTGCAAAGAGACTTCTACCTTTAAGGTTTTCTTTCAGGTGAGGAGTGTGAACAGTGTCTCATCTGTTGTATTACAAAGGGTCATTTTGGTCCAAAAAGCAGCCTCAAAAGCCTAATCTCACCTATAAAGTTATTTCGAGTACTGCTAAAAAATTCAGAATTTTATACAAATTTTGTTTTAGCAAGAATTTTGAAAAGATATTGAAAATATTCCAAGAAACAAAACAACTTTGAGTCACTATAACTTTAGAACCCTGTTAAGTACGAAGACACAATAGAAATTAAATTATGGGTTACTGACGAAAGATTTGTATAAAAATTAGTTACTATATTCGAATAAATGTTTTTTAAGATCTTAAAAGTATTAGATTTATTTTGATATTCTGTATCTCGATATGTTTTTTAAATGAGTTTTGCTGACTTTTTATGACTTGTCAAATCTATAGGTTATGGAAACTTAATTTATATATTTTTCAAGTCAGA
>NC_051846.1:123875940-123929879 GCF_002237135.1 Teleopsis dalmanni | reverse complement strand
AACAGTAGCGAGGCGTCAGCTTTTTGGCAAGGTGTTCACAATTTAATCAAAACAGAATTCCAACTATAACGTATTCCCCCTACTTCTAAGTTTTGTCCTTTCCACAAGCAAATAGCGTACAAGACCAACAAAACAATTTATTTAAATGTTCGCAGCCTGTGATCCACTGGTTTTTATTTACCATAAAGCTGTAGCTGTTGGAAAACGACGACTTACCATAGATTTCGACATTTTTACAACAGGTATCAAATTCTTCATATCTGGAGTTGGTTTATTCATTTCATGAATTAAAATCTATTTTTCAGAAGATCGTTTAAAAAAAGACATTGAATCAAATCTTTAATCACACATTTATCCATTTCTAAATATTATTTTTCACTTCAAATTTCTTTAATTTCGTTCTTTACTTTTACCATTTGCTAGTATAAAATTGCAATAATGACTTTGTTTTGATTTATTTCCACCATCTATATAAGAGTAAGAAACTCTCATTTACTCTTCTTTTACTCTTTTACTTTGTATTTATAATACCCGGTTCAGTTTTTATACTGAACCATTTGCCCATATAAAACAGCAACCGTGACTTTGATTGTATTTGCACGCTTTGTATAAACTTTTGGTTCAGTTTAGTGGAATGATCCTCTCAGTTATTTCTTTTCTCTTTTGTATTTACTTTGCATAACATTGGAAGTGCACTTTTTTTATTGAACTGCTTGCACGCATTAATTTAAGAGTTATGATTATTTTACGTACATATTTTGCGGTGCTTGTTTTCTCTTTTATTTTTATATTTCTTTGTATGTTTTGTGTTGTGTATTCAATATGGAACATAGTCCCAATGTGAATGTTATTTCATTTGCATGCTTTTTAAGCGACGCAGTGCAGTTTTTATTCTGAACCTTAGTATATTTCAAGAGGAATGTTATTTCTCTTTTATTAATTATAAGCAATGTTGGGTGTATCTAACATATGTGTAATTTGGTTTGTATTGTACGTTTTGTGTTTATGTTAATCTGTTTGGAAAAGCTATTATAAAAAATGTTAAGTAGCAACATAGCGAGATTATTTACCTAATAAAAAAAAATCTAAAAAGGAAGCTTTGTTAAGGTGTTCAGTGAACACTCTGAACCATTCGACGCCTCGCCTCTGCATATTACCAATACTTGTATAAAACACCAATTTAAATAAATTACTAAAAAATCAGAAATTAAAATAAATGAATTAACATTTAACATAGTTATTGGAAACTACTTACCAAAAGCCACACAGCCTCCACGCGACACGTGAAGTGATCTGAAACTGCAAGAAAATTTATTGATAATATATACAGAAACATATTTTAATAAAATAATAAATACATACCTTCTTTATTTATCTGCGCAAATTTCTTTGAATAATGATTTATTTATAAGTTATTTATTAAGTTATTTATTATAAATAATTCAACTATAAAAAAACACAAACACCGCGCTTTTTTAAAAATGTAAACAAACACTTACAAATGTCAAAGAAATTGTTTTTATTGTTGTTGTGAGACGTAAGTTGCAAAAAAAATTTTTTGTTATTACTTAGTTTAATCTATAAAGAACCAAATAAAAAATTGAATTGAATTGAAAAGATAAGTGTTCACACGACAAAAGTAGAAGCAAATGCACTGATGCTTATTAGTTGTCAATCGTATTTGCACACATTTTTCTACACAAAACATTTATTTAATTTTCTTCTTGATTAATAAATTCTTTTTAATTTTTTTATGTTTATTTAATTAATACAATTATTATTTAGTTACTCTACCACAAGAACGGGGTAGCTGCTTATCGCCAGCAGTGATGCAAAAACTGCGGAGTGGATCAAGCAATTTTCAGGTCACGTGTGGGCCTGAAACATACTACCACAATCCGATCACGTGAAGTATCTAGGTGTTCATCTTGATCGCCGTCTTACCTGGAAACACCATATATTTACGAAACGCAAGCAAGTGGGTCTGAAAATGCGCTCTATGTACTGGCTTCTTTCCCAAAATTCAAAGCTATCACAGAACAATAAAGTGCTTTTATATAAAGTTATTTTAAAACCAATATGGACCTACGGTGTCTCGATCTGGGGAACAGCTGCAAAATCTAATATAGGGATATTACAGAGATTTGAATCAAAAATACTTCGTTTATGTGCGGCTGCTCCATGGTATATGGTTGGTTGGTTGGTTGGAGTGGTGGCCTTGTATCCCAAAAAGCCCACTTAACCACAAATAATGGCCCATTGTGGTGCCACAGGAGTTAAGTTGATTTGTATAAAGATTGTAATCAGTATACATTCAACGTCGAAAGAAAGGTAACGACTCCGCTATTAGGTAAAGGAAAACCAACCTGACAGTTCTATGAACTTGGCTAGGTCCCTAACATTACAGGATGACAACTCAGTCAGGTCAGTTAGAAAAGGAGATCCAAGGGTTTTAAATCTTCTTCTGGCTAGGGAAGGGCACTGACACATGAGATGGAGTATAGTCCCCTCCTCATCCTCGGAGCCACAACCTCGACAAAAGTCATTAAAAGGGAGACCCAGTCTCATAGCGTGCCTTCTTATTACGCACTGTCCCGTCAGCATAGATACCGTAGTGCTGAGCAGGTTCCGTCTTAGTTGAAGTAGCTGACTAGTTCTTTTCTTGTCTAAGTTCGCCCAAGTCAACCTAGAAATCTGACATTGAGGTTCGTCAGCCCAGTATTGCCTGGCTATGCTCAGATATTTTTGTATGATTGCCAGTTTAACTGTAGCAAGTGGAACGCCTATATCAGAGAGGTTAATGTTGGGGAGAAGAGCACCTGCCTTGTCTAGGTCGTCTGCCCTACAATTTCCTGTGATATCCCTGTGACCAGGAACCCAAATAAGTTTGACCCTAACAAACCTAGCTAGGTCATTTAGTGAGGCACGGCAGTCTTGAGTTGTAATTGATGTGGCTGAGGTGCCAATCAGTGATCTGATGGCAGCTTGGCTATCAGAGAAAATTCAGATTGGTAAATCGGATGTTCGATTGCTTAGAACCCATTTTACAGCTTGGTGAATTGCCATTATTTCAGCTTGAAAGACGCTACAGTGGTTTGGAAGTCGAAGCGAGATGCTGAGACCCAGTCTTTCAGAGAAAATGCCACAGCCGACTCGTTTATCTATTTTGGAGCCGTCCGTGTAAATGTCAACCGTTTGGGGAGGCATCACTCTTTCAAGGATCCAGTCCTCCCTGCTAGGTATAAGTGATTCGAACCCCCTGTTTAGGTCTGGGTAACAACACATGTAGTCAATAGAGACGGAAGTTGGCAGATCCTGATTCAGTATGATCGCGTGGCCTATATCAGTTCTTGACCAGCAGGAGAGGGCGTTGAGCCTGGTTGCAACTATTTTGGCTTGCTGTTTTACCAGAAGCCGAGATGGCAGCCAATGAAGCAGAGCGAAAAGGGCTTGCGTGAGGGTGGAGCGAAGAGCACCAGTGATTTGTAGTACAGCTATCCTCATAGTTTTGTCAATTAATTTGGTGTGGCACGCTTTTTCAGTTGCCTGCCACCAGAAAGCAGCCCCATACAGAAGAATTGGTTCGATAACAGCTGAATAGAGCCAGAGTATAATGCACGGTTTGAGCCCCCAACTGCGACCTATAGCTCTTCTACAGCAGTAGGTGGCGCATACGGCTTTGCGGGCTCTCTCAGCCAAGTTGTCTTTCCAGTTGAGTTTAGAGTCCAGAATAATACCCAGATATTTGACGTTCGAATTTAAATTTAGAGTAACGCCCTTTATCTTTGGTAAGGAAAATGTCGGTATTTTATATTTCCTGGTGAAGAGAATAACTTCTGTCTTTGCGGGGTTAATATCAAGACCGAATTCCCTACACCATTTAGTGACAATGAGGAGCGCAGAGTTAATAACATTGGATAAAACTTGGGAGAATTTGCCAGATGAGGCAATAGCAATGTCGTCCGCATAAGCAATAACACTGCATCCGGATTGTTTCAAAAGTTTTAGCAAAGAATTAACCGCTATGTTCCATAGAAGAGGAGAGAGAACCCCACCTTGTGGTGTTCCCCGACAGACTGCTCTGGAGGATTGAATACTTCCGATATCGGATGTTATAATCCTAGTTTTGAGAAGAGCCTCTACAAATTTAACCAGACTATTGTCGAGATTTAGCTTTGAGAGGGATTTTATGATACCATTGGGGCAGACATTGTTGAGCGCTCTCAATATCGAGAAAAGTGGCAAGTGTGAATTCCCTGAGAGAGATGGAATGGTCAACTTGCGAGATGAGTGCATGAAGCGCAGTATCGACAAACTTACCTTTGGTATTAGCATGCTGTGATGTAGATAAGAGTGCTGGGTTTGTCTTGTTCCTGATATGCAGATCAAGAACTCTCTCCAGTACTTTTAGAAGAAAAGAAGACAGACTAATTGGTCTATAGTCCTTGGCACTGCAGTGAGTTATTTTCCCTGCTTTGGGAATGAAGACTACCCGAGCCACTCTCCAACAGCTTGGGACATACATAAGCTTGAGACAACTATTGTAAATGCTTAGGAGCCAGGGGAGGATTACGAATTCACCCTGTTGAATATCGGCGGGAATAATTCCGTCCGGACCTGGAGATTTATAAGGTTTAAAAGTTTGGATAGCCCACTTGATTTGAGTGTTAGTCACTTGAAACGGTTTCGGATTGTTTAGATGGGGCAAGCTGATTTGAGTTGATAAATCAGCACCTGAGGCTATACTCCCTGGGAAGTGCGAGTCCAGAAGGATGTCGAGAGTTTCCTTACTGGAGTTGGTCCATTGACCATTTGGAGCCTGGATACAATCGAGTGTCTTATGGGTGGAATTGAGGATTGCGCAGTCGGCTAGACTCAGAGGAGGATTCTATGTTGCCACAGAAGTTTTTCCAAGCTGCCCTTTTGGCCCGCCTAATGGCGTATTTAAATTCTCTTTGCTTTTCTTTATATGGAACCCAGTTTCCTGTTGCTTTAGCATCATTAAAAAGTTTTCTACAGGTTTTTCAGAGGTCTGCAATGTTTAGGTTCCACTAAGGAGGTTGGGCCATACAGTACGTTTCCTATTTATTGGTTTAGATGATCTGTTTATTTCAGGGTTCCCCACAAAATCTAGATCAAAATTGATGTACCTATGGTCAGAAAAGGAACAATCTTGCGATACGGACCAATTGCTAATACAGTAAGAGGAGTGATCGCTAATCAGGGTGATATCGAGAACTTCCCTTCTGATTGAATTCATGAAGGTTGGTTCCCTACCTATGTTAGCAATCACCAAGTTTCCTGCAAAAATGAAATCAAAAAGACACTCACCTCTCGCGTTAGTATCTGTGCTACCCCACATCTCATGATGTGCGTTGGCGTCAGCTCCTATGATCACCGGGGTCCTACTGTTATTAGCCTCTGACACCAGAAGCCTGAGGGAGTCCTGTGGTGGAGTGGCACCGTAATCGTGTGCCATATAAGTTAACACAGCAGTAACCAACGTAATAATATGTAATCAGCATTATTTAATTGAACAAATTTAATCAGCAATACTAAAATCAATAAATGTAATTATCAATATTAAAATATGTAATCAGCATTATTTAAATGAATGAAATTAATCAGCAATATTAAAATCAATAAATGTAATTAGCAATATAAAATTAATATGTAATCAGCAATATTTTATTGCGATCGATAATTTTGCTTATTATTTATTATTTAATTAATTACTAATTAATTGTCAATTAGGCATATTTTAAGTTAAAATTTAAGTTACATTTTAAGTGAAAATTAAATAAAGATTCAGTTTGAAAACAGCAATCAATTTGTTATTTTTTTTGAATTATAACCGCAAGAGTTCATAACTGGCGCCCAACGTGGTTAGTTTTTATAAAAGAAAAAACTAAGTACTCACTGTCGCGTTTATATAAAGTGCGCGGTTTAAATCAAATATTAACTTTTTACAAAAAAGGAAGGAAATTTAAAAGTGTACTACGTAAAATTTCGCATATTAACTTTTTACAAAAAGGAAGAAAATTTAAAAGTGTACTACGTAAAATTTCGCATATTAACTTTTGACAAAAAAGGAAGGAAATTTAAAAGTGTACTACGTAAAATTTCGCATATTAACTTTTTACAAAAAAAAGGAGGATATTCAAAAGTGTACTACGTAAAAATTTCGAATATTAACAAAGGAAGTGAAAGTGTAATACCTCTAACTTCACGCATTGAACTTTTGGCAAAAACATCAAAAAAAATAAGTGCAGTGACGACAACCGTTCCATGAGTAGGGGCCTAACAACTCTAAAAAGGATTTTAAGGGACCGTCCACAACAATGCTGATGCTGATCTTCGTCCTGTAAGTCAAACTCTTAAGTTATATATACGTATAAAAATATATTAAATTTATATAAATATTATAAAAAATACTTTTAAAGAAAAGTTTTGAATTTAATAAAAAAACACTAATATTTTTGAATGCAAATTTATTGAAGAAAAAATTTAATATACAACTATTAAACATAGTGTCGTATCAATTTGTATATAAACCAAATACACCTATTTACTTTCACTTTACTTGATTTTGTAAATTTATGAAGAAATTTTTTTTTTTGAAAAAATGGAACAGATTCAAGAGGCCATTACTCAATTGACAGGAGCTGTTAATGCTCAAATTGAGCAAATACGAGTAATGAACAATAGAATTAATCAGTTAGAAACTAGGGTCAGTCTTCAATCACATAGTGGTGACATTCATACAGCTCCTTTGACAGAAGCAGAGTTGGTAGAAATAAGAAAACTCCCAGACTGTGTTAGGGACTTACAAGTTTTCGAGGGAAATCCTGTACAATACATCTCTTGGATTCATAGTGTTGAATGCATTCTAAAAGATTATACAGTAGTGAAAGGTAAACCCATATATTGTGCTATATTACAGCACATTAGACAAAAAATTGACGAGGACTGGGGAAAAATTAAAACGTGTCTCTCTCTTCATTATGCAGACAAGCGTGATATGACGACCCTAGAACATGAATTAAATGCCTTGGTACAGAGAACTTGGAGCTTAGATCAATTTTATGCTAGGGTTAATTCAATTATAGTTGATTATAAATAAAATCAAAGCGCAGGACTATTCACAGGAAATGGTAGACGCTCTTATAAGTAGTTATAGGAATAGGGCGTTAGACGTTTTTATAAGAGGATTAAATGGGGAACTCTCGAGAATCTTAATGATTCAGAGACCGCAAAATTTGCCGGAGGCTTATGCTTCCTGCATTGAGATTCAAAATTTAAATTTTAGGAACTTTGCTATTCATAAAACAGTGGCAAACAACTCTGTAACGGTTCCTCTAAATCAATTTAATGCTAGGTATTCGCAAAAGATTTTAAACGCGAATGAGAGAAACCAGATATATAATTCCAGAAATAAAGTGGAACAAAAACAGGTTTCAAATCTCTTACCCCCACCGCGTCCAACTAACCCGAAACCACTAGTGCCTATGGACATTGATTCATCTTTGCATTCTCACCGGATCAACTATATGAATAGACCAAACACGACACCAGTGGTTAGACAATCTAATACTTCATCTAATATACCAAGGAAACAACAAAGATTGTTTGTTATTGAGACGGAAGAGGAGTATGTCGAAGACCTAGAAGACTGCGAAGAAGTAAATTTTATGACAGCAGCCTCTCTAGCATACCTTACCTAGAACTCCACATTAGAAATGGGGAAATTCTGAAATTTTTGGTAGATACCGGTGCTAATAAAAATTTCATATGCAGGGAAATTGCAACAAATGCCAAGAAGTTAAATAATCCTTTCAAAGTTCAGTCCGCTGCAGGACAAGCACTTATTAGCCACAAAGTTAGTGGACCATTTTTCAAAAGTTTAGGTGTCAAGAATATTATGGACTTTTATGTTCTTCCTGAGCTAAAATCATTCGACGGAATAATCGGTGATGATACACTTCAGGAACTTGAAGCCGTTATCGATAGGAAAAACAACATTCTGCGTATATTTGGGAATACTAAAATCAAGCTAAAGGCGAGGGTGTCAACACAGGTGAATAAAGTTCAAATTATTGAAAATCAAAGTTCTGATGTGCAAGAAATCGTTGACAAATTTTCTGATTTGTTTGGACCAGTTTCTGAAAGTGGGATAGTTGATACTAATGTTCGAGCTGAAATTAAAACAACAACGGAAGAGCCAATTTATACCAAATCATATCCTTACCCAACGAATCTTCGAGCTGAAGTGGAAAATCAAATAGCGGATCTGTTAAAAGATGGTATAATATGACCTTCTAAAAGCCCATACAATTCTCCTTTATGGATAGTGCCGAAAAAGGTAGGTCCTTCCGGAGAGAAAAAATATAGAGTCGTTATTGAATTTAAACGCTTAAATGCCGTTACTGTATCGGATACATATCCAATTCCGGATATCAACAATACATTAGCTAGCTTAGGAGAGTGCAAATACTTTACCACACTTGACTTAACTTCAGGATTTCACCAAATCAGAATGAAGGAGAAAGATATTAAAAAAACAGCTTTCTCAACATCAAATGCCAAATACGAGTTCACAAGACTACCATTTGGTCTTAAAAATGCACCTTCGATATTTCAGAGGATGATTAATGATGTTCTAAAGCCACCAATTGGTAAATGCTGCTATGTTTATATCGATGATATTATAATTATCGGAAAGAATAAACAAGAGCATCTAAAGAACTTAGAAGACGTATTCGTTGTTCCGTAAAAAGCGAATTTAAAAGTTAATCTTGAGAAATCTAAGTTTTTTAGAACAGAAGTAGAGTTCCTTGGACATGTTGTCTCGCTAAATGGAATTTCTCTTGATCCTGAGAAAATATCTGCAATACAAAGGATTCCACCACCAAGAAATTTAAAGGAACTGAAAAGCTTTCTGGGGTTGGCATCTTATTACAGAAGGTTTACTAAAGATTTTGCAAAAGTTGCAAAGCCACTTACTAATTTAACTAGGGGTGTAAATGCACAAATTAAAGCAAATCAATCAAAAAAAGTGAGTATTTCGCTTAAAGAAGAAACTCTTAAATCATTCAATAACTTGAAAGAAATGTTAATGTCTTCGGAAATTCTAACATTTCCGGACTTTAAGAAATCTTTTATTCTAACAACAGACACGTCTAACGCCATTGGAGCAGTTCTTTCATAAGGCGAAATCGGGAAAGACCGCCCAATAACTTATGTTTCGCGATCACTGAGCAAAACAGAAGAAAATTACTCCACTATAGAAAAGGAAATGCTGACAGTAATATGGTCCCTAGATAAGCTAAGAACTTACTTATATGGAGCCAAAGAAATTAAGATCTTAACCAACTCCTATACCGTCATATCCAACGGAAATCTTATACGTAGATATTATTGAGATTTCAGGTGAAAAATTATTAACGTGCATTGCCAAGTTTTCTAAATTTACTAAATTTTTCCGAATTAAAAACAAGTCAGTATTGCACATTAGGGATAAAATGATTAAACTTCTACATTATTTTTCTGCCCCAAGGTTATTAGTCATGGATAATGAAGGCAGCTTCATTAGTCTGATTACACTAAATTATTTAGAGGGTCTAAGAATTGAAATCTATTTAGCACCCCCACAGAAAAGTGAAGTTAATGGTGCAATAGAACGTGTTCATTCCACTATAATCGAAATGATTAGATGTCTTCAGGGCGAATATCCTAATTACTTCCTCAAAGAAATAATCCATATCGCGGTTGATAGGTAGAACAATACTGTACATTCTGTTACCTAAAGGAAACCGACCGATATTTTTTTTCGACGTAGTAATAGAATAAACTATCAAGACTTGACGAATTTCAAAGAAATCGTCAATAATGATTTGCGTAATGAAATTGCTAGGAATCAAGCCAAGACGCTTAGTCGGCATAATAAAAAAAGAACTAAAGCCCAAAATTATAAGCCTGGTGAAATCGTTTACAAAAAGGATAAACAATTTAGTAAATTAGTAACTGTTACTACGACTAATGATAAGAAAATTCATAAATCTCATTTAAAAAACTGACTTATTTCTTATTCCTCATATTAGGCTCATACCATGTTTGACGCAAGCGACCTTAAACATTTACGAGTACAGCAGTCCACTAGTTACAATAAAACAGGGTCTTGGGAAAATATATAGTGGGAATTACAAAATAATACATATTATTAACTTAGACGAGTACGAACGAATCATAAATAATATCAAACCAATTGTTCAATACGAAATATGAACTGCAAATGCAGTTTGATTTCATGACCGTTTTCCACCAAGGTTGGGTTAAGGCAGTAGAAAAAAGAGAAAAACTGCGAAAAGAAACTGTTCTGACTGCCACACCGAATGTGCAACGACAAAAGCGTGTGGCGACAAGTCCAGTGGCGCAAACAACAGAGAATGAGAGCGCCAAAAAGATTCGTGAAGACAGATCCGAAGAATGGCAAACCGTAAACCGGAAGAAGCCTAAAAGCCCAAAGGCAAATGGGAAACAAAAAAATGATACCCCTTCCACCTCGAAGAGACAAGTGAAAACAGCTGCCGACACGAAGAAACAGTCAAAGACCACGAGGAAGATAGAAGCAGAAGCAAGGAGGACCAGATCAAACAAGGACAGGGGTCCGAAGACAGAAGCCGTCCTTATAAAACCGACGGGAAGCCAAGCCTACGCGGATATTTTAAAAAACCTTCGTTCGAACGTCAAGCCGGGCGATTCGGAAGTCAAAATTCGCGCAGTTCGGAAGACAATGTTGGGAGTTATGTTACTAGAGCTTGATAAAGGGACCAAGGCAAGCCTAGAGTTCTGCGAAAAAATTAGGAGCGCTTTGCAGGAAACAGTGGAGGTAACCGGGCTAACACCGACAACCACAATAGAGAGAAGGGACCTTGACGAGCTTACGACAACTGCTGAAGTCGAAGAAGCCGTCAAACGAATCCTTCCAAATGGAATTGATCGATTGAAAGTCATGGTCACTAAACCGAATAATCGAGAATTGGTCAGAGCTTATGTGCAACTCCCAACTACAGCAGCGGAAAAGCGTCTCGAAGCAGGCTCAATCACTATTGGATTGATCAGAGCGAAAATGCGGTTGCGCACTGAAACTAAGCGCTGTTTCAGGTGCCATGGCGTAGGACATATTCAAAGAAACTGCAAGGGTCCAGACAGAACGAATTTTTGCATCAAATGTTGTGAACCTGGACACAAATTAAAGGATTGCACGAACCCTCCAAAGTGCTGCATATGTTCTGACGCTGGACTTAAAACCGTTGATCACATCGCCGCATCTGGCAAATGTACATCGGTTAAAAACCAGAAATGACAAGACTTCTGCAAGCAAACATGCACCGAAGCAAGACAGCAGACGCCCACTTATTACAACTCGTGCATGAACGGAACGTGGATGTTGTCATAATCATCGAACAGTATAGAGAAATCAATAGTGGTGCCTACTTGGCTGATATTAGTGGAACAGCAGCTATTTGGCTTCAATGCGCTGAAAACTTTCCTTTTTTAGTTAGCGGTGCTGGAGACGGATACGTTTGGGTGCGAAACCACAACTTCACCCTTATGAGCTGCTATCTTACACCTAACGACAGCATCGGCGAGTTCCAAACAAAACTAAACGCAATCGAGGATTGCGCCACCCAATCAGGCGGCAACTTCATCATTACGGGTGACTTCAACTCGAAGGCTATCGAATGAGGTATGAAGACCACAAACTCTAGAGGTAGGCGAGTCCTCGATATGGCGGCCAGATTAGGGCTGGTAGTCACAAACAGAGGAACGGTTCCCACCTTCCGCAAACTAGAATGCGAAAGCACAATCCCAGACATCACGTTAGTGTCAGAGAGGATAGCGAGTACGCTAAAGAGATGGTCAGTTCTGGAGGACTTCACTGGCAGTGACCACCAATACATCTGGTTCACCGTCGCACTACTCAGCAGGCCAAATGGAAACTCCGGAAGAAAATCTACCCGCAAATGGTCCACGAACAAACTCAATCGAAATATTTTCCTCGAGGTGTTTGATGAGAGGATGATGAGAAACGCTGTAGGGAGAGACGCCAGAAGTTTAGTCCGCCACACAGTGCAAAACATAACACAAGCTTGCGACGCAGCTGTAATGGTTATCGTGTAGTATTTATGTAATATTTAGAGTATTATCTTAGCTCTCCAGCCGCTTGTTATATCCTTTCAGCGGTTATGCCGTATAGGATATTGTTCTCATCAGCTATTATGCCGTACAGAACTAAAGACGATTCAAATAAGAAAACTAATATGTTCTTAAGTCTTAGAATTAAGTCTGATTTATTAAACAAAATATTCCGGTATTTATACCGTTTAAAACTTATGTACTAACAATGATTCAAATTTCTTATGTACTGTAATTATTATTTAATTCCTATAAGTAACCAATCAATACATTGGTTACTCCCAATTATTGATAAAGTATATAATTTTTATATGTAAGATATATTCATAATATCTATCTTACTATTCTAACATATTCTATATATTTCATATACATTTTGCTTATGCATATTATGATAAGCATTATTCATAAAGTTTTACATTTCTTTAAAGGAATTTGTGTTACTACCGTACAATGACCACATATGATAAAACGTTTGGCTCGCGCATCATGTTACGAGTGCACAATCATAACGGCGTGAGTCAAATAAAATTTAAAAGTGTAATATGATCAAAGTCAAAACGACAAAGCGACAAATGTGCATTCAATAAATTATGTCACAATTGTTTTGTTACTTTATGCAATGACTTGCCATATTAAACAATGATATAGGTCATGGGCACCACACAGCAATGCCTAGAGCTGCAAAAAACTCTGGAAGAAAAGCAGCCTACTGGTGAACTGATAAAATAGCCGAACTTCGAAGGGTCTGCCTCCAAATGCCGAGGAGAATGACTAGAGCCAGAACCCGAAGTAACGCTGTGGAAGAAATTGAAGCACTCAAAGCGGCGAGAAAAGCGTTAAAGTTTGCTATTCACAGAAGTAAAAAAAGAAAATGGAAAGGGCTGCGTAACGATGTAAATAACGGTCCATGGGGACTAAATTCCTGATCTGGAAGAAAGTATGATGGATAACATCGTAAATTCTATCTTTCCGGACCATGAAGAGCGAGGAGATCCCGAAAGGACCTTCATTGACGACCCACCATTTTTCAAGGAATATTAACTTAAAGCCGCCGCACGTTCTTTGAAGAACAACAAGGCTCCAGGACCAAATGGTGTTCCATCAGAGGTAATTAAACTGATTGCAGATGACCGCCCGCAACTCCTGCTTGAAATGTTTAATTCTTGACTGAAGGAAGGAATCTTTCCAAAGGTTTGGAAAAAACAGCAACTAACTCTTATTAGGAAAGGAAAGGGCAACCCCGAGATGCCGAACGCATACCGTCCGCTTTGTATGCTCGACCCATCAGGGAAATTGCTGGAGTGACTGCTAAAACCGCGCATAGCAGAATCCATCGAAATCGCTGGGGGACTATCCAACAGACAACACGGCTTCCGGCCAGGAAAGTCAACCATAGGAGCTATTGGTGACGTGGTGGCATCCGTAGAGGCTGCACAGCGTGGCAATGCCTACTTGAAGCGCATAGTCCTTCTGGCGGCTCTAGACATCCGTAACGCGTTCAACAGCCTACAATGGGTTGATGTCATCAACGCCCTAGAAAGGCGCTTTAGTACACCTATGTACCTAATGCAAATGATTCGCAGTTACCTTAGCGATAGAGAGCTTCTCTACCACACACGGAACGGCATGAAAACCAAGATGATTTCTTCCGGTGCAGCACAGGGCTCCGTTCTCGGCCCCGATCTATGGAATGCGAGCTATGACGAAATATTCTCCATCAAAATGCTAGACAACGTTCACCTAGTCGGCTTTGCTGATGATGTAGCTGCAGTCATCACAGCTCGAAATGTGCACGAGGCACAACTCAAACTGCAACAGGTGATGATACGCACGATAGCTTGGATGGACGACCGTGGCTTAAAACTAGCAACCGATAAGACTGAATTGATCTTACTAACGAAGCGGCAAATACTCCTTGGAAATCGAAATGCAGGTCTGGGACTTGACCATAAAAACATCCAAGGTAATGAAATATCTGGGCATCCATCTGGACTCTAGGATGTCGTATTGGGCTCAAATAAATCATGCTGACGAAAATGCTTCAAAGGCCTCAGCGTCCCTTAGAAAGCTGATGGCAAACGTTGGTGGACCAACAGAATGTAAACGAAAATTGCTAATGGCAGTAGTGAACGCAGTACTACTCTACGGTTTGGAAGTATGGTCAAACACCTTGCAGATTAATAAGAAGCGCAATGCGCTCCAAAATGTCCAGAGAACAGCTGCACTCGGAGTAGCATCAGCTTACCGAACTGTATCCGACGCTGCGGTTCTTGTGATCAGCAGCGCAATACCCATCGACCTCTTGGCCATGGAACGAAGGCGAGCATATTTAAGCCGCCAAAACAACGACAACAACAGCGTGAGCACAAGCTACCGAGAACACACAATGCAAGAATGGCAAAACAGGTGGAGCAACAAAACTAGTGGTAGGTGGACTGCAAGACTCATCCCCGATTTAGTGGTATGGACTACAAGAAAGTTCGGCGATGTCAACTATTACTTGACGCAACTCCTCTCTGGGCATGGATACTTCGGCAAGTACCTGTACCGGATGAACATTCGCAAAGAACAGAGTTGTATTTACGGCGACGCAGAAGTCGATGATGCAGAACACACATTCTTCGAGTGCATTAAATGGTCAATCGAGAGAGCCAGCCTAGAAGCACAGATTGACGACATGTGGACCCCGGAAAATATAGTACCTCTACTATTGGCAAATGAGAGCAACTGGTCCGTGGTGGCGAGACACGTGGAGGCAGTACTGCGTGGAAAAAAGAGGCGCCTGGATGCAGGTACAACAGCAGCGTCGTAAGATTAAATCTTACAATCAGGATGTGCATGACCTGAAGCAATACCTAGTGGTGGTTCCGGGTCATGTACTTCATCCTGGAAAGGGGAGTTTTTTAGCATGTCAGCGACTAGCGCGAACAGTGCACTACCCACAGAAAGACGTTTCTGCGGGTGTGTGTAGACATTTTTTGTTCCCCAGTCGGCAGCTGTAGTCGATCGTAAGCTGTCGGTATTAGAAGTTGTTTTTGAGTTTAACATTTACATGTAAATCCTATGTACAAGCACGTATGTAAAAATAAATATGTAAAAGTGTATATATAAAAAATTGCATATATAATTTCTTATAAATGTTGTATATTGTTTTTATTATATAAGTTATATAAGTTATTATATAAGTATTATATATAATAAATAATAACGATACGAATATCGAATTGGCGGAGCGCTTTAAAATAAAAAATGTTTCGCTTTCGGTTAAGAATTACAACCAAATTTCTTTATTGAATTAATATTGACTTGTGCGCTGCACTTACAAATTATTTGGCATATTTTACAAATTTACAAATTTTGAACATAAGCTAATTTTTATTTATTATTTAAATATAATAACAGTGTCAGCTGCACTTACAAATTATTTTGCTTACTTTATAAACTAATTTTTATTAATTGATTAAATACAACAACAATGTCAACACACGCTTGCCTCGAGTTCTTTGCACCGCAATTGCGTAAATCGCTGCTGCTTTAATTGTATTGTGTTAAATTGGCAATCGATAAATATCGTTAAAAAAAATTAAAATTTCTCCTAATTTCATTGTTTTTGGATGTTAGGCTTTTACTCTCGCTAAAAGAGAAAATATTATTTTTTAAACAAATTGAGCAATTATTTTGTACGTATAATATTTAGTAATAGTAGTAGTAGCTTTTTTTGTTTTTTTTACTTCATTTTAAAGGTATTATATTACATCGAAATTATATAATAATTATAATATATATAATTATAATAGATATACATAAAGCTTACAGCTATGGCATTTTACCCGTCTGCCGGAAGTTTAGATTAATCTAATAGCTAATTAACTAATAACTAATTAATCTAATTTTTAAAAATATTAAATAGATATTCTTACGTATGAACTCAATACAATATAAAAATTAAATAAAATTACTATAACAAAAATAATAGATTTTATATAAGTTAATTTAAAAATCTTCATTAATAATATTTTGCCTATATTTAAATGTAGTTTTAATAAACGCCGTTAAAAATCTCCAGTTGGGGCCATTCAGTAACCGTATGGTTTCATTGACATCGAACGCGGGTTTACCGAAGTACAGCAATCTATGTTCTTTAAAAATTGGGCATTCACCTACTAAGTGTATAACATCGCCTTTCAATTTAAGGTTGCATATCGTACACAGCGTGTCTGTGGCACATTATCTGTGGCACATTTAGAGTGTTTCAGGTTTATCTGCACGACCTTGGCCATTAATACATCAACAAGGTTTGCTATTGATGATGAGGTCATCTAGCAGCTTACTAGTGCCCTCAACCTCATCCAGAATATTATCCGGTGGCGCGTTTTTAAAGATTTTAATTTTTGCCTTCCGGATGCCGTAACGCAGCTTGCAGTCATTAGCCTCAATGACTGGCAAGCATTCTTCGTTGATAAGAAGTAAGTACGATTGGCTGTGTTTTTGCGGTTCTTCGGTCTTGAGAACCGACCAGTCTTCCATCAGGATTTCTGGATTTTGTAGCTTTAGCTGCTGCAGAATAAGGTCAGGAGGACCAAGGTTTTTGGGTAACCATACGCGCGCTCGAGGCCTCGATGGAATTTCCGCCGCAGGGACAAGTTTGAGCTTTAAACCGTCCCAGTTTTCACTAATCTTAGTGATCGCCTTGCTGAGAAAACTCCGCGAATACTCGTCGTCGCATCTGATCACTCGGTGACCACGGACGATATCTGCGCAGTCAAAAGAAGGAACGGACCCCGGATTAGTCATGAGCTCAGCCATAACCAATTCTGACAGTTTGGTCTCAATCAGCGCCCACCTCTCCATCAGCAGCTTGCCGTTAGAGTTGTGTTCGTCGATCAAGGCCACACTGAGATGGTCTTTCGCCACTTCACTGAAGGGACGAGAAGCTTGTGCCGGTCTTGACATTCGCTTTCCATCCCCCGTTCCATCTTTGTGCCGCTTCGCCTCCTTGCCGAGATCTTCCTGAGATCTGTTACGCTTGCCGCCATCTCCGACGTTCTTGCCGGTGATAACAGACTGGCGCAGACCTTCATCATGAAGATACTCCTCCACAATGGCGCGGTATTTAACAGCGTCGGCTTCGTCTCGTTCATGGACCTTGCCTTCTTTTTTATTGCTCTCAATTTTCTTTAGCATAAATAGCGCTCGCTGGTAACGATTTTTGCGTGCCATGTTGGCCGTTTTTTTCCGAGATTTTGTATTGCCCTTACTGCTTAGACTGGCAGTTTTAAGCGTTGGCGTGCGGTTTACACTCGGTCTACTTTGACTGGTAGACGGAGTGCCGTCGATTTTTTTGGTTGTTGGTTGGATTGGATTAGACGCCGGTGTACTGTGACTGGTACAACCGGTATTGGAATCGGCAACGATCTCGTCGTCCGATTTCAACAATTCGTCCTCCGTAAGTTTGGTGGGTTTATACTCTCCAGCCACGAGTTCCGAGACATTGTCGGGAGAAATCATAACATATTCATAATCGTCCACCTTACCCGGTAAGACAGGCGCGGCGGACCCGAGGATATTTGGACGAAAGAAGCGACCACCACAGCAGCGTCCCATACCATGGCTAGACCACAGTTACTCCCCAAGGCGGTCATATATTGGAGAGGCTCCGCAAAAATACAGTCGGACAGACCCCTTGACTGCAAACCTACTCGGTGAACACGGATCGCGTAACACTCCCGAGTTAAGGGGACCTTCAAACCATCATCAGAAAGCATTGAGTGGTGTGCAGCTATTAAAGAGCTAAGGACAATCACTCAATTCCTCCTGATCTTAGCTGGGCACCGTCCTGACAACGTACAGGACGAAAAAACTGTGTGACCCATTTCCAGACGGCACCCTCGTGGAGGGTTCAGTAGAAGGATTTTCTGCCATCCAAACTTAGTTTCGTTATTCTATTTTTTTGCCACATTTTCCAGTTTTCATTAATACTCAAATCATTAGTTATATTTAACTCGGATGCCAGATTTGGCCATTTTTCAAAAAATAATGTTTTTTCATTTATTAGGTACTGCGCTAATGTTTTTT
Organism: Teleopsis dalmanni; assembly: GCF_002237135.1. NCBI lineage: Eukaryota > Metazoa > Arthropoda > Insecta > Diptera > Diopsidae > Teleopsis > Teleopsis dalmanni. Next base: position 123,911,603 of record NC_051846.1, on the reverse strand, counting down.
GAATCCTATTGCCTGGCAAATTCCTAACACGATTGATGTAATCAAAATGCAATTTTAATGTTTGGGTATATAGCGTTGGTAGATCAGTTTTTAAAATGTATTTAGTATAATATTCATATTTATTTATTAATTAATTTATTGTGATAGAAATAAACTTGTATTTAGAGTTAAAATGTAAAAAAAATAATTATTAATGTTTCAAAAATCTTGTGGCAGCAATAGTGAGAGTCTGTTTGGTATTCAGTAAATGTAAACAAATTTTTTTTTTTTTTCTTAAATACTTATACATTTATTTATTGCATCTTCTCTTACAATGAGACACAATAAGTTTTAAAACCTTATCACTAATTACATAATATTACAAATTTTTATTTTAACTATACATTGCATAAAATAAAATAAAATAAAATAAAATAAGTAAACCTTATATCACGATCCTCACTTAGACTAATGGGTTAAATTTCATTGTAGTGAATGCTAGGTGGTTAATTAAGAAAACAGTTCAACCTTATCAGATTACTTGCAAGAAAGGTACGGTTTTTTAGTTCAAGCTGTTGACTATTAATTAATGGCTGGACGGATTGCTCTGTCAGTTTTTTATTGTATTTTTTTCTTATATTGTCAAATTCAGTTTTAACTAGGGGAATTTATAGATCTCGGTGAATACTTTCATTCTTTATATACCACGGGGCACCAGTGATTTTTCTCAGTATTTTTCACTGAGCTCTTTGTACAATTTCAATATTTGAAGCACTAGCATTGCCAAATAGCTGGATACTATAAGTCCATATTGGTTTTATGATGCTGTTGTACAAGAGTACTTTATACTTTAGGCATAGGGAAGATCTGCTATTAATGAGCCAATATATCTTAGAAGCTTGGGGCTTCATCTGAAGCCATTTTTTTTGGCTTCAATAAGTTTGCGCCAAGTTAGTCGTCTATCTAGGTGAATACCTTAGTACGTTATATTATCTGCTTGTGGTATGGGAATGTAATTTAATAAAATTGTTGGAGATGTACTCCGATTTAGGTAAAGATGATGTGTCTACATTTTAGTTCCTTAATTTTAATTCGCCATTTTATCTGCTTGTGGTATGGGAGTGTAATTTAATAAAATTGTTGGAGATGTACTCCGATTTAAGCTAAAAATGATGTGTCTACATTTTAGTTCGTTAATTTCAATTCGCTATTTTGACAACCATTCTTCCACCCGAGATAAGTGAGATTGAAGTTGGTTTGAAGGTAGCACAACGATTTTGTTTTGACATAAAATAACCGTATCATCCGCAAATGTTGTGGTGACGACTGAGCTACTTTTCGGGATGTGTAAAGTACATACAAGATAGGGCCTCGAACACTTCCTTGTGGAACGCCAGCTTCTATTCGGAAATTATTAGAAGTATATGATTTATATTTAACTTTAAAGCTTCTGTTATGCAGATACGATTCTAAAACTGAGTGGTCATTTGAAAGTAATGAACAACGTATCTTATATAGAAGCCCATTATGCCATACTTTGTCAAAGGCTTGTTTAACATCGAGGAATACCGCAGAACAATATTCTCTGAGCTGAAATGCGTGTCCCTAAAACCAAACTGGTGAGAGGGTATTAGGTTTTGACCGTCAAGGAATGGTTTAAGCTTTAAAAGCAGTGCTCTTTCAAAGAGTTTGGAAAGGCATAGCAGTATGCTTATTGGCCTGTAGGAAGAAGCAAGCGTGTGATTTTTACCTGATTTATGAATTATAATAATCATGGATGTCATGGATGAGTGGGAAAGTCATAATGTCCTGTTGCAGGATTTGGTTGGAACACCTCTTCTAGATATTCAGCAAAAACGTTTTATTTTTCTGCATCGCTTCGCGCCCAGTTTCTGAGAAAGTTTCTTATTGGATCATCGGATTCTATGCGGGAATTTATACTTTTGCTAGCATTCCACAAGGATAAATGGTTTTTGCCATTAGGTTTTGAATTTTGGACATAGGCTTTGTATATAATTAACATATATTGCCTGACTTAGGTTTACTTGCTTAATGCAGATCTAAGTCTGCATTGGGCCTCCTTAAATAAGTTTTTCGATGAAGGGGACCTGGATTTTTGGCATTCGCGCATTAACCTACGTTTTTGTTGAACTAAGTTTTCTATGTCACTATTTATTAGTACTTTATGGGATGTGTAAATTTTGTTGTCTTTAAGAGTGGAGATTTCTGCTGAAATCAGAATTGAGTTTAAAACCGACTGTTGACGAATCAACAAAAAATTAAGAACTAGGTCATGAGTTAATCGCTCACACCTGTTGCTTAATTTCTTGGTTGACGAATCAACAAAATGTAAAAATTAGGTCATAAATAAAGCATTTGCAACTATTGCTTATTAAGCAATTTGTGCGAATTAAGTAATAAGCTATTTTATTTATTGTATGTTTTGCAATTACGGTTGCATTTTATTTTGTATAAAAGAACAAATCAATTTAAATAAAATCAGTTGTTGAAAGTAAATCAACGTCTCACCAATCTTTTATTGTTTCCCCCCACCAGTGGTAAGGGACATAAAGATTGTTAATGAACATTCTTGTTCATTTTTGGCCCTTCGAGCCGGATTTTTGAAATTTCCCCCACCAGTGGTAAGAGTTTCAAATATACCTAACAAAGAGACTTAAGTCTAAGATTGAAGTTAATACAAGCGTACCGAGGCTTTTAACATCGGAGTGAAGTCAATACAAGCGTACCGAGGCTTTTAACATCGGAGTGAAGTTAATACAAGCGTACCGAGGCTTTTAACATCGGAGTGAAGTGAATGCAAACGTACCATCGAAGTGAAACAAGCAGAAGCGTACCGAGGCGCTCAACAAATCAAATCAAATACTAACAGAGGACATCATGGAGATCGAAGAGATAGATCAAGTTATCCAACATCAAAAGGACATTGAAGGTGAGATCCAAAGGATCTGGATAAATTTAAAAAAGGATTCTTCTACAAGATATTCAAAGCAGTATTTTGAGACACGTTTGGAAAATTTGCGTCAGAAATGGGACGCATTTGAAGACAACAATGATAATCTGATCAAGAATTTGAAGCCTGATCATGAATATATCACAAAAAATTACTATGGCCAGTTACAACAAAGACGGAATGAAATAGAAAATCGATTTAATAATGAATTGGAAATAATAAGGCAAATGGAGCAAAAGGAAGCTCAAGTATCAAGGCATCAAGTTATAAGAGGGCAAGAAGAAGCTCGGTCACTAAGGAATCAAGACATAAGTATCAATGATGAAGTCACCATCACCGGGCCATGTGATATTACGAACAAACGTTTAGCAATCTTAAGTAGAAGTCTGTTGCAGATCAAAGAGACAATAGACTTAACGAAAAGTATTGAAACGTTACAGTTCAAATTGGAAAAATTGAAGAATTGTTGGGCAAAGATCTCACAATTAAACGATGAATGTCTGTTTAACAATGATGAAATAGACCAAGGAGATTTTATTCAACTGGAATCGATATACGAAGAAGTATATATCCAGTTACAAGAAGAACTGAACGTTCGCAGTCAAAACGTTTCAGAAACTAGAACAACCGTAAGTAACAATATCAAACTACCACCGTTGAATGTACCAATATTCAATGCCAGATTTGAAGAGTGGTGTCCATTTTGGGAATTGTTCGACCGGTTAGTTCAACAAAACCATAATCTAGTGGAAGTAGAAAGAATGCAGTACTTAAAAGGAAGTCTACGGGGAGAAGCCGCCAGACTTATCAATCATTTAACAATAACAGCGAACAATTACACAGCGGCAGTTGAACTACTGAAACAAAGATACAACAATCCAGCAATACTTGTGGACAATCTTATCAATAAGTTATTGTCGCTCAGAGCTATAAGAAACGAGAATGCACAGGATTTAAAAACAGTAGTGGATTCTTCTAGAGAAATGTTATATGGTATACGTAATTTAAATATGGACACGTCAAGCTGGGATCCACTAATTATACAGATACTGCTTCCAAAATTAGATGGTGAAACCAGAAAATTATACCAACATTCAAGAGGGGCATCAACACAAATACCAAAATTGAGCAGCTTATACGAGTTTATCGAGAGCAGAGTTAGAGGATTGGAGGCAATTCGTGACACAAATCGCGAAAATAAGAATAATTTTCGACCAACAGCAGTAAATACAAAAACGCATGTAAATACAATACATACGCTATGTTTAGTGTGTAGTGGTGATCACCAATTAATTCGATGTTCAAAGTTTCTGAATATGAAGGTGCCGGAACGCCGTGAAAAGATTATGAGCGCCAAATTATGTTTTAATTGCCTTCAGAGTGGGCATTTTAGTAAGTTGTGCTTGAATAAAAAAAGATGTGCAATTTGCGACAAAAAACACCATCAACTTATTCATGAACAAGTTAAGGGCAAACCAACAGTCACAAATAACATAAGTAAACAGAGGATGCCAACATTGAAGAACACCACAGAGACCGAAGTGATAGCGTCGTACAACATCCAAAAGGAAAAAACTGTTTTACTAGCAACAGCAATGGTAATTATAAGGACTAAAAAACAAGTTAAGCCGATACGAGCACTTCTTGATCAAGGATCACAATCTTGTATAATAACAGAACAATTAGCAAGATCAATCAGAACACCATTGACCAATTATCAAACTCATGTAAAAGGTATCAATGGACAAACAACAAGCGTTATAGCCAAATGCTCATTAGAAGTTACCAAAAATCACATCAAAAATGCCAAATGCAGAATTCACGCCAAGGAAATGGTCGCATATTGATGGATTGCAGTTAGCAGATCCTTGGTATGCTGAACCAAAGGAAATACAATTGTTAATCGGGTCGGACGTATTACCAGAAGTGTTTAAAGAAGGATTAATTAAAGGGCCAGACAACTCTCCAATGGCTGAAAACACATTATTTGGATGGATATTATCAGGACCTATAGATGTAGAGCGTACAATCACAAACAAAATAATGTTATGCTCCATGGCTTGCGAAAACAGCGACGAGTATTTAAGACGGTTTTGGGAATTAGAGGAAATTCCAAATGCAGACTTAAGAATAGTAGAAGAAAGGCGTTGTGAGCGACATTATGATTGAACTTGCACCCGCGATAAAACAGGACGATACATCATTAGGTTACCACTGAAAAATGATCGAGAAACGTTAGGTGAATCCAGAAAGATGGCATTAAAACGGTTCTTTTCATTGGAAGAACGATTTAAGAAGAATCCAGCACTAAAGCAAGAGTATGTGAACTTTATGCAAGAGTATATCAAGCTGGGTCATATGAAGGAAGTTAATGAGAAACCAAAGACAAAGGTATATTATTTGCCGCATCATGCAGTTATTAAAGAAGACAGCACGACAACAAAACTTCGAGTGGTTTTTGATGCGTCCGCAAAAAAGACATCAGGACAATCACTGAAAAGTATTATGATGACAGGTCCTACATTACAAAAGGATTTATTCATTCTATTATTACAGTGGAGAATGTTTAAAATAGTTTTTACGGCTGACATTGAAAAAATGTATCGTCAAATACTGATTCATCATAATGATAGAGATCTTCAACGAATTTTATGGAGAAACGATCAGAAAAAACCAATAAAAGAATACAAATTGAGCACGATTACATATGGTACTGCATCAGCACCATATCTTGCCATCAAGACATTGTTTAAGCTAGCAGAAGACGAGAGAATTAATTATCCTCTGGCAAGTGAAATCTTAAATGAAAAATTTTATCTAGACGATTGTTTGGGAGGCGCTAATACGATTAAAGAGTGTAAACAAGTACAAGAAGAGTTAATCCAATTATTGCTGAAGGGAGGTTTTAACTTAAGAAAATGGGCATCAAACGAACCGGAAATGTTGACGAATATCCAGATAAAAGACATTGAACCAGGGTTAGAGATGCAATTTAACAACGACCGAGCGATTAAAATTTTAGGAATAAAATGGTGTCCTAAACTGGATCGATTTGAATTTAAAATAAATACCACGTCATTCAGCTCAAAATACACAAAAAGAGCAATTCTAAGTGATGCTGGAAAACTATTCGATCCATTTGGTTGATTGTCACCTGTAACCATTAAAGCAAAAATTATGATACAAAAATTGTGGATGCTAGGAATTAGTTGGGATACAGAGATCCCACCCAATCCACAGGCACAATGGGAAGAATTTAAATTGAGATTACCTGCAGTTCAGAAAATAACCATGAAAAGATGGACACACCATTCAGAGAATAGTTTAATCGAATTACATGAATTTGCAGATGCGTCAGAAGCAGGATATGCTGCAGTTGTATATACAAAGGTTATCAATGCAGAAAAGGTTACAATATCCCTAGTAGCACCAAAAACCAAAGTTGCACCTATTAAGCAGGTATCATTAGCCCGATTGGAGTTATGTGCAGCTCTGCTATTGATAAAGTTGATTAATTACATTCAGAAGAATAACAAGATTACCTATAGTAAAGTTATTGCATGGTCAGATTCAAAAATTGTATTAAATTGGCTAAGGCAATACCCAAATAGATGGACTACGTTTGTAGCAAACAGAGTATCGTATATTCAGGATACGTTTAAAGAGCAATTTAGATTTGTTCCAGGAAAAGATAATCCAGCAGATATTCCATCAAGGGGAGTATATGGTGACAATCTTATCTCAAATATATTATGGTGGCATGGTCCAAACTGGCTAATAAAAGATGAAGGAAATTGGCCAGAAAATGATGAAGTAATAGATTTGAATCTTATTCCGGAAACCAGAAAATCTGCAATATGTACCGTCGTGGACGTTACCAAAGATGAAAATATTATTAATCGATTTTCTTCATTAAACAAACTTCTTCGAGTGACAGCTTATTGTCTTAGATTCGTTTATAATTGTCATAAAAAGAAATCCGAAAGAAAGATCGACAATTTGTCGGTAGACGATATCGATGCAGCAGAAATTGTGTTGGTGAAGCAGGCACAAAAATGTTTTTCAGATGACATCAGACGGCTTAATCTTCAGAAACAATTATTGAAAAGTAATAAGCTGTGTTCATTAAACCCATTTGTTGACAGTGCAGGAGTACTAAGAGGGGCAGCAGATTAAGAAATGCAGATTTATCTGACAACCAAAAGTATCCAATAATTTTACATACAACGAGTACTTTGGCCAAACTCATAATCAATCAGGCGCATATTAATACGATTCATGGAGGATTAAAACTGACGCTAAACTACGTTCGGGAAAAATTTTGGATTATTCGTGGAACAATCGCTGTGAAAGCTTGCATCAATAAATGTTTAAAATGTTTTCGAATAAAGGCAAAAGCACAATCTCAATTAATGGGAAGTTTACCAACACCAAGAGTAAATTTCTCGAGGCCATTCACACACTGCGGCATAGACTATGCACGGCCATTACACATTAAATGCTCGCAATTCAGGGGAATTAAAACACAAGGCGTATATAGCTATTTTTGTATGTCGGGCAACAAAGGCAATTCACATTGAGTTAACTTCAGGTCTGACATCTCAAGGATTTTTAGCAGCACTCAAACGAATGATAAGCAGACGTGGCTCAGTACATCATATTTATAGCGACAATGGTACCAATTTTACAGGTGCAAACAACACTTTACAGAAGATTCAAATAGAGAATCATCTAGCTGAAACAGGTATACGTTGGCATTTCATCCCTCCTGGCTCACCTCACTTTGGTGGTCTCTGGGAATCGGGAGTAAAATCCATTAAATATCATCTAGCTAGAATTATAGGTGACCAAAAATTGACATACGAGGAATTAAGTACGGTCTTAATTCAAATCGAATGTTGTCTTAATTCACGGCCACTCTGTCCATTAACAGACAACATTGAAGATCCTAATGCACTTACACCAGGACATTTCATTGTGGGATCGTCATTAATGACTCCAGCTCATGATAGTCTTATTAACTTTACAGAAACTAGCCTAAAAAGATGGAAGATTGTGCAGAAAATAAAGCAAGACTTTTGTAAACGGTGGTTCCAAGACTATATAAGAAATATCTTGGAAAACAATAATGACTCATCAATATTGGAAGAAATGGGTCATCGGGGCTACAGCTATAATAATAATCATATTCGTTGGAGTATTATATTACATGTGTTACATTAAACCGAGAATACCATCATCATCAGCCAATAATCATACATCACCGTCCACTTACGATGTCGCTTGGTCTTGCACATAAACAACAACCTCCTGAGGCTACCATATCTAGACCAACCCGTAATACCAACGCAGAGCCGGCATAATGTTGACGAATCAACAAAAAATTAAGAACTAGGTCATGAGTTAATCGCTCACATCTGTTGCTTATTTTCTTGGTTGACGAATCAACAAAATGTGAAAATTAGGTCATAAATAAAGCATTCGCAACTATTGCTTATTAAGCAATTTGTGCGAATTAAGTAATAAGCTATTTTATTTATTGTATGTTTTGCAATTACGGTTGCATTTTATTTTGTATAAAAGAACAAATCAATTTAAATAAAATCAGTTGTTGAAAGTAAATCAACGTCTCACCGATCTTTTATTGTTTCCCCCCACCAGTGGTAAGGGACATAAAGATTGTTAATGAACATTCTTGTTCACCGACGTTGCGTCCTCAATATGAGATTTACACATTATCTTGTGATTTGTGTGCATATATGAACTAATGTACTTTTTATAATTGAGCCAGTTTATTCTAAGACTTGTAAGGCTATAGGAACAGTCATATAACTGAGGACCATTAAGTAAACAAAATATAAGTGGGGAATGGTCAGAAGACAAATCGCAGCTTCTGTATGAGGAGATCAAATTTCTGCTTATGCCTTTGGTCGCGGCGATGTCTATTAGGTCTGGTATTTTATTGTTTTCGGCAGGCCAATATGTTAGCTGCCCAGGAGAGATTACGTCTAGTGCATTTTTCCTATTTGAAATGGAATTAGCCGTGAACCCCAATACGTGTGCTTTGTGTTGTACTCTCCTGCTATAAGAAATATGTCACCTAAAGCTAAGAAGCAATCCATAAATTGGGTCTCAGTAATGTTGAAACGAGGGGGGCAGTAAACTGCCGATAAAGTTAAATTTTTTCCTTTGTGCTTAAGGCATATTGATGTGGCTTGCACATGATTATGAGCATATGTACCTAGAAAATTGTGTTTTAGACGCCTTCGTATCAAAATACCTGTATCACTATGTGCTTTGCCATCTGGGTGATTGGTTTTATAGAACAAATTTTGGTTTGTTAGATGTGTTTCTGAACAAAGCATTACATCCACACTTTCCCGGGTTATGACGTTTATGAGTCAAAATGCATTGGTATGGATTCGTCCCAGGCGAGTTTCTGTAACCACAGCTCTTGTAATAAAATCTTTGCTTTCACAACAATTGGGCACAATATGCCAAGAGAGTCGAATAGACGAGCTGATATTGATAAGATATTTCTTTTTGTTGCACGCAAATTTAGGTAGGTGTCGTCCAGCTGAAACCTAAATACATTTTTTGTGGTATGCCACTGTATGCCTAGTGCTTCTGTTGTATCAATATCGGTTATATTCTATGATTTCTTCAGCTGTTTATTGTCCTGGTAGGTGGAGTGATTTAAGAACCATTTAGCTAACTGGAACCCAGCTGTCTCCAGAATTTGTGTCACTTGCCTTCGAATTATTTCGAGTTTATTAAATGAATCTGCACCTGTCAGCAAGTCATCAACATAGAAATCGGTTCGAATAACATTGGAACCAATTGGAAGCGTTCGTTGATTAAAATCACTTAAATGACGTAAACATCGAGTTGCTAAAAATGGTGCAGACGAAGTTCCATATGTTACAGTGTTCAATTGGTTAGTCTTCAATTCTTCGGTTGGGCTTTTCCTCCACAGAATGACTTGAAAGTCGCGATCTGCCTCGTCAATCAAAACTTCACGGTACATTTTAGTAATGTCAGCAGTTAATGCATATTTATGCATACGGAAACGGAGTAACGTTGTGTATAATTTTTCTTGTATCGTCGGACCCACCAGTAATATGTCGTTTAATGACAGTTGAATTGATATTCTCTAAGCAGCATCGAAAACTACACGAAGTTTTGTTGATATGCTTTGTGGTCTTAATATGCACTGATGTGGTATGAAGTAGTGGGGAGATACAGAGAAGTTACGAGTTGGTAAAGTCATGTGACCTAGATTCACATATTCTTTCATAAAGTCTATATATAAATCATGCAGAGCAGCATCTTTAGAAAGTCTCCGCTCTAGTGACAAGAAACGACACTTACCTGACAGCCCAAGATTGCTGGAATCAGACTTAAAAGGAAGTGAAACTTTGAATCACCCGATGGTAAGCGTCGCACGGACGACAAGAATTTATCCTCGCAAAGTTTGTGCTCAGGTGTGAGCGTGGCGGTTGTTGCACTATTGGGAATTTCTTCAAATCCCAAAATTTTTGCATCAATGAACTGACTACAGTGTCATCATCTTGTGAAACAGTTAAGGCATTAGCATGGAGTTCAATATTTCTATTGCTTTGATATTACCCAGACGCAGTCCAGCTGAATAATGTTTTCTGCAGTGTGGGGAGATTCAGACTTTGTGTTATTTGTCCGACGGATAGAACATCGAAAAACGTTTCTGCACCAAGTCGGTAGAGATATGATGATTTGGTTGGTTGGTGGATATTGTTCGCAATACCCAAAAATCGGCTGAGAATTCATGAGAATTGACTCGCGATCTTACAGTAGCATGTAACTTATGTTTTACTGTGGTATTTATCTCACCAATTCCAATTAAATTAAGGCATCCATCTTCCCTTCTTAACTGCAACAGTTGTGCAAGTTCCTTGGTCATGAAATTTGTTTGAGAACCGGAGTCAAGTAAGGCTCTGGCTATTCGGTACTCTCCAGACTTACTCTTTACAGTAACTAGCGCTGTCGCCAAAACTACTTGGTCGCAATTAGTAGCACAATGATTTGCAAATACGCGATCGGAATCAGAAGTTACAGTTGCGTGATGAATGATTGGAGTGTATTTGTGCAGTAGTGTGTGATGTTGTCTCGCACACACTCTGCAGCATGATGATTTACATGCTGAAACAGAATGCCCTTTTTCTAAACTTTTTAAAAAAAAAAGAGAGTGCAGATGGAAGTGCTGTTAAGATGCTATAATGAAGGAAAATTGTTACGCTTGCGGTGATATTTGCCGCAGTAATTAAATTTTATTTAAGCACTGTCCCTCACCTACACTTCTATTACCTGGCGATCCTTTGGTCTCCTATTGCAGCAACACTCCATTGATTGAAGAATTTGAATGAGCAGCGATGTTGGTGAGACAGCAAACTGGTGAAATTATGTTGCGGTACCAGTACCGTTTATTTAATAAAGAAGATAAACGTGGTCCGTTAAGCACCGTTGCAGCTTTAGGCAGCGATGGTGGTGATATAGCAAATCGGTAAAATTATGTAACGGTACTGGTCCGTAAAGCACCGTTGCGGCTTTGGATAGCGGTGGTGATGATTTTGCGATACGGTGCCAGTACCGTTTATAATCAACAAAAAAAACGTGGACCGTGTGGCAATGAGAACTTAATTTACAAATAAAAACACCCACGATAAGAAACACATTAAAAAAAACACTTTAAAATAGTCCCTGCTCGGGCGCCATGAAGTATTTTAATAGTTTTAAAATTTAATTAAAAAACCGGGATCTTGTATTTTTCTTTTTTAATATTTTAGTTTTTATTCAGAAAGTTCACTTTTTCTATTTCTATGTACCAGAAGTACACAAGTGGCAAAAATTTTTGCTGGGAAGTGTGCAATTTCTACACAGCCAATGCAAAATTTCCGCGTTCCTTTTGAATGGCCTGATGTGTGTAGAAATAAAATTGCTTGAGTTGAGAAGTCCTATTTTATTTAGTGTTCTTGATAATAGTTACAATAAATATTAATTAACATTATTTTATTACAGATTTAATATTTTATTTCCAAATATTATATATTCAATTAAGATATATTTTTCGTATATAATATTTAATTATGTTGGGTTCATGTAAAATAAATGTATTACACATGGTTTCCGTAACGTTTCTTTGAACTCTTGTGTATTTTATAGAACTTGTTTTAGTCTGTAATAATATGATCTTAATCCTATTGACTTTTATATCGAACCTTCGCTTATCGCTGCCGGTTTTTCGTAGATTTAAACTAGATTTTAAGGCGGGTTGGGAACTTAGCACCACGTCACGGCATCCTTTGAGGATTATTGTGAAATATCCACTTTAGTTCCATAGACGAGTAGCAGTTAAGAACACCATTATGTCCTTTGGAGAGATGTTATCTAATTCCGTTATAAGTGGATAGGTAGTGGATAAGTACCGAAGTCTGAGTCAGGCGAGACTATAACAGTAACACAGAATGTGTTCTGCTGTTTCATCTTCTTTGCAACAAAATCTGAAGCTATCGTCTGTAGTAATACCTAGGTTCGATAGATGCTTTTTAACTCCGCAATACCCAGCGAGAAACCCTGTGACAAGTCGGATGCCACTTCTGTTCAGCATAAATAACTCCATAGATGTGTCTTTTGATCATTATGACATGGATTCTCAGGCTTGTTTGCAGTCAATTGTTTTGTCGCAATCAGTCTGAGCTGCTCTTTTCATCCACTCATTAATTTTAAGTTTTAAAAAGCTCCATGAAGGACCGCAGAATGGTTCTGGCCCTTTATAATATAAAGCCGACCGCTTTCTGGCTAGTTCATCTGCTCTTTCGTTATCCTCAAATCCGCTGTGCCCTGGGATTGATATTAAGTGACCATTCTTATTTTCAATGAGGTTTTTAAGAAGTAGAAGGCATTCCTACAGTAGTTTTGAGGTTACTCGAGGTGAGCGTAGTGCTAGGAGTGGTGAATTACTGCCAGAGAAAATATATATGTGTTTTTCCGTGACGGGATTCCCTTTATATTACCTTAGATATAGTTAATTTGCGTATACTTCAGGCCAAAAAACTAATTGCTTTCTTCTTGACAAGTAGGTGAAGTGAAGTGAGCCCCAATGCAACCTCGAGGGCTGTTATCGGGGTCTTTCTCATCGCTCCAATTAACATTATGCAAGCCAATCTCTGTACCTCATGTAGCTTGTCCATCACAGTCTCCTGCTGAGCTTTCTTGTACCAGATGGACGATCCATAGGTAACAATTGGCCTAGCTGAGTTTCAGAGACTGAGTTTAGGATCTAGGCCCCAGCGTTTACCAATGAGGTTTCTCTAGTTCTTCGAATAACGCTGTATATATAAGAATTCCAAGTTAATTTCTCATCTAGAAACAGTACCAGTTTTTTACCCATTCAGCTATTTGTTATTAGAAAGCACTCTTTTCCTTATCTTGGTGAAGACAACCACACTTGTTTAGGATTTACACCATCTAGCTACGATGTTCAGAGCTTGTTGGAGTCGATATGACATCGAGTATTCATACCTAACTGTAAAAAGTATGACTATATCGTCAGTATAGACTTGTGCCTCGAATTGTTTGGCACTGAGTCAGGAACATGTCATGGGGAGTAGGGAGTGTATACCTTTGGCTCAAAAAACGACGTCCAGCATCCGATTAATTTCGTCTCTCAATCTTCGCGAAGGAGAGGAACCGGTAGGCATGAGTCTAGAAACCAGCCGCGGGGTGGAATCGGAAGCTCATGCTAAAGATTCTTCAGATACTCTTGTCGCAGTAAAATTACCTCTGCTGAGCTTCTCCATACTATAAAAGAGGGCAGCTACGATTTGACAATACGCTTATTTCACATGGGGTAACAAGTGAACAACTGTTATACTGATAAAAAAGGTAATAATTTTTATTTTATAAACTCTCTCTCAACAGATGATCTAACGGTGGTGGCAGTGAACGGCGACAGAAGCCTACTCTTTGTGTACTGTTTAATGCCATACGTGGAAGTAGCGCCATTAGAAGAACTCTAAAGGCTGGTAGATTCAACTGGCGAAGAAGCACAAAGTCTGATCTTTGGTTCTGCTGCAAACGCACATCATACGCTTCAGGAAAGTACCGAACATTAACGACAGAGCTGAGTCTCTTTCTAATTACATAACATGAAGTGGGCTCTAGTCTTGCAAATAGAGGGAAGAACCAACCTATGTCAGACCGACCTCCAAGAACGTTTAAGATGTAATCCTCTTCATAGGAGACAATATAACGGTGACGGAATGGAAGGTTCTTGACGAACCATTCAGTTCATAAATATATAAGCTTCCAAATAGATATCCAGTACCTGAAAATCGGTAAAAGATATCCCAAACTCACGAATTGGGATCTCTATCGAAAAATTCTGAAAAGGACTCTTACATAGATCTGCAAGTTAGGTTTGATTAACTTACCAGAGCTCTAACTAAAGCTTACCACATCTCGTACCCACCAATGCGTACTAAACGTAGATCTCAAACACCTTGGTGGAATAAAGAACTGCGTTCAAAAAGACGCTACGTTCGCGAAATCTTCAAGCTGGCTTAGCTAGCAGAATGTGAAGTTATCTGGGAAGAGTACAGAGATATTCTTAAGCAATACAAAAAAGACATTTGAAATGCGAAAAGAAACTCCTGGAAGGATTTTTGCGCAGGTATAGAGAAGAGGGTGGAGGTAGCCAGGCTTAGGGTGGAGGTATCCAGGTCAAACATCTAACTAGGCATAACATTGTCTGGAAGGAAAACGGCGAATGGACTGAAACAAATACCGAATCGCTTGTAGATCCTACTGACACCTACTTTCCTACCTGTGAACCAGTCATATATACAATAAGCTTTCATTAAGAAATTTTGTAACATATGCGAGATTGGAATAGGCAATCAATTCATTTGCCTCATACAAATCTCCTGGGTTCGATGGCATTTATCCTGATGTGATACAAAACGCCTCTGACCTAATAAAACCATGGCTGATAAACATCTTTACAGAATGCTTCAGGAATAATTACGTACCTGTGAGCTTGCGAGGGTCGTGCTTATTATAGGTTAATAATAAGGTTATAGGTGAATTAATCATCTTTCATCCTCAAAATTTACCAAAAAATACTGGCAGCACATGTAGGGTAAGTCTTGTCAATGGCACAACACGCTTACACAAAAAGTAGATCCATAAAAACTGCTTTCCATAGACTTGTCTCTAATATTGAAAAAGCCTTAGGGAACAAATAATACGCTCTACAAGCTTTTATGGACATTGCGGGTGCTTTCAATAATGTATCAACGAAAGCCACTTTAAATAGCCTAGGTGATGTTGACACAGACTCTGTCATATATCAATGGATTGCAAGCCTTTTAAGCTTCAGACAAGTAAGGGTAGAATAGAATGACACAATTCTAACTAGTGAAACATGTGAGAGGAACCATGCAGGGAGGTGTTCTCTCACCCCTTCTCTGGTTACTAGTAATCAATAAAACTCTTATTCAATTTGATGGTGAAGCTTCGAAACTAATTGTATATGTAGCTGTTAAAAAATCAGCTGAGCTCGCGTGTGTGGATGAAACGAGAAACTACTGCATAAATTTCTATGTGGATAGCCAAGCAGCCATTAAGGCAATCAAATCATACTGATTACCATCCAAACATAGCCAAACTAGCCTGCAATCACACACTTCGTATGTAGTGGATTATTGGTCATAATGGCATAGAGGTAAATAAGACAATTGATGCTATTGCTAAAAATGGCACAATGTTTTCAGAGGTACAAACGACTGAATTACTCAGACCTGTGAAACAAATATATAAACTTCTGGACGAGCGCATGAGAAGGAAAGCAAAGGAAAGGTAGCGAAACTTAACCACTTGTAGAATACCTAGAATCATGTGTAAACATATATACGAGGAAAAGTACACCGAGGATGCTATATCGTCAAGCCGAAGGAACTGTAGAACATTAATTGATTTATTCACGGGTCACTGTCTGGTCGCATCATATGCGCACAAACTAAACTAGACAATGCAACGAGGCTCATGCAAAGGACACCCAGAATTATCTGCAGTGTAATGGCCCGGCTCTCACCAGAACTCGATAAAAATAGTTAGGGCTGCCAGTTTTACAGGACTGGAGCACTTACATGAAGTTACTGTTGAAATCCTAATAAAATTCATTAATAACACGCGCATTCTAAGCGATGCACCCTATCTTTAAAAAATTAAGACTCTCATCTGCTATCGCAGTGGTTCTCAATGGACTATGCGTGGCCTTATTGGTCTGCCAGCATAACCTAACCTAACCTATGTTTTATATGTAAAATATAAAGAAACGAAGCTAAGCTGTACACAAACGTACTGAAAAAGTCAGTATTGACTGAATCCGTTGTTTTTAATTATTGAATACGTCATAGATTCATAAAACATATATATGCATATAAATGATTTAATATATTAATTACATATTTCATTTCTTGTGTTATGTATTATATAGTAAAATATTATTAATAATTTGAACATTGTACATATATTCTGTTTACTTTAGTCTCCCTGAAGATGACTGCCGGTGACAGTCGAAATATTGGAACAATTATTTTAAATAAAATATAAATTATTTTTGAATATAAATAATTAATTACAGTGTTTTTATTTCTATTTAAATTGACCAATTAACATATTAATAAATTAATATATATAAAATATTTTGGTCAGAAATAAAAGTATTAAATATTTTGTAAAATATTTTTTAAAAAACGGAAATTCTCTTTAAACCTTCTAATAACTTCCTAACTCAGAAAAGTCTTTTCCATGCAATAAGATACTTATGTCAATTGAAACGACAAGTTAGTTAAGCAACTTAATAAATAACCAGTGAAAATATGGTTGTTGAGAGATTTTAAAGTGTCTTCGTTTCTTTACTTTCTTTACTTTCTTTACTTTTTGTTTTATAATAATTTATTATATAATTTTCTTGAAGTATGGAATATATTTCATATATTATGTTATATATATATAATATATATAAAATATTATGTAGTATATCTGCATATTAATTATATTATCAGCAAACAAAAAATTTTTGTCGATAGTAATATGATGATATACGGTACCGGAACATGCGAAGAGCAAAGACTTGCATTTTGAATTGGTTACACACTTGCCACGAGATGAAGCGCAAAAGAAAAGTAATTTAATTCTTTTGTTTTGCGCAAAAAAAATTCGTAAAGTGCATTTCATTTAACCCGAATAATACAATTTCATTGTAATAAACATTTTTATATGAAAAATACTAGGAGAACATAACATTCAGATAGGTTAGTGCTTCGATTAAAATAAGTATAAATACTGTAAAATTTTAATAAATAAATTCAGATTCAATTTTTTATATTTGGCGCGCAAGGTGATCACTCCGCAACTTCTTTTAATTGTTTTGTTTTTTAATCGGAAAAAAGCTAATTTTAAATTTCAATGTATGAACAATCGAGCTATGATTATAAATAAAACAAAATTATTAAAAACGGTGCCCGATATTAAACGCTAAATTTCAGTTTTTTGTAATTTAAAAATTTCTTTCTAACAAAATTAATTTTTTACTTTTGCAAAATAAACAAAAACAAAAATTGAGTTTACTCATAACAGCTGATAGAGACAGCATATGAAAGTTAACGAAAGTTTAAAATTGTAAATGTGGTGTTGCCACAGTATAAGTTTTAAGTGTTTTTAAAAAAATAAATTTTATTAATTATAAATATTAAATTTTTTAAATAATTAAATGAACAAACTGCTAATATATTGAAAACTATTATATGAGCGAAAAAGTTATACGACGGCATTCTCAAATTAGTGAAAATGGTCTAAATGGCTATATAATGCTAAGTACAGAGGACGTTAAAATAAATGAACAATCCACAACCAAACCTTTACATAAAGAGATTACTGAAGGAAATATATCAAAAATAGCTAGTGAAATTGCCATAGCTAATAAAATAAAATTAATTAATAATCCAATGAGCTTCTCATCAAAAAACGCAAACAACACCAATTCCAGCCAAAAAAAAAATGTGGAAATACACTGGTGACGAAGAAAGCGACACTCAATCGGTAAGTAGCGTCAAAAGCACGCCAATAAACACTTCCATTTATACAAAAAGATTTGGTGAAACAACGCAACCAGAATGGCAACGGGTAAACTCGTCAAAAAGAAGTCGTTCAAGTCCCCAAGGAGCTCGACAAAGTTCAAATTTCAAACAAAAGAAGCTGGATACCTATTGGTTGTCAACTGAACCCAAAAAAAACTCTAACCGATATTCCGTGCTAGATGAAGACTCTCATTCATCAGAAAAGTCCATTGAGCAAAATGAAAAAATTACAATCTCGAAGCCTCCCCCAATATTTGTTGCAGGAGTCGGTAATATACAACCATTAATGAATATTAATGGTGAATATAACTTTAAAATACTTGCCAACAATGAGGTTAAAATACAGCCTAGTAGCCCAGAAAAATACTCTGCAATCACTAAGGCTCTTGAAGCCAAAAAAACTGAGTTCCATACCTATAAACTCAAACAAGACAGAAGTTTTAACGTTGTATTGAGAGGCATGCATCCTTCTATGCCAGTCGGTGAAATCGAAGAGGCGATAAATAGCTTAGGCTTTAAGGTGGCCAATATAAGTAATATACGTCAACGAACAACCAAAAATCCACTACCGTTATTTTTTATTGGTTTGAAACCATCAGATACAAACAAGAATATTTTCAATTGTAACAGCCTAATGCATACAAAAATCACTTTTGAAGCTCCAAGAAAAAAACGCGAAATTCCCCAATGCTCTCGTTGTCAGCGTTATGGTCATACAAAGCATTACTGTAAACGAACGCCCCGTTGTGTAAAATGCCCTGGTAATCACTTGACATCAGAGTGTACTCGTAATGTAGTCGACAATGAAGTAAAATGTGTATTATGCAACGGAAATCACCCCGCTAATTACAAGGGCTGTGAAGTATACAGGCAGCTTCAACAAAAAGCGTTTCCACCGCTCCGAAGAAAAGAAACCACTAGTCCACCAACGCGCACAGAGTTCGTTCAAGCTGGTCGAACATACTCTAATGTCGTAAGCAACGGCCAAACCATCACTAGTGAACCACAAACAAGATCAGAAAACAACGATATGTCAGAGCTGAAAGTAATGCTTAAAACACTAATGCAACAAATGAGTACTATGCTAAATATTTTAACAGCGTTCGTCGCTAATACATCAAAATAATGAGTGCGTTTAAAATTGCTTTCTGGAATGCTAATGGGCTAGCTCAACATAGCAGCGAACTACAGACTTTCCTCACTGACAAAAATATTGATATTATGTTAATATCAGAAACCCACTTCAACCAAAGAAGCCATCTCAGATTTCCGAAGTATTCTATATACGATGCCAACCACCCATCTGGAAATGCTGGCGGAGGAGCTGCGATAATCGTGAAAAGCGATATTGATCACTCTGTGCACAACAAATACGAAAAACCATTTCTTCAGTCAATATCATTAACAGTTAAAAACAATAAAGGTCCAATATGTATAGCCTCTATCTATTGCCCACCAAACCAAAAAATTAAAAGTCATCAGTTTGAGGAATTTTTCCACACGCTTGGTCAAACATTTATAGCTGCTGGGGACTTCAATGCAAAGCATACTCACTGGGGCTCCAGACTAATCACACCTAGAGGACGTGAATTGTTTAAGACTATGCAGGCCAACGATTTGCTTCACGCATCAACTGGTGAACCAACTTACTGGCCAACAGACCACAATAAAGTTCCAGACGTGATCGATTTTTGCATATTTAAAGGCATTTCAAGCTCACTATTATCGATTCATTCCAGTTTAGATCTTTCCTCAGACCACTCTCCCCTTATTATGGAGTTGAACTCTAAAATTTTTGTAAAAAACAAAGAGCCTCGATTATACAACAAAAGAACAGACTGGAGTATTTTCAGAAGCATCATAAATGAAAATTTAACAACCAACATCCCACTCAAAACCGGTACCGATATCGAATCTGCGGTCGAGCAATTTAATACAACCGTACAGAATGCCGCGTGGAACTCAACTATGCATTTTAATGAATACAAAGAAGAACACATAGACAGAGGCATAAACAGCTACTTCAGAAACGTAAATTGCGACGAATTTGGCAAATAACAAAAAATCGTGAAGACAAAAGACGTTTGAATGAAGCGATAAAAAAACTTAAAGAAACCCTAAGGGAGAACAAAAACAAAAACATTGAAACATACCTATCTGCATTGTCTCCCAGTGAAGCAACCGACTATTCATTATGGCGGGCCACTCGTAAGCTGAATGGATCAACGCCACACATCCCACCACTCAAAATGTATAATGGACAGTGGGCTAGATCCAGAATCGACAAGGCTCAAATTTTCGCAGAGCATCTTCAAGGTGTATTTCAACCATACCCGTGCATAAGTTATGAAGACGACACTGAAATTGAGTCTTTCCTGCAAACACCACATCAAATGGACTTCCCGGTTCCTAAAACCACAATACAAGAAATTAAATGGACAATTAAGACTAAAATTAAAACCAAAAAGGCTCCTGGGTACGATTTGATTACTGGCAAAGTGTTGAAAGAGCTTCCAAACATTGGTCTTGTTTTCATCAACCAACTTTTTAATGCTATTATATGTCAAGAATACTATCCAAGTCAATGGAAAGTAGCTCAAATTATCCTGATACCAAAACCAGGTAAACCTTTAGAGTTAGTTACATCTTATCGACCTATAAGCTTACTTCCGGTGCTCTCCAAAGTCTTCGAAAAAATACTCTTAAAGCGTCTTAACCAGATCACCCAAAGTCGCTTACTAATTCCTGCTCACCAATTCGGCTTTCGAAACCGCCACTCAACCATTGAACAGGTAAATCGTGTTTATCAATATGCAAGAGATGGACTGGAAAGAAAAGAATACTACACTGCAGCATTTATCGATATAACGCAAGCATTTGACAAGGTATGGCACACCGGACTGCTCTACAAATTGAAATTACATCTACCACACAGCTTCTATTTGTTACTTAAGTCTTATATCAATAACCGATATTTCATGGTTAAAATAGAAGACTATAATACGAAAATCTTCCCGATAAAAGCTGGAGTTCCACAAGGGAGTGTACTAGGTCCAACCCTCTACACACTGTTCACAGCTGACTTACCACTTAACCCATCAACATATACCGCAACTTTTGCCGATGACACAGTGATCATGGCTAAAAGCAAAAACCCAACAGTCGCTACTAGTCAGTTGCAAACAAACCTAGATAGCATCCAAGTGTGGCTAAACAAATGGCGCATTAAAGCTAATGAATCCAAATCTGCACAAATCACATTCACTCTTCGCAATGGTTACTGTCCACCAGTCACACTAAATAATAACATACTACCACAATCCGATCACGTGAAGTATCTAGGTGTTCATCTTGATCGGCGTCTCACCTGGAAACATCATATATTTACGAAACGCAAGCAACCGGGTTTAAAAATGCGCTCCATGCACTGGCTTCTTTGCCAAAATTCAAAACTATCACTGAACAATAAAGTACTTTTATATAAAGTTATTTTAAAACCAATATGGACCTACGGTGTCTCGATCTGGGGAACAGCTGCAAAATCTAATATAGCGATATTGCAAAGATTTGAATCAAAAATACTTCGTTTATGTGCGGCTGCTCCATGGTATATTCCATGGAGCAGCCGCCCGAACCCACTGGCACACGAGCTACTATCAGATATCAATCATCCACGTCGACTAAGAAGATTTTCTACGTCGGACTTGCCAAGTAGAACCCTAAACACGTGAATCGTAATTGTAAACTCACTGAAATTTAATATTTATATAGCCAACTATTTACTCACTATTATTAGTCATCATTATTATTAGTTGTAATTTAATCTTTAGCGGTGTTTACTACTGAGTGTCCCGCACATGTCTACAAATCACTTTTTCTATTTTTATGTTCATAAATAATACTGAATGTTCTTTTACAGATTGTATTTATATAATAATAATAATAAAAAAAAAAAAAAAAGATTCAACCTAACCAGTGAGTCTCATTGATTTCCTTATGCAAATTGCCTAGTTGCAACATTGTTATATTCGCCTCGTTGCCAACAATAAAGGCGCCTCGCTGCGATAGGGAAATACCTACACTACCTTATACTCTAACAAACCTTGCATGGTGATCCTGCCAATAAAGATTCTGGATACCTTCAAGAATTAAGTAGAATTTAATTCAGATTTTAGATGATTACTTTGAAGGTTGTAATAAACCTACTTTTTCCTAGCCGGGGTAGTTCTCAGCCTAGTCCAAGGTCTTACAAGAAAATTTCTATTCGCGGGGACCCAGCGTTCAACTAATGTCGTTTCTACCGTTGAAGTAAGATGTCGTAACAAAGTAATTATTTTCGAATTCAAGTTTTTTTCTTTATTAAACAATTGGTAATATATGTATAACAATCAATGTATTTTAAATAAAAAAACAATTTATCAAATAATATCTTTACAATTACTCATAAATAATAATAATCAAATAATATTTAACTGATTTCAATTTTATTGAACAATTTGTATTTTTTTAAATAAAAAAAAACCAATTTATCAAATACTGTCTTTACAAGTACTCGTAGTTAATAATAATCAAATAATATTTAACTGATTTCAATTTTTATTGAACAATTTGTATTTTAAATAATAAAAAAAAAACAATTTTTCAAGTAATGTCTTTATAATTACTCGTAGTTAATAATAATCAAATAATATTAATTAATCATGTTTTAAGTTTCACGTTTATAAATGCCTTCTTTGTGTTCATTTACATACAACAAAATTTATAAAAAAAACTCATAAAATGTTTTTAAATAAAAATATAAGGGAAGATTACTTTGATATTTCACTTAGAATTTTTATATAATATTTTTACATTCCTTAATTGTGGATTCAGTTCAGGATTCAGCTATTATCACTATTATCCCGAGCACCAAAATAAATTTTATTAGTAAAAATTAAAGTTTTATTTGACACTTTTTGCTCTTAAGCAATTTTTAATTTTTTTCAAAAAAAAAAATAATTAAAGTTGTAAATCAAAATTTAGTTTATAAATAATTTTTGAATTAATTATTTCTTTATATGGACAAAAACTGAGTAATTCACACCACCGGTACGTTGCGTTTCGTTTAACATAACCACGAGCCAAGAGACCGAAAACTTCTCCGCTTGCGCCTTTTATTCTCCTTTTTTTTCTAACTGCGTCGAGCGGACTTTTTTGTTAGCCGTTGTTCGGTCAATACCCTCAACATTTCCCCTCATCAGGCATTCTGTTGTAGACTTCTGAAAGCTTTAAATTACACTCGCAGCTTTTTTTCCTATTTTTCCTATATTTTTCGTCCAGCATATCCTTTGACGTTATGGCTGCCTCAAATTTTAAGCGAACAAATTCTATTAGAATTGTCAAATATGCTTTGGAAGGTAAACTATGTGTCTACAACAACAATTACTACAACAACAACAACAACAACAACAATTAGAATGACTGCAACTAAGGCATACGCAACATCAAATGTTCCAAATACCAAAACCATGACAAATTTTATAACAGGAAAAAAGAAAAGGTATAGCAGTATAAGACTTTCCAATTGTCGCGACGGGACACCAAAGATCTACGAAGACATGCGCTACGGTCATCAACGGTACATTAGCAAGAACCATAGCACTATCGAAAATAATGACGAAATATTAAGAGAAAAGTAAAGGGCTCATATGCACATAACGTCAGATGAAACGAAAGTTTATAGCGATCACGAAATTGTACTTCTATGATGATAGCACAACTTAGAACAATAAGCATGATAATTATTACAGAAGCCAATCAAAAGAAAAAAAAACAAAACAAAAATAATAGAAAATATTTATAATGTTAAATCTAATTGCTGGTTTTCCAACTTTTAACTTCTTTAATATAACTAGACATCTACCCGTAACAAGTGTTTTAACCAATTATAAAAATTGCTGAAACATCGATAATAACTTAACTCGATAAGAACTTAAAAAAAAGTAACACAAAATTATTTTATTTTCTTATAGAATGTAAAATAATATATACAAAAATATGTATAAAACTTAGGCTAATAATGACACATTAGAAAAAGTTTTTAAATTAAATTATAAAATGTTAGAATATTAAAATATATAACTAACTTGTCTATACTCTTAATAGAGTATAACAATAGTTGTAGCATTTCAGCAATAGTTGTAGCATTTATGTCTCGAAAATGTTGTAACAAGAAACATGAAAAAACAAAAATACAATGGTGAATAATAAAAGTAGAAAACAATGACGGCAATATATACATAGAGTCTGATCAACTAAGATAAGGTGCGAACCAATAAAAGTAGAAGGATCCTATGAAAAGAAATATAATAAATATAATTGACATAAAATGACGTCAAAAATTGAGTATATTGAAAAATGAACCATGATACCATTACTGTGAGATGTAGCGATAATAGATGAAATGAAATGAAGAATATGTTACTAAATGTGATTCTTTTCAACGACACAAAGTTACAACACACACAAAAGAAAAAGTCAAGCTTTGATTAATGTCTATTGATACAGTAGGATCACTAAAATTTTCGAAATGTTACAGGTATATCTTGACAATGCAGTGTGAGCTTAAAAAATTTGTAATCGTTCACCCAATGGAAACCAAATCTGCTATGACCATAGCCAAGACAATAGTAGAACAATGCATTCTAAAATATAGACATTTTAGAGTATTAAAATTTGAATTCGTGAATAGCTTATTGAAAGAAATTTGTGAATTATTAAGAATTAAACAAATTTTTAGTACCCCTTATGCAAATAACCATAATTGGTACCAATGGATACCATATTTTTGTTTCGCATACAACACCTCACCTCACACTAGTACTGGATATTCACCTTTTGAGTTAGTATATGGAAAATTAGCAAATTTACCAAATAATATAGTGTCAAATTGTGAAGGAATCTATAAATTAAATTAAATAAATTACACAAATGAACTTAAACATAGATTGAAAATAGCTTTAGATAAATCAAAAGAATTATTAAATCTTAGTAAGCTAAATAGAGAATAAATAGTTATAGAAGTAACCCTTTAACATTAAATATTGGAAACTAAGTTTTAATAAAAAATAAGAATAGAAAAAAGTTAGTTAGCCAGTATTTAGGTCCATTTAAGTTAGATAGGATGGGGTAAATTTTTCAATAGACAAAAATGGAACAATTATTACTGTCCATAATATGTTAAAAAGCTGTATTTAAGACAATGTAAAACAACTTATCTTAAAATATAAAAAATTACGAACAATAATACAAAAAAACAAAAAAAAAACAAAAAAAATTAAAAAAAAATTAATCATAAGCATGTGATTAGAGTATTTTACAAAAACCAAAAATAATATTAAACATAAAAACAATACCATTTATATACATTAAAAGTTACTTGAGAAATGACAATGTTACTAAAATATGAAAACTCAATATTATGTATTCTAAAGGAATTAAAAACATAGCAACAAAAGTAATTAACATAAATTTTAATTTCTTCAAAAGTAAATAAATTTTTTTTTAAAAAAGGGTAAGATTGTTGTTAAATCACCCATTATAAATTATGTTCAAGGTTTTTAATTTTCATTACTTGAGAAAAAGCTTATGATTATTTTTTTTTGTTTTTTATTTTAAAACATACATTTATTTATTGCATCTTCTCTTAAAATGAGACTAACAATAAGTTGTAAAATCTTATAACTAATTACATAATGTTACAAATTTTTATTTTAACTATACATTGTATAAAATAAAATAAAATAAGTAAGCCTTATATCACGAACCTCACTTAGATTAATGGGTTAAAGTTCATTGGAGTGAATGTTAGGTGGTTTCTTAAGAAAGTGGTTCAACTTTAACAGATTACTAAAAAGAAAAGTGCGGTTTTTACTTCAAGCTGTTGAATATTAATTAACGGCTGGACGGTCAGCTCTTTTTAGGCGGGAAGTAATGGATCAAAGTGCGAGATTTCTTGCTAAGGAATTAACATGCTCTGTCAGCCTTTTATTGTATTTTTTTCTTATATTGTCAAATTCAGCTTTAACTAGGGGAATTTGTAGATCTCGGTATATACTTTCATGGGGCACCAGTGATAATTCTTAGTATTTTTAACTGAGCTCTTTGTATAATTTCAATATTTGAAGCACTAGCATTGCCAAATAGCTGGATACCATAAGTCCATATTGCTTTTATGATGCTGTTATACAAGAGTTCTTTATACTCTAGGCACAGGGAAGATCTGCTATTAATGAGCCAATGCATCTTAGAGGCTTGGAGCTTCATCTGAAATTTTTTGGCTTCAATATATTTGCGCCAAGTCAGTCGTCTGTCTAGGTGGATACCTAAGTACGTTATATTATCTGCTTGTGGTATGGGAATGTTGTTTAGTAAAATTGTTGGAGATGTACTCCGATTTAATGTAAAAATGACGTGTCTACATTTTAGTTCGTTAATTTTAATTCGCCATTTTGACAACCATTTCTCCACCCGATATAAGTGAGATTGAAGTTGGTTTGAAGCTAGCACAGCGTTTCTGTTTCGGTATAAAATTGCCGTATCATCGGCAAACGTTGTGGTGATAACTGAACTACTTATCGGGATATCAGATGTGTAAAGTACATACAGTATAGGGCCAAGAACACTTCCTTGTGGAACGCCAGCTTCTATTGGGAAATTATTAGAAGTATATGATTTGCATTTCATTTTAAAGCTTCTGTTATGCAGATATGATTCTAAAACTGAGTGGACATTTGAAAGTAAGGAACAGCGTATCTTATATATGAGTCCATTATGCCATACTTTATCAAATGCTTGTTTAACATCGAGGAATACCGCGGAACAATAATCTCTGAGCTCAAATGCGTGTCTTATTTCATTCGTTATACGATTCACTTGCTCAATAGTTCCATGTTTTTCCCTAAAACCAAACTGGTGGGACGGTATTAAGTTTTGAACGTCAAGGAATGGTTTTAGCTTTAAAAGCAGTGCTCTTTCAAAGAGTTTAGAAAGGCATGGCAGTAAGCTTATTGGACTGTATGAAGAGGCAAGCGTGGGGTCTTTACCTGATTTATGAATCATAATAATCATGGATGTTTTCCACTCTGTTGGATAAAGGCCAAATTTAATTATGGCATTAAAAAGTCTTGTGATAAAATTTATGGCCAAAAGGGGTAAGTTTTTTATCATGATGGGTGAGATATTATCATATCCCGGTGCTTTTTTGCAATCTAACTTGTTTGTGATTATTTGAACAAGATCATTGGCCGTGATATTCATGTCAATAGATGGTGCTGGTGGATCTTGAGTGGAAAAGTCATATTGTCCTGTTGCAGGATTTGGTTGAAACACCTCTTTTAGGTAATCAGCAAAAACGTTAGATTTTTCTTCATCACTTCGCGTCCAGTTTCCAAGAGAGTTTCTTATTGGAGAATCGGAGTCTATGGGAGAATTTATACCTTTGCTAGCATTTCACAAAGATGAATGGTTTTTGCCATTTGGACATAGGTTTTGAATATAATTATATTGTCTGACTTTGACTTCCCTGCTTAATGAAGATCTAAGTCTCCTTTGGGCTTCCTTAAATAAGTTTTGCGCTAAAGGGGACCTAGATTATTGCCATTCACGCCTTACTCTACGTTTTTGTAAACCTAAATTCTCTATGTCACTATTTGTAAGTAGGTTATTGCACTTTTACTGAGTCTTCACAGACAATATTGGCTGGAGAAGGCGAAGTACAATTATACATCTAAATGCAGTTATAATAATTTTAAAACCCAAATAAAGAATCTTAACGCATGTCACCTATTAATGGTACTGTTGTACTTATATTTTTTTTCTATATTAATAATAAAATAATAATATGAAAAGAAAATTTATAAGTTAATGTTTGATATTTAAAATAATAAAAATTTATACGCATATATATATATATATATAACTACTTCTACATAATTATTGGGTGGTAAAAATATTTTAATAGCAAACTAAGACATTCGCAACAAAATATGTTTGCTAATAAAAAAAAAAAAAATTAAAAATATTTATTGAAAGAAATTAAAAATACACCATTTTATTGGCATATATCAATTCCTTCAATAAATTGTAAGTTACTGCTTGATATTAAAAATAATAAATATATATAATACGCATTTATATATATATATATATAAATAATAGCTACTTCTACGTAAATGCTGAGTAGTAAAAACATTTAAATTCATCTGTAATTGGTTCAGTCCCTGTAAACACAAATTTTGGATTTTTTCGAATTTGTATGAATTTTTTTTTGTCATGGTGGAAGGTTCTCATCCATAAATTCGTGATATGGATGATTGAGCTGTTCTAGAAACCGTGATTAAAATGATTGAAAAATTATAGAATATTTAATAATATAATGATTTAATTTTTATTTATAATCGTTTGTTCTTCGAATATATATTACTTTCCGTACTTCTCAACAACGGTTGTTTCATTAAGTGTTGCATAATCTCGATGGAATACATTGGTTGGTATGGTGATTTTGATTTACCTAAGTTGTTTTTTTTATATAAGGACAATTGATTGTGAGTTAAATTATATTTTAGAATTGTATTTTTTTTAGGGTTGTTGGGAAGATAATTGAAATTTTCTCAAAATGGTTCTAATATAGTTATAGTTTCTGATGATTAGTAATCTGATGGTAAGCGAAGTCTACCAAAGTTTATAAATTCGTCCTCTTAGATAAGTGTATTTTTGTAAGTTCATCTCTCTAATGTTAACCTCCAGGATATGAAATAAATGACGCGGTAAAGTACCAAGCCGATTTCTTCTTTTTAAGCCATATAGCACCATATTATTGGTTTCATGTGATCAGTGTTTGGGTTTAATTACTGGATTCGAATATTAAGTGGTAAGAGGTCATTTGGAGAGAGCTAGCGTTTTGAACAAGCGCGTAGATACCTTTGAATATCAACATTTTTTTTTTCTATCTATTTTCCGTTTGGTTTTTACTGGAAGTGTTATGTTGGTTTATATAGAAAGTACATTGGTGGTCTGTTGCATTTTTTTGTTTTGTCCTAATTCTGGTACCATCGGAATTAATATTGCTATTACCATTATTCAATAGTTCGGATTGATGGATGACGCTCAAACAAGAGCAGAGGAGCTAGCGCAGGAAGTCCATGAATTTCGAAAATTCATCGCCTCCATCCAAGTACATGCGTGGCGGAAACTAAGTTCTCTACACCAAAATAAGGAATTTATTCAGATACATAAGGACAACATTAAAGCGAGACGATTGTCGCAGTTAGCGGAGATAACGTTGGATTTAAATCCAACGTTATCTGTTGGACTTAATCGAGGAAGTTGAGGAAATTAAATCGGAGGAACAACAAAAAGAACAACTACGGCTGCAAGAGGCTAAAATTGGTTTGGAATTGCAGTGTACAAGGTTTAGAAAGAGACAAGAGGAATTGATAGGACTTTTGATAACAGCAGAAGAGGAGAACGAACACCTCATCCAGAGTCTTAGAAATCGAGGCAAGTCAGAAGAGGAAATTTCGGAAGAGTTAGCGGAGAACGGTACATTAATAGAACAAGATCACGTCATTGGAACACTGAAGGTGCAATTGGAAAACACAAGAAGAGAGCTGGATACATTTAATAGACCAGCAACGCCGAGCGTGGATATATTGCAACTGCCAGTAACACGCACTGGGGTAGATCACGGATCAATAGGAGCGGACCAAACGGACTCCATTATGGCAAAAGTGACAGCGATAATGAATTCCGTGAATAACATATGCCCGGTTTTCACAGGTGGAGAAGGACAGGATTTAACAGCAGAAGTTGAGAGATTTGTGGAAGGATGTAAACTGGTGGAACAGGAATGGGGAGGTGAGGCTAATTCAGCAAATATTCCTTGTATTATACGTTGTATAAAACAAAAATTGAGGGGAATAGCGTACAGCAGAATGGGACGAAAGGAATTCAGAACGGTGGACGAACTGTGTGAGTTTGTAAAAAGGAATTTTTACAGGAAATCAACTCTAGAACAGATTCGTGAGAGATTGATGAACATTACAAAGGGACCGTCAGAGAACGCGACTGTGTTTGGTGGCAAAGTAGAGAGTTTGTTGTTGGACGGAATGTATATCATCGGCAGTAGTTGAGAAGAAATTGATCGAAGCAGTCTCACAAATGATCTGAAGGCACTGGCTTCAAGGAGCTTTATAAGAGGACTGAGGAGCGAGGGAACCAGAGAGTCGCTGATAGGCCATGATCAAGATACGCTAGAGAACCTCGTTAGAATGGCCCAAAAACGGCAAGACTACAAGCGGGGTTATGTTAATTTTTCCATGAACAAAAGCGAAAAACCTGGAGGAGAGACAGGGGAAGTGAAATGCACTTTCTGTCGAAGAGTAGGCCATGTTAGAAATGAGTGTTGCCAGCGAAAAAACACTCCGTATTTCACTAAACGTGGCACATATGGACATGAGATTGGACCAGCATGTACCAACGATAAGATATCAAGCTCAACCAGAAGGCCAAACGACCAAGGCAAATTAATTTGTAACTTCTTCGGGAAATTAGGACACAAGGAGGGGAACTGTTTTAGGCGGTTATGAAATATTTTCTGTAAAACATGTAAAATAAATGGCCACGAGGAAAATCCTTATTGTCAAAAAAGAGATGGCTACGAGATAGGCAATATTTTTGGGGAGAAATGATTTTGGCAATGAAGGGAAGTCCAGAAGCTAAGTCGAACGGAAGGACTTATGCGGAGGCTATTGCAAATACGGGAAAAAACTGTGGGGTGAGAGGTGGAAGTATTCAATCAGAGAACGAAGCCTTTATTTTAGTACCGTGCAACCAATCGGTAAAAGGTCACCTAACCTTGTTAATCGATTCTGGCGCAGATACGAGTCTAATTAAGGAGAGTTCTCTTAGAAAAGATGTGGAGTATGATATGTCGGAGATTAAGCATTTAATAGGAGCTTTTGGGAGTAGCTCAGACACACTGGCCAAAGTCAGAATAAAGCATAAGAGTATGCCTCATATACAATTTCTAATGCACGTCGTCCCGAGTGAAACAGATATTTCCGCAGATGGACTGGTAGGAAGAGACGAATTGTGGAACAGGGCCATTTTAGACACAATAAACAAATGTAATAATAAATTTGTTTTGATACACAAATTTATTATATTTGTTTTTATTTTTATTAGATTTTTCTTTCGACTTTATTAGTTTCTTCTAATTGAATTAGCAGGAAGAAATCTGCACATTAGTAGGCATCCGAGAATGCCGAGACAAGAAAATAAAAGTGAGAATTTGGTTTAAGCTGTTCGAGCTCAGTTTCAAATCTGAATTTTATTAACAATTTTCCAAACTATTTATACAAAATATTTTACAATAATTTACAAATATTTTTCTTAATAATTTTTATTGCGGCGGCACTAAAAAGGTTGACCCACGTCTATGCTTAGAAAATATTATGACATATTGAAGTGTGTCATATCGACATGTGCAGAATAGTAGCACAGAAAAGAAAAGTGTCAAATAGCAATTGCATACTTGCTATGACCAAATATTCTACTTGCATTGCGGTGGTTCTTCCGTGTGCGATCGCATTCATATTACATTGGTTAATATAAAATAATTTGTGCATAAGCACTTTCAAAAATATATAACATAATTTCTTGTTTGTTTTTGTTTACATTTGTTGCGCTATACACAACACCTCTACCCTTTAAAAAAAAAAATTTATTTATACAATAAAGAAAATTTTTTATGATAATTTGAATTTTGGAAACTTGACATTGACAATTTTTACTTCTTAAAAATAATTTTACAAATAAATGCAATAAATTTATTGTAAAATAATTTTTATTTTCTTATAATGATAACATTGTTTGTGAAATTTTCTTTAATCTATTCTTATGAACTATCTTTATTTTATCATTAATTTCTATAGTGGAATTTACACCGTTTCTATCAACTATCTTTAATGGACCATGATATGGATTCTCATGTTTCCTTCTATTTTCTACTCTTAAATAAACTAAATCTCCTACATTGAATAGATTTTCTGATGCATTAGCATCTTGCTTAATTTTTTGAGAACATTTTTCTTTTATTAATATCTCATTTACTGCTTTATGTGCATACTGTAGTTTTGTTTTTAACTCAGCAACGTAAGAATCATAATTATAAAATTTTCTACCTATTATTATCTCGTTTGGAAGATTCGCGGCTCTACCATATACTAATTCGAAAGGTGAATAATTTGTTACACAATGAGGTGTAATATTATATGAAAATGTGTAGTATGGGATCCAAGTATCCCAATCAAAATTGTTTGTAAACGATAACCAGTAGCGATAAAAATAACTATATAATATTATATGAAATTGACGAAGAATATGCAATTAAACAATCATGTTAAAATTATATAGAATATTAAATCTGAAAGAAAAAAAAAATAATATGCAAAATATATGTGCATATGAAAATAATGCCAATTAATGTAATATTTGAAAAAGTCAAACACATTATTATTTATATATATATATGTATATATGTATGTTAAATCTAGTTATAAAAAAATATTATATGAAATTTACATATAATATTATATGAAATTTACATAGAATATGCAATAAAATAATCATATTCAAAAAAAAAACAAAAAAAAAAAGCTAACAACTACCCATGTTCAATAAAGTAGTATAATGAAAATAATGAAAATATGTATAATGTTTTAAGACTACTGTAAAATGAGAAATTGTAATAAAAAACAAAAAAAAAATATAAAACACAATATGTGCAATATAAAGAAATTTTAAAGATTGACAAAACATGGTTTTGGAATTAGTTTTTATTGTAATAATTTTAATATACAATTAGATTAAATTTACATAATTTTAATAGAATGAAAAATTTTAATTTTAGAGAAATTGCAATATTTGTAATGATTTTTAAGGTTAAGTTTAATTATAATTATATACGCTGCCAACCTTCGCCACCAACTGTTACGCTGCTACCTTCACCGCCAACATGCTGTTTACTACCAATACAGCGTACCTTTGAAGAGCGTCAACATCAACACTTCGTCACCGCCAATTGTCAACATGCTGCTTACTGGCAACACAACGTTCCTTTGAAGAAGGGTGTGCTAAAACCGGTTTGGCCAAGCATAAAAGAATAAATAAAATTGGCTTTATCATCGAGTATCGTGTTACAAAAATGTAACAGCGAACTATTGCTGCAGTCAACGATCTTACAACGTGATCGTGAAATGCGCTGATACGGCGAAACGTGTCCAGCAGAAAAATTGAACTTCTGAAGCTTACACAGAGTAAAAAGAAGTAAGTAAGAGAGAGTCGTGAAATAAATGTTGGAGATGCATGTTGGCATCAACCACAATACCGTGTGGATGTATAAAAGAAAAGTACACGAGTACAAAGTGTAAAAAAAAATAAATACAGTAGTTTGAATACAATTTACTAAGTCAGAAACGACAAAGTCAATCAAGTTTCAATAGTGGAAATCGGATCACTCAAATTGTGCTACTTAAATTGGGTTAACAACAAATGTCCGAAATCCACTCGACGAATCCGAGCATTGTAATTTTGGACACAGCAATTATATTCATTTGGAGGCAAGTTGCTGGAACATCAATTGACAACCAACGTAGTACCGACAAGAGTCCATACAACAGCGAAGGCAGTGGCTGCGTTTGGTTATTGATAAAAAGGATAAAATAAAGATTAATTATCCCCTGACATCATGTGTTTCATTGCTTCCACTGAGGGATGACAACAGATTGGCGCAGCCGGTAGGACACTGGTAAGTGTTTTGTGAAAGAAAAAAAAGAATATAAAAAGAAAATTTTTTTTGTGTGACTTATACCTTACCGGTTTCTCCTTTTTGTTTTGTTTCAAATACTGTTTTTTATTAAGTAATTCGGTTTGTTTAAATTTTATAATGTTTATTTTAACATAATAATGAATATATAAATATATCAAACAATCATTTAAATTGCTGATGTAAAGTTGTGGGAAACATTATTTATTATATTTCGTTTTTTTATATATTTTGTTGATTAATAAATATCCAACGTTTTAATAAAAATAGACGTTTTAAAGTTACTGTTTTCGCTTGATGTACAAATTATCGCATTTGGAAGAGGGTTTTTTTTTCTGGAAATGCATATAAATGCATATAAATTGTATATACTCTCAAGTCCTGATATATGCTTTTGTACTTCTCTTGTTTATGTGTAGGTATATGTTTGCATATATAATTTACACATAACATACACATGGTCTGTGTTTTCATTATGATTTTTAATTTTTTTTTATTTTGAACAATTATTTGAATTTTTGTTTTTATATTTCTCATTAAATTTTTAATATAAAATTTTACATAAGAACTAATTATGTTAGCTTATGTTTTGTTTAAAATTTTAAAATAAAAATATATTTATTAATTGTTTAAAAAGGAAACGTCAGGAGTCGAAGGTGCATATTTTGTTAAGCGACGTAACATGAGCAATGAACAGTGGCTGTATGCAAATGCAAGCATGCAGTATTTTCATATTAGTTACTGTGACATTGTTAATGTTATTTTTTTTTGTTTTCAGTCGTTTTCAACTGAGGGACGTCGTTTTGCTGAGTTTTGTCTTTAACAAATTCCATTTGGTTTTTATTTAGTTTTATTGGTTGTTTTTGCTCTCGAACTTTTTTTTGTGGTTTAATGCTATACGTACGCGGTTGAGTGTACGTATTATTAGTTGTGAGTGAGTGACTGAGTAGGTTACATGCACTCTACATGTAGGTTCTTGCACTTTTACTGAGTCTTCACAGACAATATTGGCTGGAGAAGGCGAATTACAATTATGCATCTAAATGCAGTTATAATAATATTAAAACCCAAATAAAGAATCTTAACGCATGTCACCCATTAATGGTACTGTTGTACTTATATTTTTTTTCTATATTAATAATAAAAAAATAATATGAAAAGAAAATTTATAAATTAATGTTTGATATTTAAAATAATAAAAATTTATACGCATATATATATATATAACTGCTTCTACATAACTATTGGGTGGTAAAAATATTTTAATAGCAAACTAAAGGTTCAGTTAGACGGTAGTTAACGTAAGATGTTAAGAAGAAACGAAATGAAAATTTCGCTTTAAGTTAAAGCGGTGTTAGACGGTAAGTAAGCAGCTGACTTTGTTTAGATTGGAACATGCAAATGAAATAATTTCAAAAGTTTCAGTCGGTAGTTGAGTGTCCGCAAGTGTAGTGAAATTCTGTGTTATTTTTGTTGAAAGTGAAATAATTAACAATAGTTTAAGTAAATTATTAACAAATATGTATAATCAAAATGAATTGACTGTGCAAGCTTGTAATTTGTTTCTAAACATATTGCGCTTGTACAGCATGAGAAATCAAATAGAAGGTGGCGAGTTCGTCCTATTAATGTGGATCGTGCTCTACATGGCTATTACCGAAAAATGTTT
>NC_051846.1:123852866-123875840 GCF_002237135.1 Teleopsis dalmanni | reverse complement strand
CGAAGTATGGTGCACGAGGAGGTATAAATTTAAATGTTATTCTTCTTTCATTACATTCCATAATTATCTTCTCTTGTGCCTTGTTTGCTTGAATTGAGTCTGCAAGTTCAAGTAATTGATTGCTTGCTCCCACGAAATTTGTGGCATTGTCACAAAGCAAATTCTTGCAATGTCCTCTTCGAGCAATAAAACGTTTCAGTGATCCGATGAATGCATCTGTGGTTAAATCGCTGACTACTTCGAGATAAACTGCTTTAGTTGTAAAACAACAGTACACAGCAATGTATGCTTTGTGTGGTTTCTTGCCTCGGATTCTGTAATGTATCCAAAAAGGTCCGCAAAAGTCCACTCCAGTGGTGAGGAATGGTCGCCCAGGTTATACTCTTGTCGCTGGCAAATTACCCATCAGTTGTTCATAAAATCGTCTTACTTTAGTACAACGTACACAATGTTGTACTACTGACCTTGCCATCAATTTGCCCTTAATTGGCCAGTATCGTTGACGCATGTTAGCTAGGAGAGACTGCGGACCACAGTGCATGTATTTCTTATGGACTTGTTCCATTATTAATTTGACAATGGGGTCGTTATAAGGCAACAACATAGGATGTTTGACGTCATACGATAATGAGGCTGCATCCAAACGTCCACCAACTCTTATGATACCCGTATTATCAATAAAAGGTGCCAGTGATGCCAATGAACTAGACTTATTTATTATTCCATCAGATTTCATAATTTTGATTTCATTATTAAATTCTGCATATTAAATACTTTTGATGATGACCTGATGTGCTGCATCTAGAATATCTGGAGTCAAAAAATTGCTTGAATGATCATTTTGTTTTCTTCTAGTTCTTTTTACGAATCTTCATATATACGATAATATCCATTGAAGTCTTCCAAATGAGTTGTTGTGTCGTATTGAGTATATGAACTCTCCAGGATTTGCTGTGCCTTCAACAACAGACAATGTAGATACTGGAGTTTCCTTCTTCCGTTCAGGATCAATGAGGGTTTCGGATTTTAACGCTGATGATAGTTTTGAAGGCCACAGTTCTTCCCGACCATGCAGGAACATAGGTCCATAAAACCACATACTTGATGACTGTAGTTTATGGGATGCAAGGCCTCTTGATAAAATGTCAGCTGGATTGTGTTCCGAACTGACGTGGCGCCACTGACTTGTGACTGTTAATTGATGAATGTTGCTTACTCTGTTTGCAACGAAAGTGTGAAACTTTGATGATGGAGAGTTGATCCATGATATCACTATTTGTGAATCACACCAAAAGAACGTCTGGTAATTTCTTATTTGTAGGTCGTTCTTTATTCTTGTTGCTAGTTCTGCGCCAACCACAGCTGCACAAAGTTCGAGACGAGGTAATGTCAACCTTTTCAAAGGTGCAACCCGAGATTTGGCGCACAATAGTCGTACAATGATTTGACCATTCTGAAGTGTTGATCGCAAATACGCCGCAGCGCCATATGCCTTTTCTGATGCATCTGTAAAGATGTGTAATTGAATGTTGGCAGGAACTTCGCCCTTGAAAATATGACGAGATATCTGCAGACAATTTACTTTTGTCAAATTGTTCCGGAACTCTAACCACTGTTTATGTAATTCAGTCGGCAGTTTTTCATCCCAATCCATCTTTAAATTCCATAATTCTTGAATAAAGATCTTTGCCATCACCACAACTGGTGACAAAAGTCCTAGTGGATCAAATAGCCATGCTAAATCTGAGGTTGCACTGCGCTTCGTCGTGCTGCAAACAGGTTCCAATTTAACCTTGACGCATAAACTATCAGATTTTGGACACCAAGATAATCCAAGAGTTTTTGTTGTATCGTTATTATTTTCTAAATCTAAATTGACTTCTAGGTCATCGTGTGGAATTCCTAGAATGATTTGCGCACCATTTTGGCAATTTAAAACCGCTTGCTGTCAGTATTTTGTTTAATTGACTCTGAGTTTCCAACAATGTTCTCAGACTATCAGCCCCGTGTAAACAGTCATCTACATAGAAGTTTTGTTTGAGAGCAGATGCACCTAATGGATAATTTTGCATATTGTCATCAGCTAAAGCTTGCTTGGCTGACTTGGTTCATTTCTCCAAACGATAAGCTGACATTGTCTGTCTTCTGGATGTACAAGTATTTGTCGGTACATCTTTTCAATGTCTGTTGTAAACACATAACGAGGAAGACGGAATCGTAATAAAATAGACAGTAATTCACTTTGAACAGGTGGTCCGATGTATAGTAAATCATTGAGAGATTGCCCTGATGTTGTTTTGGATGATGCATCAAATACCACACGTAACTTGGTGGTGGTACTGTCGGGTTTAAGCACACAATGGTGTGGTATAAAGTAATGTGGTGACATAATCCTTTCAATATCTATTTCGATCATATGTCCCAATTTTTCATATTCATCTAAAAACTCTACGTATTGTCGTTTGAGGTGACTATCCTTTGAAAGTCTACGCTCTAGTGCTAGAAATCTATTATAGCAATGTCTTTCGAATCTCCCAAAGCGAATCTGTCATTTATAAAAGGAAGACGTGAGTGAGTATCAACTTCTTCAACCTTCCAGAGTTGTTCTATTGCATTTTCTAAACTATCTTCTGATGCTATTCCACAATCTGTCATTTATAAAAGGAAGACGTGAGTGAGTATCAACTTCTTCAACCTTCCAGAGTTGTTCTATTGCATTTTCTAAACTATCTTCTGATGCTATTCCACATGTTGCAATCATTGTGTTAGCATTTTGGATTTTTTCAGATACGATCCATCCGAGCACAGTGTTCTGTAGAATTGGTAGTTCTCTTGAAAGTTGTATTTGACCAGGACTTAGGAGTTGAGGATAAAATTCTGCTGCAAGCAACATATCAATTTTGTCAGACTTATAGAATGTAGGATCTGCTAATTGGATGTAATTAGGCAGATTCCAATTTGAAATTTGTAAGTGCTGCGATGGTTAATTGGATACAATTTTTGGCAACACAAATGCTTCAAGTATTGTATCCAGTACTGCTCTGCACTCGATTGTTCTTCCATTAGAGTTGGAGGCTAAAAGTTTTGCTGTTCCTAAAAGAACGCAACTGGTATGACCATGATTGATGGATGACATTAGAGTTGTTTGTGCAAGTGGCCTTGAAGTGTTTTCAACTGATGTATGATTTGATGGTTGAACTGGGTGTCTATTTTGATGCAATAGTGTATTATGTCTTCTTTGGCATATAGTACAACCCCTGCTGGAGCATTGTAATGCCATATGACCAGGTTTCATGCAGTTTGTGCACAATTTATGACGTTTTAGTAAATCGTACTTCTGTTGTATGGATTTACGTTTGAAAGTTTCACATGAAAATAATTGATGACTTCTATTGCAAGTAATACATTTTGATCCTGAGTCTGTAGCTGCAAGTGCTACTGCTGGATGTCGTGGTTTGTGACTTTGTTTGTGGTTTTCATTCGTCATTGATTCGAATGCCTGAAATCTTCCTTCTAGGAACCGCAATAATTCTTTTAATGAAATTATTCTTCGGCTGTCTTCTAACGATTGCTCGAATGCCGTATGTGAAGCTTTGTCTAGCTTTCTAATAATTACGTGAACCATTATGGCGTCCCAAGATTTAACATCAATACCTTGAGCTGCTAATCCATAATAACATTCTTTTGTAACATCATGTATGCCCTTAAGACTGCTTGCTGATTCAATTGTTATATTTGGTTGTGATAACAATTTATTTAGTAATGCTGTCACCAAGAGTCGTTTGTTGTCATACCGATTTGACAGAATATCGCAAGCTATATTGTAATTTTGCTCGGAAATTGGCAGATGCCGTATGAGGGCTTTCGGCTCACCCGCCAAATTTGTAGATAGATGGAACATTTTGTGGGCCGCGCTTATTGATTGATCATGGATCAATTGTTGAAACAAATCTCTAAACTCAATGCATGCATTAATGAGGATTGCTTTTTGATGTTTCGCATGAGCGATGTAGCTTTGTTTGACCCTCTTGGGCTTACTACTGGCTTCCCTTACTGTGGTTTTGGGATTAGCCTTGATTTCTCCAACTTGAATCGTTCATCATATTTGACTACTAGATTGGAGATTTTTTCAAAGTAACCTGTACTGAAATACTCGTGTTCGAGTTCAGGTTGTGGCAATGCTTTGAGTTCAGCATCATTTATTTCAAAATCATTCCATAGGGAATGTAGCTTCTTTAGCCGTTCTTCATAGTAAATGGAATCCTGCTTGCGGGTACTAGAATCCTTTTTGAAATTGGTTATCAGTCGCTCAATCTCTGTACCGAGCTCTGACTGCTTCTTTAATAACACACCCATGGCGATGTTTGAATTTTCAGTCCGAAAATTCCGATGAATAAATACTTCAGCTGGTTAATGAGTAGACCTTTTGGTGTGTCCTTTTGTAAGTAATTGACTCCTTCGATATGTATTTCGTCAGGATAATGAAATGAAAATTGATATTATATAAATAATCACGTCGGGGTCACCAAAAAATGTACGCTACTTGGTGCTAACCCAGATCCTTAATCTGTGTTAGCTTGGTAGCCAATTTTTATGTGTAAAGTAGTTTGAGCACTTGTAACCCAAACTACTTGTATTTTCTATGTTGATTAGTTTGAGCACTTGAAACCCAAACTAATCGATGCGAGAAAGTAAGAAAGTTATAATTGATTTCGTTTCTTTTTCTTTTCCTTCTGAACTTTATTAAAATTATTTCTTATATTTATACAAAACTTATTTTATAAAAAAGCTATTAAATTATGCATTAATTAACAATAAATATTAATGCATAATCCACAAATAAATAAATTTGCCTACGCTGTGCTGACATAATTATAGGCCAACATATTACACACTTTCTTCAGTGCATTGACCAACAAGAAAAACTGATAATGCAGAATTGCACTTTTCGTTGGTCAATGACTGGTCACAGTGTTGGCCCAAATAATATGTAAACACATGTAAACAAATAACAAAAAAAAACAATAATATAAAATATTATTAATTAAATGCAAACATAAACATAATCAATATAAGAATGCAAATAAACGGACATCAAAATAATTATAAAAAAGAACATTGTTTTAACTGTGGTTTGCCGTGCCGTGCCGAAACGAAGTCTTTTAGATGTAACAATACTGGTCATATCTCAAAAAATTGCACACTTGTAAATAAGAGTGTCAATGTGACTTTTCAAGAAGACCGTGTTAAACGCGTTCATATAAACGAACTAGAAATTAATTGTTTAATCGACACTGGCTCCGATGCTCCGGAGTGGTGTTTGGTTGATACCCAAACTTACGCGGGAAGAATGTTTTGCTTGCCATTCATTCGCCGTGGAGTGCGTTTCAAACCGTGCTGCAGCCCAAATTGTAGCAGAGGTAGTTGGTAAGCCTCGCATCTTACCAAGGTGGAAGTTATGACTTGCATGAATTTCTTCATTGGTACCGGCGGAATAGAGCAAGCCATTCCAGTGGGGCGTTGATTGACACTTAAATTAATACGTGTGTTCAGAGCACCGTGGTGTTGAGCCATCACGGCAGGTAATCACGTAAAAAAAATACTGGACTTCTTCTGCATATTGTCGAAGATGTTATGTTGAAGTTGCAAGCCGCAAAGAACTTTACGACAATGGATTTGGAAAACGGATTTTTTCACGTACTATTTGAAGAGTCAAGCACAAAATTTATAGCCTTCAATACTGTTGGTATTTATCAAATGTAGAACACACCTTTTCAATAAAACGCGTTGTTTTCTTTTAGAATGTATAATCACAACTGTCGTTATTTATTAAAGTAAATTATATAAGGCTAAATAAAAGCTTATTAAAACTTGACAAAAATATCTATATATGTGTAATGTTATTAACATTGTGGTAGGATTTAACTTCAACACTCCTCCTCAATGTTTATAACATAAAATAATATTCTTCATTTTACTACAATATAAAATACTAACTTATAATATGTATACAATTTCATCAATTCAATAATTTTTATTAATATCATTCATCATTCATT
This sequence comes from Teleopsis dalmanni, assembly GCF_002237135.1. Taxonomy (NCBI): domain Eukaryota; kingdom Metazoa; phylum Arthropoda; class Insecta; order Diptera; family Diopsidae; genus Teleopsis; species Teleopsis dalmanni. The sequence goes on along the minus strand of NC_051846.1, from coordinate 123,869,781 downwards.
ATTTTAATCCAATATACAGTGATTAGTTTTTTGTAAGTTCTTGGTAAAGATATCTGCTAACATTATATCAGTTGGACAGTATTGTTAATCAATCTCTTTATTACTATACGCCTCACGAACAAAGTGATATTTTATTTGTATGTGCTTACTGCGAGCATGATATACAGGATTTTTGATTGAATTCATAACACTTATACTGTTACTATTTATCATAATTGTTCCAATATCACTAAGTCCTATTAGTTCTGAGCAAAGTTTTCTTAAATATATAGCTTCTTTGGCTGCAGCAGTAATCGCCATATATTCGGCTTCTGTGCTGCTCAGAGCCACTGCAGACTACAGTTACTATCCCAACTGAATACACTTCCTGCCAAGATAAACGCATAGCCTGTATACGATTTTTGATCAGTTGCATCGCCTCCCCAATCTGCATCTACATACGCTTTATTTGCTGCACAACTCCTATTGTGATGCAATTTTATGTCGATGGTTTTGCTAAGATATCATAGAATATGTTTTGCTGCCGTTAAATGCTCAGAGTGGGGATTACAATTTCTCTGGGCTAGCTTGCATACTGAGTGCAATACATCAGGTCTTGTATTAATAGCAATATACATTAGTGAGCCAATCAATGACTGGTATTCCGTTATATCAACTTTATTACAACTTTCAATCATGCAATATACCTGAAAGTTTGTCTCAAGAGGGGTAGAAACTGGGCGACACACACTCATACGATTGTTCTTTAAGAGCTGCAATACAAATTGTTTTTGACTAATAGTCAAAGCACCAGTTGAGTTTTCACGCTCCACTTCCATACCCAGAAAATGATTTATAGGACCCTTATTTACTATCTGCAAAACATTAGAGATTTTCTTTATTATTGCGCCCAACTCACCTAGGTCTGTACACACAAGTAACAAATCATCCACATACACTGCGATGATATTCAAACATTTATTGTTATTTTTTGTGTATACACATGGTTCGCTTCGGCATGAAACAAATCCTGTTTTCTCCAATTCCTCATTCAATTTGGAATGCCACAATCGGCGTGACTGTTTAAGTCCATATAAAGATTTTTTGAGCTGAATCACTTTATTATCGTCTTTCTCGAAAAATTTCGGTTGCTCCATAAAAATTGTTTCTTCAAGATTACCATTCAAATATGCTGATGAAACGTCAAGGTGATGGACATGAAGTTCATATTTTACTGCTATAGCTAAAATCATTATTGTTTCGTATCTCACTATCGGTGAAAATATTTCAGTATAATTAACACCGTATTTTGACTACAGCCCTTAGCGACCAGTGCTTTGTACCTCTCGATGTTTCCAGTTGCATCGAATTTCACTGCAAAAACCCATTTACAGCCGAAAGCTTTTTGCCCTGTTGGTAGCTTCACCGCGACCCATGTATGATTTTTTACGAATATATCATACTCCTCCTGCATAGCGCGTCTCCAGTAAGCGGACTGTTCACTCTGTAGAGCTTCGAAGACTATTTCTGGGACTACTATATCGGTTGGCGTCTTGACTGGAGCTACTAAGTTTACAATATCACATTGTGGCCTTGGTCTTAAATCATAACCAGCTCTTGTACCAGTATAGTCTTCAGATTCTGGAACATCAGGTATATCATCTTCCTGTGGTGTATTCATTTGACTAGTTTCTTTGTTGGCAGTACCGTTCTCCTCACTGTTTTTGACATTTTCAGTTGAAATTTCAAATTAACTATCTGGAATATAGCGGTCAAGATTACTTGCACTTAATAAAGGTAGGAGATCAATATTGCTATTATCGTATAAATTTTCAACGAAATACACATCGCGACTTACAACAAGCCTTTTATTTATTTTATCATATAGTCGATATTCTTTCGATTTTACTGCATAGCCAAACATAATCATTTCTTTCATTTCTTTCATTTGGAGTCAAGTTCTTTATTGTTCTTGTTGGTGATCGGTTTCTTATATATACTGCAGTGTTAACTGATTCACCCCCATAACTTCTCGTCGACACCTGCGTTTAAGATCATACTTCGTGCCATCTCTACTGAAGTTCTGTTAACTCTTTCAGCAACGCCATTCTATTGTGGAGTATGAGGCACAGTTAATTGTCTAAGAATACCATTTTCATTCATATAATTATTAAATTCTGTATTTTCGTATTCAGTGCCATTATCACTACGTAATATTTTAATTTTTTTACCTGTTTGGCATTCAACCATGCTTTTAAATAATTTGAAAACATTTAAAACTTCTGATTTTTGCCTTATAAAGTGAACAAAAATATACCGCGAGTTGTCTACAAAAGTAACAAAGTATCTGGATGCTCAGATTGAATTAACATTTATTGGTCCACAAACATCACTATGGACTAAGTCTAAGATATTTTTTGTTTTACTTTGAGACGATTGAAACGGTTTAATGTTGCATTTGCATGTAAGACACACTGTGTAGTTTATATGTTTTTGATCTGAATCAAATTATAAACCCAGCACTAGTTGTTTATTTTTTAATTCGATTAAACTATTAATGTTTAAGTGTCCGTACCGTCTATGCCACAGAACTAAGTCATCATTTACATTATTATTAAAAAACAATTGCGTTTTGAAGTCGATTGTTTTGTTTAATATTTCACAGAAAAATAATTGTTATATTTGCTATGCTTTTAACACACTTTCACCGTTTTGATCATCAATATACGCGTTATTTTTATCGAATGTCATTTTATAACCATTCTTTGCTGCCTTGCACACAGAAACAAAATTACATTGCAATACCGGAACATACAGCACATATTTTAATATAAGAAATTTATTACCTGCAAGCATTATTTTTTCACTGCACTGCTCAAAATCTTCAAACATTTCACGATGTGCGCACAAATGAGAAGTTGCGCCACTATCCAAGCACCAAGCTTTTTTGTCAAGTACCGTGTTTTGACTAACTCCAAAAACAGAAAAAGTGATTTTAAATGCTCTCCAGAAATTTTTTCAGTTCTCTTAACAGAAGTTTCTTTTGATCTGCATTCTGCGGCAAAATGGCCTTTCTTCCCACATTTGTAACATTTAAAGTTACTCTTTTTTCTAAAATTTGTATCTCCTTTACCTCCGCTATATCTTTTGGTGTGCTCGTTGTTGGAATATTTATGGCCTAATGTAGGAACTTATGCTTGTACAATACCATCTGGTTCGACTGTATCGTTATGTTTTCTCCGCTCACTTTCCTCAAATAATTTTGTTTTCAAAGCACTAAGCTTTGGGAGCTGATCTCTTGTTTCTAACGCAACAACAAAGTTTTCACAACTTTTTGGCAAACTTGCTAAAATTATTATTACAAGCAACTCTTCTTGCAATTCAAGGCCAATTCCTGAAAGTTGTTCAATGACCTTTTCGAAGCTCGCAATATACTGCTGCATGGAATCACCCTCACTTGTATATAGCATTTTCTTAAAGAAAGATACCTTTCTTATCGGTCCAGTGGGCTGATGAATTTCTCTTAATGCAGTCCAAGCGGATTTTGCGGTATTACATTTTTTTATATGTCCAATTTCTGAAGTTTTTAATGACAACGTTATTACTGCCAACGCCTTTTCGTCGTTCAGTTTCCATTTTTCACATATATCCACATCTTTTCCATCCTTGGTCATTTCAGGCATTTTTTCAGTTACGACACACCAGAGCCCTTGGTGTATGAGGACACTCCTCATCTGGATACTCCATGAGTCGTAAATATTTTTATCAAGTTTATCAATATTATATATAGAATTCATATTAGTTGAGTTAAGCCTGGACCGATAACCTGTTGGAATTTATCAAATGTAGAACACACCTTTTCAATAAAACGCGTTGTTTTCTTTTCGAGTGTATAATCACAACTGTCGTTATTTATTAAATTAAATTATATAAGGCTAAATAAAAGCTTATTAAAGCTTGACAAAAATATCTATATATGTGTAATGTTATTAACATTGTGGTAGGATTTAACTTCAACAAATACCAAGGATGGGCTTTATGAATTTAATAAAACGCCTTGCGGATTTTGCAATTCCCCAGTCGTATTTATTCGTTACATTAGCAGTATTTTAAAGCCGTTGATTAATCAAGATATTATGGAGTTATATATTGACGATATTGTAATTTATGCGTAATCTATTGAATCATGCTTGAGTAAAATGCGAATGGTTTTAAATACAGCCGCCAAATTGGGCCTTAAAATAAAGTGCAAAAAATTCAGTTCTTTACAATGTCTCAAAATTGATTTCTTAGGACATTGCATCGAAAATAATAAAATTTGGCTCGGTAAAAACAAAACTAAAGCCATAATGAAGTTTCCAACACCGAAAAATATTAAAGCTGTTCAGTCGTTTTTGGGGTTGACAGGGTACTTTAGAAAATTTGTGAGACGGTAAGCACAAATTAAGCGTCCACTCACAAGTCTGCTGAAAAAGGACATGCCATTTAAGATGGAAGCTAAACAATTAAATACGGTAAAAAAGCTGAAACATATGCTTACACAAGAACCGGTTTTGCATATACATATATCGCTGGAATGTGCATATTGCATATTGTAAGAAAATATATTGCATATTGTAAGAGTAAGAAAACATCTGAAAGTGAAGAGAAACAACATAGCTACATTTTAGAAGTTAAAGCCGCTTATCTTGCAACGAAAAAATTTCGACATTATTGGGTATTCCGTTGAAATTGTTAACCGGTTGCGGAGCTTTTAAACAAACCGTCATTAAAACAGATATACCACGCGACGTTGCAAACTGGATCACTCACATGCAACATTACACTTATGAAATTAAGCACAAAAGCAGCAGTAGCTTGCGGCATGTGGATTGTTTAAGCCGCTATCCACAAGTTTTGTCAGTGTTATTAGCGATTTCAGCTCGATAAAAAGTGCTCAATGTCGCGATGAACATTTGAAAGCTATTTTTGAAAACTTTAAGATGAAAGGTAATGTACTTTACAGGAATGTTAACGGAGTTGATTTATTAGTAGTACCTAAAGCAATGGAATTTGAAGTAATTCGATATGCACACGAGGTTGGACATTTCTCAACCCAGATGACGATGCACACCATACAGCAGTATTATTGGATACCACATATCGAGGCGAAAGTTATCAATTCAATCAATTCATAAAAAACTGTGTAAGCTGCATCGTACACAACAAGAAATTAGGCAAGAAAGAAGGTTTTCTACACTGTATTGAAAAAGGTGATTCACCACTACAAACTCTGCATGTCGACCATCTCGGGCGCATGGATGCAACAACTAAACAATAAAAATATACCTTTGCCGTCGTGGATGCATTTTCAATGTTTGTTTGGCTATATGCCACAAAATCAATGGCGCACGAAGAAGTTTTGCGACATTTGACTAAATGGTCGCATGTTTTTGGTTCGCGCGCAAGAATTATTACCGTTTGCATCGAATGCATTTGTTGAATTTGTAAATACTAACGGTATCGAAAATGTACTGACAAATACTGGAGTCCCACGAGGTAACGGGCAAATAGAACGGTTTAACCGAACTATTTTAGCCGTAATATCTAAATTATCATCAGCCGAACCCAAAGGATGGTATAAGTACGTATCTGACGTGTAAAAAGCTATCAGTTTTTCTATTCACAGCTCCACAAAGTCATCACCCTCTGAATTAATGTTTGCGATATGCATGAAAAACGGCATTGATGATCAAGTTTTAAAAGCTCTTCAGGTTGAAATATTGCACGATTTTGAAACGGAACGACAACGAGTACGGGAAAAGGCGAGAGAAGAGATACTAAGGGTTCAAGAATATTACAAACACAACTACAACAAGAAACGAAAGGCAGATACAAATTACAAGGTTGGTGATTGGGAGCCATATAGCGTACGCAGTTCGTGGTTGATTATAGGTCACCAATGTGGAGGGATCCAATACTTCAAATACGTACCCCTGCGGGATAGGGATTAGAATATTCCCGCGGTAAGGCATGCCTGTCGTACGAGGCAACTTAAATCAAGCCAGGCGTCGGAAGGTGTGGCTTAAAAGGTCACAATAACCCTGAGAAGCTCCTGAGCTGAGCCGAGTAGACGCCGACTCTAAGAAAGCCTCCACCATCCCGGGATGGCAATGATGGACATCTAAGTGCGTGGAGAGTAGTTAAACAGCTGCGCACCATCGAGGGATACAGAAGAGTGCACTGTTCCAAGAGCGGGTAGTTGCACCATCGATGGAGTTATTTCGTGCTCAACGTAAGAACTATGCTAGACACGAAAGTTAAAAAAATGCATGCCAAAACAGGCAATGCATTAGCTGATAAGTATAAATAGGAATTCAGGGTTTAAACACCCATCATCGAGCCCAGTAAGATCCTGATTATGGCATACTGGAAGAAATTTACAACAATGATGATTTTCGGGCTGGCGGATGTGGTATTCTGTTACCTGAGTATATGAAAGTGAAATCGCATAGAAATAGCTTTCAGGTTAATGCCACATCTTCCTCCGTTCTTTTAAGACTTGGCAAGTCTCCAAGTACATTCGATGTCTCGTCACCATTGAGTTGGTGGTATAGGTTCAGTTGAGAGTACTCCTGACCTGTGCCAGATCCTGGCTCTGAACACAATCTCCCATAAGGAATTGTGTCAATCCTCGCATGGCTTCCCTGCTTTGCATAAATAACCATGGGGATCGTTATGAGTGACTATACAATCCAACATAGATAGCGGCTAGGAGTTTGGACCCAAAAAACGTGAATAAAAACAAAACACAAATGTCAACGGAAGTGCCAGTACAAGATGGCCTAAGGAAGTCGGCAATGAACGAGGGCACGCCAAAGGTGCCACAAAAGACGAATGGTGTACTCGTTTCACCGGGAAATGAGTACAAAATGAAGAAAGAAGAGGCGAAGTCATTTGAAAAATGCGTAACCGCCCTTAACAAAATAAAGCAAGCCATAAATCGGCAAAGAAATGTCTCGACGAACATTAAAGAGGGCGTTCATGAACTGCAAATGCAGTTTGATTTCATGACCGTTTTCCACCAAGGTTGGGTTAAGGCAGTAGAAAAAAGAGAAAAACTGCGAAAAGAAACTGTTCTGACTGCCACACCGAATGTGCAACGACAAAAGCGTGTGGCGACAAGTCCAGTGGCGCAAACAACAGAGAATGAGAGCGCCAAAAAGATTCGTGAAGACAGATCCGAAGAATGGCAAACCGTAAACCGGAAGAAGCCTAAAAGCCCAAAGGCAAATGGGAAACAAAAAAATGATACCCCTTCCACCTCGAAGAGACAAGTGAAAACAGCTGCCGACACGAAGAAACAGTCAAAGACCACGAGGAAGATAGAAGCAGAAGCAAGGAGGACCAGATCAAACAAGGACAGGGGTCCGAAGACAGAAGCCGTCCTTATAAAACCGACGGGAAGCCAAGCCTACGCGGATATTTTAAAAAACCTTCGTTCGAACGTCAAGCCGGGCGATTCGGAAGTCAAAATTCGCGCAGTTCGGAAGACAATGTTGGGAGTTATGTTACTAGAGCTTGATAAAGGGACCAAGGCAAGCCTAGAGTTCTGCGAAAAAATTAGGAGCGCTTTGCAGGAAACAGTGGAGGTAACCGGGCTAACACCGACAACCACAATAGAGAGAAGGGACCTTGACGAGCTTACGACAACTGCTGAAGTCGAAGAAGCCGTCAAACGAATCCTTCCAAATGGAATTGATCGATTGAAAGCCATGGTCACTAAACCGAATAATCGAGAATTGGTCAGAGCTTATGTGCAACTCCCAACTACAGCAGCGGAAAAGCGTCTCGAAGCAGGCTCAATCACTATTGGATTGATCAGAGCGAAAATGCGGTTGCGCACTGAAACTAAGCGCTGTTTCAGGTGCCATGGCGTAGGACATATTCAAAGAAACTGCAAGGGTCCAGACAGAACGAATTTTTGCATCAAATGTTGTGAACCTGGACACAAATTAAAGGATTGCACGAACCCTCCAAAGTGCTGCATATGTTCTGACGCTGGACTTAAAACCGTTGATCACATCGCCGCATCTGGCAAATGTACATCGGTTAAAAACCAGAAATGACAAGACTTCTGCAAGCAAACATGCACCGAAGCAAGACAGCAGACGCCCACTTATTACAACTCGTGCATGAACGGAACGTGGATGTTGTCATAATCATCAGTATAGATCAACAGTAATCAACAGTATAGAGAAATCAATAGTGGTGCCTACTTGGCTGATATTAGTGGAACAGCAGTTATTTGGCTTCAATGCGCTCAAAACTTTCCTTTTTTAGTTAGCGGTGCTGGAGACGGATACGTTTGGGTGCGAAACCGCAACTTCACCCTTATGAGCTGCTATCTTACACCTAACGACAGCATCGGCGAGTTCCAAACAAAACTAAACGCAATCGAGGATTGCGCCACCCAATCAGGCGGCAACTTCATCATAACGGGTGACTTCAACTCGAAGGCTATCGAATGAGGTATGAAGACCACAAACTCTAGAGGTAGGCGAGTCCTCGATATGGCGGCCAGATTAGGGCTGGTAGTCACAAACAGAGGAACGGTTCCCACCTTCCGCAAACTAGAATGCGAAAGCACAATCCCAGACATCACGTTAGTGTCAGAGAGGATAGCGAGTACGCTAAAGAGATGGTCAGTTCTGGAGGACTTCACTGGCAGTGACCACCAATACATCTGGTTCACCGTCGCACTACTCAGCAGGCCAAATGGAAACTCCGGAAGAAAATCTACCCGCAAATGGTCCACGAACAAACTCAATCGAAATATTTTCCTCGAGGTGTTTGATGAGAGGATGATGAGAAACGCTGTAGGGAGAGACGCCAGAAGTTTAGTCCGCCACACAGTGCAAAACATAACACAAGCTTGCGACGCAGCTGTAATGGTTATCGTGTAGTATTTATGTAATATTTAGAGTATTATCTTAGCTCTCCAGCCGCTTGTTATATCCTTTCAGCGGTTATGCCGTATAGGATATTGTTCTCATCAGCTATTATGCCGTACAGAACTAAAGACGATTCAAATAAGAAAACTAATATGTTCTTAAGTCTTAGAATTAAGTCTGATTTATTAAACAAAATATTCCGGTATTTATACCGTTTAAAACTTATGTACTAACAATGATTCAAATTTCTTATGTACTGTAATTATTATTTAATTCCTATAAGTAACCAATCAATACATTGGTTACTCCCAATTATTGATAAAGTATATAATTTTTATATGTAAGATATATTCATAATATCTATCTTACTATTCTAACATATTCTATATATTTCATATACATTTTGCTTATGCATATTATGATAAGCATTATTCATAAAGTTTTACATTTCTTTAAAGGAATTTGTGTTACTACCGTACAATGACCACATATGATAAAACGTTTGGCTCGCGCATCATGTTACGAGTGCACAATCATAACGGCGTGAGTCAAATAAAATTTAAAAGTGTAATATGATCAAAGTCAAAACGACAAAGCGACAAATGTGCATTCAATAAATTATGTCACAATTGTTTTGTTACTTTATGCAATGACTTGCCATATTAAACAATGATATAGGTCATGGGCACCACACAGCAATGCCTAGAGCTGCAAAAAACTCTGGAAGAAAAGCAGCCTACTGGTGAACTGATAAAATAGCCGAACTTCGAAGGGTCTGCCTCCAAATGCCGAGGAGAATGACTAGAGCCAGAACCCGAAGTAACGCTGTGGAAGAAATTGAAGCACTCAAAGCGGCGAGAAAAGCGTTAAAGTTTGCTATTCACAGAAGTAAAAAAAGAAAATGGAAAGGGCTGCGTAACGATGTAAATAACGGTCCATGGGGACTAAATTCCTGATCTGGAAGAAAGTATGATGGATAACATCGTAAATTCTATCTTTCCGGACCATGAAGAGCGAGGAGATCCCGAAAGGACCTTCATTGACGACCCACCATTTTTCAAGGAATATTAACTTAAAGCCGCCGCACGTTCTTTGAAGAACAACAAGGCTCCAGGACCAAATGGTGTTCCATCAGAGGTAATTAAACTGATTGCAGATGACCGCCCGCAACTCCTGCTTGAAATGTTTAATTCTTGACTGAAGGAAGGAATCTTTCCAAAGGTTTGGAAAAAACAGCAACTAACTCTTATTAGGAAAGGAAAGGGCAACCCCGAGATGCCGAACGCATACCGTCCGCTTTGTATGCTCGACCCATCAGGGAAATTGCTGGAGTGACTGCTAAAACCGCGCATAGCAGAATCCATCGAAATCGCTGGGGGACTATCCAACAGACAACACGGCTTCCGGCCAGGAAAGTCAACCATAGGAGCTATTGGTGACGTGGTGGCATCCGTAGAGGCTGCACAGCGTGGCAATGCCTACTTGAAGCGCATAGTCCTTCTGGCGGCTCTAGACATCCGTAACGCGTTCAACAGCCTACAATGGGTTGATGTCATCAACGCCCTAGAAAGGCGCTTTAGTACACCTATGTACCTAATGCAAATGATTCGCAGTTACCTTAGCGATAGAGAGCTTCTCTACCACACACGGAACGGCATGAAAACCAAGATGATTTCTTCCGGTGCAGCACAGGGCTCCGTTCTCGGCCCCGATCTATGGAATGCGAGCTATGACGAAATATTCTCCATCAAAATGCTAGACAACGTTCACCTAGTCGGCTTTGCTGATGATGTAGCTGCAGTCATCACAGCTCGAAATGTGCACGAGGCACAACTCAAACTGCAACAGGTGATGATACGCACGATAGCTTGGATGTACTACCGTGGCTTAAAACTAGCAACCGATAAGACTGAATTGATCTTACTAACGAAACGGCAAATACCCTTTGGAAATCGAAATGCAGGTCTGGGACCTGACCATAAAAACATCCAAGGTAATGAAATATCTGGGCATCCATTTGGACTCTAGGATGTCGTATTGGGCTCAGATAAATCATGCTGACGAAAATGCTTCAAAGGCCTCAGCGTCCCTTAGAAAGCTGATGGCAAACGTTGGTAGACCAACAGAATGTAAACGAAAATTGCTAATAGCAGTAGTGAACGCAGTACTACTCTACGGTTCGAGAACAGTCCAGAGAACAGCTGCACTCGGAGTAGCATCAGCTTACCGAACTGTATCCGACGCTGCGGTTCTTGTGATCAGCAGCGCAATACCCATCGACCTCTTGGCCATGGAACGAAGGCGAGCATATTTAAGCCGCCAAAACAACGACAACAACAGCGTGAGCACAAGCTACCGAGAACACACAATGCAAGAATGACAAAACAGGTGGAGCAACAAAACTAGTGGTAGGTGGACTGCAAGACTCATCCCCGATTTAGTGGTATGGACTACAAGAAAGTTCGGCGATGTCAACTATTACTTGACGCAACTCCTCTCTGGGCATGGATACTTCGGCAAGTACCTGTACCGGATGAACATTCGCAAAGAACAGAGTTGTATTTACGGCGACGCAGAAGTCGATGATGCAGAACACACATTCTTCGAGTGCATTAAATGGTCAACCGAGAGAGCCAGCCTAGAAGCACAGACTGACGACATGTGGACCCCGGAAAATATAGTACCTCTACTATTGGCAAGTGAGAGCAACTGGTCCGTGGTGGCGAGACACGTGGAGGCAGTACTGCGTGGAAAAAAGAGGCGCCTGGACGCAGGTACAACAGCAGCGTCGTAAGATTAAATCTTACAATCAGGATGTGCATGACCTGAAGCAATACCAAGTGGTGGTTCCGGGTCATGTACTTCATCCTGGAAAGGGGAGTTTTTTAGCATGTCAGCGACTAGCGCGAACAGTGCACTACCCACAGAAAGACGTTTCTGCGGGTGTGTGTAGACATTTTTTGTTCCCCAGTCGGCAGCTGTAGTCGATCGTAAGCTGTCGGTATTAGAAGTTTTTTTTTAGTTTAACATTTACATGTAAATTCAATGTACAAGCACGTATGTAAAAATAAATATGTAAAAGTGTATATATAAAAAATTGCATATATAATTTCTTATAAATGTTGTATATTGTTTTTATTATATAAGTTATATAAGTTATTATATAAGTATTATATATAATAAATAATAACGATACGAATATCGAATTGGCGGAGCGTTTTAAAATAAAAAATGTTTCGCTTTCGGTTAAGAATTACATCCAAATTTCTTTATTGAATTAATATTGACTTGTGCGCTGCACTTACAAATTATTTGGCATATTTTACAAATTTACAAATTTTGAACATAAGCTAATTTTTATTTATTATTTAAATATAATAACAGTGTCAGCTGCACTTACAAATTATTTTGCTTACTTTATAAACTAATTTTTATTAATTGATTAAATACAACAACAATGTCAACACACGCTTGCCTCGAGTTCTTTGCACCGCAATTGCGTAAATAGCTGCTGCTTTAATTGTACTATTTCATTCACATTTATTTTTGGTTGCAAATTTCTTTCTATAAAGATAATCGCAGTGAAAAGAATCAGCAGGCCGAGTCCACTAATCGTTATCGCTAAAACTCAATCGCTAAAATTCTTTGTATGCGGCTTTTGCGATTCTGCTTACTCGTTAAGCTTAAATTCTATTCGCTAATTTTCTCAACTTTCAAAAACAGCTGATTACTCCAGATAAATCCCTAAATCTCCAAATTTCGTATTGTGTTAAATTGGCAATCGATAAATATCGTTAAAAACAATTAAAATTTCTCCTAATTTCATTGTTTTTAGATGTTAGGCTTTTACTCTCGCTAAAAAAGAAAATATTATTTTTTAAACAAATTGAGCAATTATTTTGTACGTATAATATTTAGTAATAGTAGTAGTAGCTTTTTTTGTTTTTTTTACTTCATTTTAAAGTTATTATATTACATCGAAATTATATAATAATTATAATATATATAATTATAATAAATATACATAAAGCTTACAGCTATGGCATTTTACCCGTCTGCCGGAAGTTTAGATTAATCTAATAGCTAATTAACTAATAACTAATTAATCCAATTTTTATAAATATTAAATAGATATTCTTACGTATGAACTCAATACAACATAAATATTAAATAAAATTACTATAACAAAAATAATAGATTTTATATAAGTTAATTTAAAAATCTTCATTAATAATATTTTGCCTATATTTAAATGTAGTCTTAATAAACGCCGTTAACAATCTCCAGTTAGGGCCATTCAGTAACCGTATGGTTTCATTGATATCGAGCGCGGGTTTACCGAAGTACAGCAATCTATGTTCTTTAATAATTGGGCATTCGCCTACTAAGTGTATAACATCGCCTTTCAATTTAAGGTTGCATATCGTACACAGCGTGTCTAGACTTTCGTGTGGCACGTAGCACAATCGTAGGAGCTCGCCACTGGTTTTGAAGATTGTCCTTATTGTTTCTAGGTCATATTGCTCGTGAAAGTAGTTATTGACACCTAGATCATAATTCAACTTACTATATGCATCTCTCGATATACTGTTTCTTGCCGTTTCAACAAAATTTCTACGTTCTTCAATACTTAGTTTCGTTATTCTATTTTTTTGCCACATTTTCCAGTTTTCATTAATACTCAAATCATTAGTTATATTTAACTCGGATGCCAGATTTGGCCATTTTTCAAAAAATAATGTTTTTTCATTTATTAGGTACTGCGCTAATGTTTTTTGAATCCTATTGCCTGGCAAATTCCTAACACGATTGATGTAATCAAAATGCAATTTTAATGTTTGGGTATATAGCGTCGGTAGATCAGTTTTTAAAATGTATTTAGTATAATATTCATATTTATTTATTAATTAATTTATTGTGATAGAAATAAACTTGTATTTAGAGTTAAAATGTAAAAAAAATAATTATTAATATTTCAAAAATTTTGTGGCAGCAATAGTGAGAGTCTGTTTGGTATTCAGTAAATGTAAACAAATTTTTTTTTTTTTTCTTAAATACTTATACATTTATTTATTGCATCTTCTCTTACAATGAGACACAATAAGTTTTAAAACCTTATCACTAATTACATAATATTACAAATTTTTATTTTAACTATACATTGCATAAAATAAAATAAAATAAAATAAAATAAGTAAACCTTATATCACGATCCTCACTTAGACTAATGGGTTAAATTTCATTGTAGTGAATGCTAGGTGGTTAATTAAGAAAACAGTTCAACCTTATCAGATTACTTGCAAGAAAGGTACGGTTTTTTAGTTCAAGCTGTTGACTATTAATTAATGGCTGGACGGATTGCTCTGTCAGTTTTTTATTGTATTTTTTTCTTATATTGTCAAATTCAGTTTTAACTAGGGGAATTTATAGATCTCGGTGAATACTTTCATTCTTTATATACCACGGGGCACCAGTGATTTTTCTCAGTATTTTTCACTGAGCTCTTTGTACAATTTCAATATTTGAAGCACTAGCATTGCCAAATAGCTGGATACTATAAGTCCATATTGGTTTTATGATGCTGTTGTACAAGAGTACTTTATACTTTAGGCATAGGGAAGATCTGCTATTAATGAGCCAATATATCTTAGAAGCTTGGGGCTTCATCTGAAGCCATTTTTTTTGGCTTCAATAAGTTTGCGCCAAGTTAGTCGTCTATCTAGGTGAATACCTTAGTACGTTATATTATCTGCTTGTGGTATGGGAATGTAATTTAATAAAATTGTTGGAGATGTACTCCGATTTAGGTAAAGATGATGTGTCTACATTTTAGTTCCTTAATTTTAATTCGCCATTTTATCTGCTTGTGGTATGGGAGTGTAATTTAATAAAATTGTTGGAGATGTACTCCGATTTAAGCTAAAAATGATGTGTCTACATTTTAGTTCGTTAATTTCAATTCGCTATTTTGACAACCATTCTTCCACCCGAGATAAGTGAGATTGAAGTTGGTTTGAAGGTAGCACAACGATTTTGTTTTGACATAAAATAACCGTATCATCCGCAAATGTTGTGGTGACGACTGAGCTACTTTTCGGGATGTGTAAAGTACATACAAGATAGGGCCTCGAACACTTCCTTGTGGAACGCCAGCTTCTATTCGGAAATTATTAGAAGTATATGATTTATATTTAACTTTAAAGCTTCTGTTATGCAGATACGATTCTAAAACTGAGTGGTCATTTGAAAGTAATGAACAACGTATCTTATATAGAAGCCCATTATGCCATACTTTGTCAAAGGCTTGTTTAACATCGAGGAATACCGCAGAACAATATTCTCTGAGCTGAAATGCGTGTCCCTAAAACCAAACTGGTGAGAGGGTATTAGGTTTTGACCGTCAAGGAATGGTTTAAGCTTTAAAAGCAGTGCTCTTTCAAAGAGTTTGGAAAGGCATAGCAGTATGCTTATTGGCCTGTAGGAAGAAGCAAGCGTGTGATTTTTACCTGATTTATGAATTATAATAATCATGGATGTCATGGATGAGTGGGAAAGTCATAATGTCCTGTTGCAGGATTTGGTTGGAACACCTCTTCTAGATATTCAGCAAAAACGTTTTATTTTTCTGCATCGCTTCGCGCCCAGTTTCTGAGAAAGTTTCTTATTGGATCATCGGATTCTATGCGGGAATTTATACTTTTGCTAGCATTCCACAAGGATAAATGGTTTTTGCCATTAGGTTTTGAATTTTGGACATAGGCTTTGTATATAATTAACATATATTGCCTGACTTAGGTTTACTTGCTTAATGCAGATCTAAGTCTGCATTGGGCCTCCTTAAATAAGTTTTTCGATGAAGGGGACCTGGATTTTTGGCATTCGCGCATTAACCTACGTTTTTGTTGAACTAAGTTTTCTATGTCACTATTTATTAGTACTTTATGGGATGTGTAAATTTTGTTGTCTTTAAGAGTGGAGATTTCTGCTGAAATCAGAATTGAGTTTAAAACCGACTGTTGACGAATCAACAAAAAATTAAGAACTAGGTCATGAGTTAATCGCTCACACCTGTTGCTTAATTTCTTGGTTGACGAATCAACAAAATGTAAAAATTAGGTCATAAATAAAGCATTTGCAACTATTGCTTATTAAGCAATTTGTGCGAATTAAGTAATAAGCTATTTTATTTATTGTATGTTTTGCAATTACGGTTGCATTTTATTTTGTATAAAAGAACAAATCAATTTAAATAAAATCAGTTGTTGAAAGTAAATCAACGTCTCACCAATCTTTTATTGTTTCCCCCCACCAGTGGTAAGGGACATAAAGATTGTTAATGAACATTCTTGTTCATTTTTGGCCCTTCGAGCCGGATTTTTGAAATTTCCCCCACCAGTGGTAAGAGTTTCAAATATACCTAACAAAGAGACTTAAGTCTAAGATTGAAGTTAATACAAGCGTACCGAGGCTTTTAACATCGGAGTGAAGTCAATACAAGCGTACCGAGGCTTTTAACATCGGAGTGAAGTTAATACAAGCGTACCGAGGCTTTTAACATCGGAGTGAAGTGAATGCAAACGTACCATCGAAGTGAAATAAGCAGAAGCGTACCGAGGCGCTCAACAAATCAAATCAAATACTAACAGAGGACATCATGGAGATCGAAGAGATAGATCAAGTTATCCAACATCAAAAGGACATTGAAGGTGAGATCCAGAGGATCTGGATAAATTTTAAAAAGGATTCTTCTACAAGATATTCAAAGCAGTATTTTGAGACACGTTTGGAAAATTTGCGTCAGAAATGGGACGCATTTGAAGACAACAATGATAATCTGATCAAGAATTTGAAGCCTGATCATGAATATATCACAAAAAATTACTATGGCCAGTTACAACAAAGACGGAATGAAATAGAAAATCGATTTAATAATGAATTGGAAATAATAAGGCAAATGGAGCAAAAGGAAGCTCAAGTATCAAGGCATCAAGTTATAAGAGGGC
>NC_051846.1:123829746-123852766 GCF_002237135.1 Teleopsis dalmanni | reverse complement strand
TTTTAAAGAACGAAAACATTGCACATGCCCAACGCTGGCAACGAATATCAGCAGCAAAAACACACTTTTGGAAGAGATGGCAGAGCGAATATTTAGCAGACTTGCAGAACCGATATCGTTGGAAATATGATCAAGATAACGTTGCAGTTGGCAACTTGGTTATCATTTATGACGAGCACGCTCCTCCGATGAAATGGGTAATGGGTCGTATTGTGAGTGTGAAAACAGGCGCTGACGGACGTGTTCGCGTTGCTGATGTACAAACACCAACAACAGTTTTACGACGCCCTGTTGCTAAGTTGGCACTTATTCCAATTAATTGAAATTTAATATTTCAATAGGGGCCGGGATGTTAAGCCAACTTGGCATCATAATATTTTTCTTTTTTATATGTATTAATATTAACTAATGTTATTTTTTAAATTAGAGATCAATCAAGTGTAACAAATGTTCTGTATCACGATAGAATAATCAATTGTAACAATTTATTTGTAACATTTGTATTGTTTTTAAAAAACCTGTTTTTACATTGTTGTTGCTATTTTTTATATACGACGAAATAAAATTATGGTTCGTGCGTTCACGTGCTTAACGAATTATCAATTGTCGATTTTTTAATTTATTTTTCAATTTTAACAAACCCATTCGAACCGTGGGTAAAAAAAGGAGGTGAATTGGTGCAAGAGCTCAGTATTTAAGGTTTGATCATAAACTAGGAATACTTTACAATTCACTCTTTTTTACAAGAATGTTACGGGACGATTTATCATACGTCTTCCTTTTATAAATGACAGATTCGCTTTGGGAGATTCGAAAGACATTGCTACAAATAGATTTCTAGCACGAGAGCGTAGACTTTCAAAGGATAGTCACCTCAAACGACAATACGTAGAGTTTTTAGATGAATATGAAAAATTGGGACATATGACCGAAATAGATATTGAAAGGATTATGTCACCACATTACTTTATACCACACCATTGTGTGCTTAAACCTGATAGTACCACCACTAAGTTACGTGTGGTATTTGATGCATCATCCAAAACAACATCAGGGCAATCTCTCAATGATTTACTACACATCGGACCAACTGTTCAAAGTGAATTACTATCTATTTTATTACGATTCCGTCTTCCTCGTTATGTGTTTACAACAGACATTGAAAAGATGTGCCGACAAATACTTGTACATCCAGAAGACAGACAATGTCAGCTTATCGTTTGAAGAAATGAACCAAGTCAACCTATAAAGTACTTTGAACTCAACACAGTAACATATGGTACAAGATCAGCACCGTATCTAGCAACCAAATGTTTGCAAGTTTTAGCTGATGACAATATGCAAAATTATCCATTAGGTGCATCTGCTCTCAAACAAAACTTCTATGTAGATGACTGTTTACACGGGGCAGATAGTCTGAGAACATTGTTGGAAACTCAGAGTCAATTAAACAAAATACTGACAGCAAGCGGTTTTAAATTGCGAAAATGGTGCGCAAATCATCCAAGTCTACTACAAGGAATTCCACACGATGACTTAGAAGTCAATTTAGATTTAGAAAATAACGATACAACAAAAACTCTTGGGTTATCCTGGTGTCCAAAATCTGATAGTTTATGCGTCAAGGTTAAATTGGAACCTGTTTGCAGCACGACGAAGCGCAGTGCAACCTCAGATTTCGCAATGCTATTCGATCCACTAGGACTTTTGTCACCAGTTGTGGTGATGGCAAAGATTTTTATTCAAGAATTAAAGATGATTTAAAGATGGATTGGGATGAAAAACTGCCGACTGAATTACATAAACAGTGGTTAGAGTTCCGGAACAATTTGACAAAAGTAAATTGTCTGCAGATATCTCGTCATATTTTCAAAGGCGAAGTTCCTGCCAACATTCAATTACACATCTTTACAGATGCATCAGAAAAGGCATATGGTGCTGCAGCGTATTTGCGATCAAAACTTCAGAATGGTCAAATTATTGTACGACTATTGTGCGCCAAATCTCGGGTTTCACCTTTGAAAAGGTTGACATTACCTCGTCTCGAACTTTGTGCAGCTGTGGTTGGCGCAGAACTAGCAACAAGAATAAAGAACGATCTACAAATAAGAAATTACCAGACGTTCTTTTGGTGTGATTCACAAATAGTGATATCATGCATCAACTCTCCATCATCAAAGTTTCACACTTTCGTTGCAAACCGAGTAAGCAACATTCATCAATTAACAGCCACAAGTCAGTGGCGCCACGTCAGTTCGGAACACAATCCAGCTGACATTTTATCAAGAGGCCTTGCACCCCATAAACTACAGTCATCAAGTATGTGGTTTTATGGACCTATGTTCCTGCATGGTCGGGAAAAACTGTGGCCTTCAAAACCATCATCAGCGTTAAAATCCGAAACCCTCATTGTTCCTGAACGGAAGAAGGAAACTCCAGTATCTACATTGTCTGTTGTTGAAGGCACAGTAAATCCTGGAGAGTTCATATACTCAATACGACACAACAACTCATTTGGAAGACTTCAACGGATATTATCGTATATATTAAGATTCGTAAAAAGAACCAGAAGAAAACAAAATGATCATTCAAGCAATTTTTTGACTCCAGATGATCTAGATGCAGCACATCAGGTCATCATCAAAAGTATTCAATATGCAGAATTCAAAAATGAAATCAAAATTATGAAATCTGATGGAAGAATAAATAAGTTCAGTGCATTGGCATCACTGGCACCTTTTATTGATAATACAGGCATCATAAGAGTTGGTGGACGGTTGGATGCAGCCTCATTATCGTATGACGCCAAATATCCTATGTTGTTACCTTATAACGACCCCATTGTCAAATTAATAATGAAACAAGTCCATAAGAAATACATGCACTGTGGTCCGCAGTCTCTCCTAGCTAACATGCGTCAACGATACTGGCCAATTAAGGGCAAATTGATGGCAAGGTCAGTAGTACAACATTGTGTACGTTGTACTAAAGTAAGACCACGATTTTATGAATAACTGATGGGTAATTTGCCAGCGACAAGAGTACAACCTGGGCGACCATTCCTCACCACTGGAGTGGACTTTTGCGGACCTTTTTGGATACATTACAGAATCCGAGGCAAGAAACCACACAAGGCATACATTGCTGTCTACTGTTGTTTTACAACTAAGGCAGTTCACCTCGAAGTAGTTAGCGATTTAACCACAGATGCATTCATCGGATCGCTGAAACGTTTTATTGCTCGAAGGATACTGCAAAAATTTGTTTTGTGACAATGCCACAAATTTCGTGGGAGCAAGCAATCAATTACTTGAACTTGCAGACTCAACTCAAACAAGCAAGGCACAAGAGAAGATAATTAACAAATGTAATGAAAGAGGAATAACATTTAAATTTATACCTCCTCGTGCACCACACTTCGGTGGACTGTGGGAAGCAGCAGTCAAATCAGCAAAACACTTATTGATACGAAGTACTAAGACGATTTCACTAACATATGAGGAACTAGAGACTGTGGTATTAGAAGTCGAAGCAATACTGAACTCTCGACCATTGACACCTATGTCGAGTAATCCGAATGACTAGTCAGCACTAACACCTGGTCATTTCTTAATCGGAGAACCACTCACAGCAATGGCAGATGCAAAGGCCCAATCAGGAAATTTAAATCTGATGACAAGGTGGAAATTAGTTTCTCGCCTCAAATTGGACTTTTGGGAACGTTGGAAAACCGAGTACCTCACTGAACTACAATGTCGACACAAATGGAAAACAGCCAATCCAAATATAAAAAAGGTACCCTTGTAATCATCAAGGAAGATAATGTTCCTACATTAAAATGGCCGCTTGGACGTATTTCAAAGGTATATAAGGGAGATGACGGTCTTGTTCGCGTGGTCGATGTTAGAATGGCATCAGGAACTCTAAGACGTCCTTTGACAAGACTAGCGCCTCTGTTTCCAGCCGATGAACAATCTCCTGTTTCTGATGAACAACTTTCAAAAAGTTTTACAAAAGCAAATTCGAAAACACCACACGAAGGCGCAGATCAAGACGAGCCACCTAAAAAGTATTCACGGCCAATGTTTAATTCATTACTGTGCACAATGTTATTATCTCTATTATGCTTGCCATTGGTATTAGGGAATTCAGTGAATGTAGCACGTTTCGACAATAATTTAGGAATATACTTTGAATCCATTGGCTTGATGAAAGTAGCAACGGCAGAATGGAAAATGATTGTTTACTATGATCTTCATCCATATTGGACCGAAATGGACTCCTTCAAAAACGGGACTAAAACTATCAAACGTTTATGTTCAGAATTGCAAGCACATACAGCATGTACTTCTCTCTATACTCATTTTAAACATGTAAGAGATGAATTGTTGCAAGACCAAACATTATTACATAAAAGCGGGAACAAGCGAGCTGCAATTAACATAGTAGGAAATATTGCACACACCTTATTCGGAGTGCTTGATTCAGACTACGCTGAGAGCATGTCTGACACAATAAACCAACTTAACAGTAGAGATGATTATGCAATGCAGTTAATTCATAATCAAACATCTATTATAGATTCCACAATAAATATAATCAAACGAGATGAAGTTACCATGCAGTCCCGAATGAATCATTTGCAAAAGCAGGTTGATGAGTTTCTGAATAGAATTGGAACTACAACAGAACAAATACATGTCACTCAATTACTACTTTCATTATCTGCAGAACTCACATTAATGGTATCCAATCTTCAACACATCCAGTCGGAGATAATTGATGGGCTTACAGGCACACATCATGGGAAAATCAGTCCACTGCTATTAACTCCTGATCAATTAACAAAGGAGATTAACAGAATCAAAGGCCACTTACTATCATCGCGTACACGACCGTTCACAGAAGACAATTTGACCGATTTTTACAAGCTAATGAAAGTGAAGTCAACAATTAAAAATCAGCATGTATTATTTTTAATACAACTACCACTGCTAGACAAGCAGCAATTTGAATTGTTCAAGACAACACCGATACCGGTTGTAATAAACAAAACCATGATAATTATCAAAACTGAAGTGGAGTACTTGGCAACCAACACTGTTCGAGATCAGTACATTCCATTTGATGACCATGAGTTACGGGAATGTTTTTTAACCAAGGATAATATATAGCTTTGCGCTAATAAACAAACAAGACTAGGTATAGCATCATCGGTACATTCATGTGAAATTAATCTATTTAATGGTAATCAGTCAACAACATGCAATATAATAAAATTTCAAGGAAATATTGCATTGAAACAACTACACAACCCGAACCAACAAAAACTTGAAACATTGATGTCAGCTAGTTGTGAGACCTACTTGAGTCAGTTCTCAAGTAGGTTCTTACATTTGGACCTACGTGCATCATTAAAAACGCAGAAATAACCATACATGGCCACTATTTTATCTCCAGCATTGTATCCACGTCATTTCCACGATTTGGAAATTTATCAACAGTTGTACACATTAATGAGATGCAGAAAATCTTCAATACAACACCAAATGATGTAAAAACACAACTCAAAGAACTCACAGAATTGCAAGACCGGCTAACTAAGGAAAACTTGACATATCTTCCCTCTAGAGTGCGATTAAACAGTATTCATCATCATACGATAAGTTATTTGGCGTTGTTAATTTCTATAATAATAATCATAATCATTACTTGGAAAACCAAACATAACAGATGTCAGAAACACACAATAAGCGAAATTTCAACACGAGGAAATGATATGCAGAATGCAGAATTACGTCAACAAAATTTGGACTTCACTGTGACCACAACCTAGGACAAGTTGAGTTGGCACTCAACGGCGGGGAGAATGTTTATGTTTGCATTTAATTAATATTATTTTATATTTTTTTTTTTTGTTATTTGTTTACATGTGTTTACATATTATTTGGGCCAACACTGCGACCAGTCATTGACCAACGAAAAGTGCAATTCTGCATTATCAGCTTTTCTTGTTGGTCAATGCACTGAAGAAAGTGTGTAATATGTTGGCCTATAATTATGTCAGCACAGAGTAGGCAAATTTATTTATTTGTGGATTATGCATTAATATTTATTGTTAATTAATGCATAATTTAATAGCTTTTTTATAAAATAAGTTTTGTATAAATATAAGAAATAATTTTAATAAAGTTCAGAAGGAAAAGAAAAAGAAACGAAATCAATTATAACTTTCTTACTTTCTCGCATCGATTAGTTTCGGTTTCAAGTGCTCAAACTAATTAACATAGAAAATACAAGTAGTTTGGGTTACAAGTGCTCAAACTACTTTACACATAAAAATTGGCTACCAAGCTAACACAGATTAAGGATCTGGGTTAGCACCAAGTAGCGTACAGATTATCTTCTTGTATTTGCTTATACGCTCGAAAATTTCATATCCAGCTTCGAGTTCATTACAGCGATATAAAAAAGTTTATGTTCGTATTTGATTTTTAAACCGTCAACTATATAACGAATATCCTAAATTGTGTCTACATTTCCGTGAACTGCAATACTTTTCATATGTAACACTTATTCGGCGAAGCTTCCACTTTCACGTTTTATTCTCTCAGCTAATTCTTTGTGAATATCAGCACTTGTGTATTCTTTTTTGGATTCTTCTGTTAACATTTCTTTCAGCTCTTCATACTCTTTGATCGTTACTGTTTCTAAGAAGTTTTTGCAATTGATGTCATTTTTGCTCGTGCTTGCACGAAATTCTTTTTGGCACTGAGCCCGTATGCATCTGTTTTTTTGCGAAACTATCCAACCACTTTTCAATTGGTATTGTATTACCGTCGAAATTCGGAACTACTTTTTCGAAGTTTTCGGCTGATATCTAATAATTTTTTTTGCATAGCTTCTTTGTAAAATTGCACCCAAAAAAGGCGCTTTACATATAGTAAATTAAAAAATATGCATAACAGATGTCTCTACAAAAAGAATAGCTTTGAAACAAAAATAGGCAAGCTCAAAGATTAACTTTCAATTCGTTGAACTAGTGTTTCCAAATAAAGCTGTAGTTTATAAGCTCGTTCTAATTTAAAGCACGGCAAGTGCTTTGGTTGGTGTCACTAATAAAATAAAAATAAATGACAAAACCAGGAATTTGAGTATTGAAAGTTTGTGCAGCCTTGGCTATTTGTGGATAAACACGATTAGTCATCGCTTCTAATTTGACAGGCACAAGTTCTAAGCCTGGCACTTGCAGTCCAAACAAATTATATAGGGACTATAAACTAATTAAATAAATTCGATTATTTCTAAAGACCACTGATGAAGAGTACTTGGCAATACTCGAAACAGCGTTGCATGGTCAACCAAATTTCAATAAATTAAAAATAAAAAATTTTTGTCTTTGTCCTTTCTTTGCTATTCGGATCCGTCTAACTTTTAGATAGTTTCTTTCGTCATAAAAAGACACGCTATTATCGGCAAGAAAAAATTAACCTTAATTTTTTTTCTTTTAAATTTTAAATCTCCTTTAAATCTGTTTCGCTTTGCATGGCTTCTACGTTATTCATTTCAACTTCTTCTTTTACGTCTTCGTATTCTGTGCTACTAATGCTGCTGTCCGCTGTTCTGATCTATTTTTCTGCTTCGTTCGTATTTGTGGTTCTTGTTTGAATTCGTTGTAACTTTTTGACGCCCTCCGTTATTTGTCCTTGTACTCTTTTTGTTACGTTTGGACAATTTTTTCCGTTCATACGTTATTTGTTCTCGCGTCCACTTTTTACAGAACTATATTCGTTAACCTTCTTTTTAAATTCAACAGCAGTATCAGCACGTAGTTTATATAAAACAAAAAAATTGATAATAACAAACTATTCGACTCGATTTTAATGTTTAATTATCACTGTATTTGATGCATTAATTTTAGTCAATTTTGACACTTATCAGTTATTAAACACTAGGTTTTAAGATTCGCATCGTAAAAGTTACACTTAGAAACTACTTCTAATACTGACTGCTTACGATCGACTACAACTGCCGAGCGCCTACTCTCGAGAGACTACTACAACTGCTACTACTTGGCTGCTTGACCGACCTCTACTTGACTGCTTACCCGACTTCTAGATGACTGCTTAACCGGCTTACATACATGCATTTTAAATATTATAAAGTTAAAACACGAAAATAAAATATTATTCTACACATACATTGTAAATAAATTGTTTTTATTTCATTCTAAACATTGGCGACCGTGACAGGATACTTGTCCTAGCAGTAAAATGAATACGGATAATAATGGTACAGATAATCCAGCTAGTAATGTGATCAATAATGCAGCTAATAAGGCTAGCAATTAACAATTCAGGTAATAATTCCACTCTTAACTTAAGTAATTTAAACCAACAACGATCAACGGTGAAAAGGAATATGACCTCAATCCGATTTAAGATAGAAAAGGATAAGGACGATGTGAATTCAATGATTCTAGAATGTCGACTACAAATTCTAGAATCTCATGTCAAGCAATTGTACTACATTCAATCACAGATCGAACAAGTAGGTCTAGAAGACAATGCCAGAACTG
Source organism: Teleopsis dalmanni (assembly GCF_002237135.1). NCBI lineage: Eukaryota > Metazoa > Arthropoda > Insecta > Diptera > Diopsidae > Teleopsis > Teleopsis dalmanni. The sequence goes on along the minus strand of NC_051846.1, from coordinate 123,844,188 downwards.
ATTTTGAAGAGCTATTTATTGTTTCAAAAGCTAAGATACTTAATTTGCTTAAAGAAACTTATAGTAATACTTCGTTTAAAAACAGTGTTATAAATACAACATCCAATTTCAGTGTTACCCACAATTCTCGTTCACCATGTCTAAAATTACCAAAATGTGATGGAAAATATGCCAACTTCAATCGATTTATCGCAGCATTTTAGCATTTGGATCACAATGACCCTACCTTCTCTGATGTCGATAAATTCAATTACTTATTATATCTTACAGGCCCTCCACTTGCAGTTATCGAAGCTTTTCAGATTACAGCAGAAAATTATTCAAGGGCTATGACACGGCTTCTCTATATAAATTAAATAATACAGTTACAGCATTAAGATCATTATTACTTTCATTGGGCTCAGAAATTGAAGTTATGAATGCTATTATAATTTATATAGTCCTAAGTAAAGTAGATGCGGAATCAAAATTGGCACATGACGGAAAGCAAGAATTTGAAAATATGCCTTCTTGGGATGAATGTTATAAGATGTTAAGTCGGCGTTGTCAATTTCTTGAAGGACGAGCTAAGTCCATTAATACTTCCGAAAATAAATCACGAAACAATTTTAATATCGTACCAAGATGAGTATCACAAAAGCATCTCAGTGACAAATCTGGTTGTGAATTTTGCAAGGCAGCTGACAACTAGGAAAATGTCCCTGATTTTTAGCAACGCCAGTTTTTCAGCCTTTTGACTTTGTTAAAAAGGCAGGCTGCTGCATAAATTGTTTGACGAAAGGGCACACTGTTACAAAATGTAAATCCGAATCACGTTGCAGAATTTGTCGTTCATCACATCATACTCCTTTACACAAATTTACAAATACTTCGACTGGCTCATCAATTAGTTGTCCAAGTATTGCAAATCAAGAGCAAGGACAGTTACAACAATCGAATAGTGCTGATGTTGCGGTACTAATGGATTACTAATTCAGTCTTCAAAAAGAGCGATTATTCATACTGTTCTTGTATTTGTGATAGACAAGTTTGGGCTTAGGTATCCAGTGCGAGCACTTTAATCCTCCTGTTCCGAATTAAATTTTATTACATGGCAATACTCCATTCAAGAGGTCTTTGGTATTTCCAATTTAAAAACATTTTTCAATTATAACTTAGCGCAGACGAGAAAAATTGCGAAATTAGGGCACATGTCCTAATGACACATATAGTAGATTCCTCGAAGCCACACTATTTCTTACCACATGTAAGGACGGAAATTTTGTCCACTAAAGTACAAAGTACAAAGTACTTAAATTTGACTTACACAAAAGAGGAAAAAAAAATTTAAATAGCAAGTAGTTATTATTTTAAAACTTTTATTATTTTTTATATAAAAAAAAAAACAAAAATATATGTAAAAAAATACTACACTGAAATATTTAATAAATTACACTGAGATATTTAATTAATTACACTGAAATATTTAATTACACCAAAGAAAATAAATTTGAACTTTGTTTTCTTAAATCTAAAATTTAAGCTGAAAATAAACATAACATATGAACAAGGTACGTACCTCACATCACAAAGTAGTAAGTAACAAGTGCATTGACCTGCGAACGACGAAAATTTACAGCAATCAACATGAGTCCCGTTAGTCCTGGCAATATACATATATATTAAACATCCAAGGATAGACATCATTTAGTCGTAAACTATAACAAGATGAGCGATCTAGGAAAAAAGTTCGAAATTAGTGCAGAAAAATACCGTGTAAAAATATTAAAATTAAACCAGTTAAGGTCACGCGTTAAATACTTGCCTATTCCTGCTGGCAATGATAAGCGGCCAGTTAAAGGGATCGGACGAAGGCACAAGAAAACACCTAATCAACGCGCCAAGGTATCCGGTCAGCATCATGAACGCGTCGACAGCAGTAGCACCGCCATACCACGCGTTACGCCAGAAAATCGCAAACAATTGCCAAAAGCCGATGGTTGGAGGAAAAAAACCCATGGTGTCAAACTCAACCAGGTTACGAACCCGACAACACCACCAAATGCTGCGCCAACATCCCCAGCAAATAACTCAGAAGACGTGCTGGTGTTAGATGGTGATTGGCGGGCCATGGAAAGAGAAATATCCCAGCCGTCGCAACCATGCAGAAAAGAAATTTGTATCACGTGGCCCACGGAGTTGGAGGAGAGCATACGGGACGCTCTGAGCAAACATGCTCGGGGAAAACGCTATTCCTATCGGCGCACCGTCAACAACATCGTTTACTTGGTACGCATCAGTAAAAACGGCCAAGTTTCGGTGCGACGCCTTTGCTAAAATTAAACAAATTTATTGTTAGAATTTTATAAAGAAATATAATAATAAAATGTTGAATACTTCCCTTTACCAAAGCCGAGTTCTCCTTATTTGGGTTTATATTTAATAATTTATTGTTATATATTTTTAATATTTGGTTGCACGTTTTGTATATAAATACACAGCTGTCAAAGCGAAATACGGCAAGATCAGAAGCACAGCGGCTACACGGCCAAGAATAAAAGCACAGCGGTTTACGCTGCGAAACACAGCAGGTAAACAAACGGAAGAATTTAAAATACGCTAGACGAAAGCTCCGCCGTAAGAGTATTTAAGACAGCGAAATTATGAAGCAAATGCGAGTCTATGAACATTCGTCAAGGTGGTATTACGCCGAAAAATTATAATAATAGTTATATGTCTATGAAACATATATCAAAAATATATAAGTCCTGCGTTGGTGTTACGACAACGGCCATAATTATATGTCTATGAAACATATAGCAGAAATATATAAGTCCTGCGTTGGTGTTACGACAACGGCCATAATTAAATGTCTATGAAACATATATCAGAAATATATAAGTCCTGCGTTGGTGTTACGACAACGGCCATAATTATATGTCTATGAAACATATATATATACCTTCTTTTAATAATACATATCGAGTTGTACTATATCTTTCTTCTTCTAGGATAGATTTGTAATCAGTTTCCTTTCCAATTTTAAATTGTAAAATTAAAGCAACTTACAGAGGTGTAAAAGGAGTCGGTCTTAGGCAACAGAGGAGGAAATTCGGGAAACTACTGCAAGTGAAGATCTCATCGACAAGTACGATAGGAAATACAACAGGAGCCTGAGCTAAAGAAGAGGCACATTTCTTGTTCTTATTTTATTGAATTAAAAATCACATTTTAATTGAAATAACTTTATCATACGTTGGAATAATTTTTGGTATATTGTCTTTCAAAGTAAATAAACTATAAATTTATTTATAATCACATTGTAATGGAAATAACTTTATCATACGTTGGAATAACTTTTGGAATATTGTCTTTCAAAGTAAATAAACTATAAATTTATTTATAATCACATTGTAATGGAAATAACTTTATCATACGTTGGAATAATTTTTGGAATATTGTCTTTCAAAGTAAATAAGCTATAAATTTATTTATAATCACATTGTAATTGAAATAACTTTATCATACGTTGGAATAATTTCTTTTGGAATATTGTCTTTCAAAGCAAATAAACTATACAATTCAATCTAGTAAACGAACGTTTCCTTTTCTTTCTTTTTTTTTAAAAACCTACGTCCCCGAAAAAAATAAATTCATTGTAATGACTCTGGACGACGGCTGAGGATACCCCAGCAAAAACTAAATATTTTTAACCGTCACCAAAAAAGTGTCGTTACAATTGGCGCCCGAGCAGGGACAGAGTTTTAGAAGAAAAAAAAAGAACGCACTAGGAACATAAAGAACAGTGTACAAGCGTTTCAGGAAAAATCATTAGACTACACACAAAGTCGCTTAAAATCACTAAACTAGTAACATGGTCAAGACGGCATGGATTTCTATAGCGCGCAAAGAGGATCTGATTTTAATTCTAGAAGAAATCAAGGTCAGTACATCAGGAACCGTTGAGGAGCTACGAAAGCGGGTACGTGATTATCTAACAACGGAGGAAAACGCGTCGAAATTACTGGACATAATTGGAGAAATGGAAACTAAATACGATCGTAGTCTCTCACCCAAACTTCTAGGTTTCGAAGCAGAAACACCGAAAATACACATCTCAGAGCCCACCACGATGAATGACAAGTTTGAGGACTTCGCGAGAATCGCGAATCAAGTGCGCAAATGGGCTGTGCATTTCAATGGCGAAACGAACCCATTACCATTTCTGGAGAGACTGGAAAGCCTCGCCGACAACCATAACATTTCCAAAGACATCCTGCTCAGGATGATGCTAGAAATACTCGAAGGAAGAGCCTTAATGTGGTTCCGAAATAACAATCGGAAATGGACGCACTGGTCAAGTTTTGTTCAGGATGTTCGAGAATTTTTCTTGCCCTCTAATTATTTAGAACAATTAGAAGATACGATTCGGAACCGACATCAAAAGAAGAATGAGTCATTTCAAAACTATGTCTTAGCACTACAGGATTTGATGCGGCAAGCCGAGTTTACGAAGAAGCAACAATTAAGCCGAATATATCGAAACAGTAGACCGGAATATCAACTAAACATCAAACCACGTGAATTTAGCTCCTTGGATGATTTGATCAAGTTAGCAAGAGAATTCGAGCGACTTATTCAACTAAGCAAAACAGAGCGACAACACACTCAAGAATGGTCACCGCCAGTTTCTGTTCACAGAGTACAAACCGAAAGGGTGAACGTACAAAGTGCGTGCCGTAGATGTGGGGAAGCGAACCATTTTGCGCGAGGTTGCACAAAACCTAAAGTACTTTTTTGTTGGACTTGTGGCATTCTGGGCCGTCGAACAATCGAATGCTGTAGGAAAAACCCAACTTATGGAAACCGTCAGAACCCATCGGAAAACTCCTTGGGGGTTGTCACGCCAGGCGGGACGACAACCACCCGATCATTTCACCCGTCAAATTAAAGACTTTGTACGCAAACGGGAATGCTATTTATGCGGTCATCAAGCTAGGAGGATTCCCTACTATAGCTACTATTGATACAGGCGCTACGAAGAGTGTTATCGGAGACCAGATTCTTAAAAAAATTTTCGCTGCAGGAATAAAATTACCAAACGACGAGATAATCTACTTAGCTGTTGGGACGATTCGACAAGTGACACAGCAGTTTGATTGCGAAGTAGGATATGAAGATAAAACAATCAAAGTATCCTTTCTCATTTTGGAAGGCGCAAACGATGATGTCATATTAGGTATAGACTTTCTGAAAACCATAGGTGCCACCTTGCAGTGTGGAAATTCAACAATTACCATTCAAAACCAAAACCCACAAAACATACATCATCAAAACCAGGATCTTACCCTAGGCCTGAACATAGGAACTACGAGTAGAAAGCTTTGTGTCATGCCAATCAACGTAAACTCACCCAGACCACCCCCTAATGTCTTTCCGGTAGAAGAACAGCTCAAGTCAAGTCAAGCCATACTCAACAGTGAACAACAGAGCGAAAAACGCACGGACGATAAAAACAAGAAACCGGTTACAGCCCTAGTAGAACCCGACGTAAAAGAATTTGTGGAACACGAATGGGCCAAATTCAACACGGTAAAGGGAGTTAGTACGGTAGCGTACCATACAATAACTATAACCGATGACCAACCAATCAAACAAAGATATTATCCCCGAAATCCGGCAATGCAGGCTATCATCAACAAGGAAATTGACGAGCTACTAGAAAATGACTGCATCGAACCTTCAAAAAGCGCGTATAGTGCCCCTATCGTTCTAGTGAAGAAGAGAAACGGCAAATGGCGATTGTGCATTGATTACAGTCAGTTGAGTGCGAAATCTCGACCTGACGCCTACCCACTACCCCGAATCAATTATATCTTAGATCGACTGCGCGAGGCCAAAGTTATAAGCAGCTTAGATCTGAAGAACGGTTAACGGCAAATACCAATGCACCCAAACAGTAAACAATTTACGGCATTCACAGTCCCAGGTCGTGGGTTGTTTCAATGGAAAGTTATGCCATTTGGTCTCCACTCGGCGCCTGCTACATTTCAGCGAGCCCTAGATTCAATAATTGGATCCGAAATGGAACCCTTCGCATTTGCATATCTGGATGACATCATTATTGTTAGTCGCAGTCGTGAAGAACACTTCAAACATGTCAAAATAGTACTCAAATGATTACGGGAAGCAAATTTCAGAATTAATCCTGACAAATGTGAATTTTTCCGCTCAACCTTGAAATACCTGGGTCACGTGGTCACCCAGTAGAAAAAGTGGTCTTCGAAGACATTGTCTTCAAGACGGTCTTTGATACCGCGTCCGCATGTTCAAGCAAATTTGCAAAACAATTGCTCAAAACATGAATGTAAATACTCTTTCTTTGCTTTCTCTCTCATTTTTAGTGTTCATAGCAACGTATTTGAATTTTGCCTCAGATGACGCTATGTTTTATAAATGAAGTGACGCAATAATTTTGAAGTGTAGTAAATAAACATTTGTGAAATAAATATTAAAAAAATCAAAATGAATAAAGAAACAAAATCATTAAACTATGAAATATTAAAAAAAAAGAAATTAAATCAAAACAAATTAAATAGTGACTTAGTTCCTGGAAAATATATTGATATTAATATTGAAGACAATAATTCCAGTGAAAGTTGTTTAAGAAACGAAACAAAGGATGTTGAAAATAAAAAAACTAAAAACACTTGTGAAAAATTAGCTGTTATATTTAAAAAACACAGGATTAACAGGCGTTGTGGTAATGATATTTTAGAACTCTTAAGATCAGAAGGTTTAATTGTACCAAAATCCTCTTCAACGCTTTTGAAAACATATAAAACTTCAACAATTGATGATAGCGAAATGCTATAAATTATTTTATATTAGTTTTAGTTAATTTTAGATATGCTAAGTTATATTAAGTTAATTATTTAAATTAATTTTCATTATGTTTACTAGTTTTTACTAGTTTATTTTTAATATCTTAATAAAATTTATAATAATTTATAATAAAATTTATAATTTACTTTTAAAACTTTTAATTTTGAATGTAATGTAAGAAATTATTATATAAAATAAATAAAAGTACAAAATACAACAATTTCTTTCTACTTATTTAAAGAGAAAATTGAAATTCATTTAAAATTTAAAGAGTGCAATAAAAGAGTAGAAATAAAAAAAAGGGTGAAAAAATTATATGAGCACTGCACTAAGAGCGCACAACTTTCTGTCGAATGCGTCCGTTATGCAAGACATGGTCTTCGAGACGGTCTTCGAGACATGTACACAAAAATTCATTGAAGACATTTGGCTAATTTGTATGAAAGTGTCTTCGAAGACCGTCATACATTTGGATCGATCGGTCTTCATGTATGTATCCATGTCTTGAAGACGTCTTCGATGACGGAATCGATCCGTTTTCTACTGGGCAGTGACAAAGGAATCCATACAGACCCAGAAAAGATTTCAGCAGTAAGAGGTTTACAACCACCAACGACGGTACGTGAATTAAGGCGGTTCCTAGAAATGACATCATGGCGATTTGTCAAGGACTTCTCCACGATAGTTCACCCATTGACGGAATTACTCAAAAAAGGAAAGCACTGGAAGTGGCAAACAAAACAACAAGAGGCTTTTGAAAATTTAAAAAATCAACTGACGGCCCCGGTATTACAATGCCCTGATTTCCACAGACCCTTTTGTCTCCAAACCGATGCTAGCGCCTATGGTTTAGGAGCAATATTAACACAGCACTTAGAAGAAGGAGAAAAAGTGATCGCATACGCAAGCCGCCATCTAAACAAAGCCGAATCTAATTATTCACCAACTGAGAAGGAGTGCCTAGCCATAATATGGGGTATTCGAAAGATGCGTCCATACCTAGAAGGGTATCACTTCACGGTCATCACAGACCACCTGTCGTTAAAATGGTTGAATTCGATTGAAAGCCCTTCAGGACGAATTGCACGCTGTGCCCTGGAGTTACAGCAATACAGCTTTGAGATTCAATACCGAAAGGGCAAGTATAATGTAGTTGCCGACGCTCTGTCTCGACAACCAGAGAATAAAATACAGATAATGAAAACAATAAGTATAAATAACAAAGTTAGTGCAGAAACAGACTGGACATTTAGACGGAAGAAAGATGTTATACAACAACCGCAGAAGTTTCCCGATTACATGATAGAAAATGGGCAACTCTATAGTCACTTACCAGAATATGGACAAGACGAAGACTGCAGACCATGGAAACTGTGTGTTCCAACAGCACTGAAGCAACAAATATTGCAAGAAAACCATGATGAAACAACGGCCGGTCACTTTGGGATACGCCGAACCAAACAAAGGGTGGCTAATCAATATTATTGGCCAGGAATGGACAGAGATATCCGTGAGTACGTAAAAACATGTGACTCTTGTCAACCGTATAAAGCAAGTCAACAAGCCCCAGTGGGTTATATGCTTACGCGTAAAATAGAAGAACCATGGATCACCGTTTGTTCAGACTTCGTGGGACCATTACCCCGATCCAAGCAAGGAAATAACACAATACTGGTATTTGTCGACAAATTTACCATTGCGTAAAGCTACAGCAATGACTATTCAGAAGGCATTTCGGGAACGTATTTTGTCGCGTTTTGGCACCCCTAAGGTTTTTATATCCGATAATGGATCCCAATTTACAAGTCGAACATTACGACAATATTTTGATGGAATTGGAGTCATACATCAGTTCATTGCTCCGTATTCGCCTCAAGAATATCCGACGGAAAGAATCAATCGGATAGTAAAAACATTAATCAGTCAACTCACGGAAGGAGACCAAAGAAACTGGGACATGTATCTACTTGAAATCACCTTGGCCTTAAATACGAGTATATCGGAAACAAGAGGATACTCAGCAGCATTCCTAAATTTCGGACGGGAACCACGATTACCAAATAATCAGTATGATAAAGTCACACCAGAAACTGGAAATATAACACGCACCCCTGAAGAGAAGGCGGTAAAGTTGGAAGAGGTTCTACAGCTAGTAAAACAACACATGAGCCGCGCGTCAGCTGAACAAGTGCGACACTATAATTTGCGACGACGAGATTGGAAACCCCAAATTGATGAACGCATCCTGGTGAAAACACACATATTATCTAAAGCAGTGGATCATGTGGCCGCCAAGTTATCTCCGAAATTTACGGGACCATACATGGTAAGGTACTTTAAGTCCCCAGTGATTTTGGTAGTAGAAGACGTAACAACACAAGCTACTAAAACAGTACACATCAACGAAATTAAACAATATCATGGAAACGAATAATGTAGCAGAAATCACACACGTTATTAAATCCTTAATGAAATAAAGTAAATAAGAGTTAGTACTCTTTTCACTCTCCGAAGAAGAAGGGAAATGTAAGGACGGAAATTTTGTCCACTAAATTTCCACTTACATGCACTGAAGTTACACCAAATTCTTAAATTTGAACAATAGGGAAAATTTAAGTAACAAGTAGTTATTATCTTAAAAAAAAAAAAAGAACTTTTATTATTTTTATGTAAAAAAAAAATAAAATATATATAAAATATTACTGGACTGAAATATTTAACAAATTACACTGAGATAGTTAATTAATTACACTGAAATATTTAATTACACCAAAGAAAAATAAAAGGAACAAAATATTTGAACTTTGTTTCTTAATCTAAGATTTAAGCTGAAAGTAAACAAAAAAAAAAAAGGAAATAAGTAAACATATGAAAAGTACGTACCTCACATCACAAAGTAGTGCATTGACCTACGAACGACGAAAATTTACAGCAATCAACATGAGTCCCGTTAGTCCTGGCACTATATATATTAAACATCCAAGGAAAGACATTATTTAGTTATAAATTATAACAAGATGAGCGATCTAGAAAAAAAGTTCGAAATTAGTGCAGAAAAATGCCGCGTAAAAATATTAAAATTAAACCAGTTAAGGTCACGCGCTAAATACTTGCCTATTCCTGCTGGCAATGATAAACGGCCAGTTAAAAGGGCCGGACGAAGGCACAAGAAGACACCTAGTCAACGCGCCAAGGTATCCGGCCAGCATCATGAACGCGTCGTCAGCAGCAGCACCGCCATACCACGCGTTACGCCAGAAAATCGCAAACAATTGCCAAAAGCCGATGGTTGGAGGAAAAAAACCTATGGCGTCAAACTCAACCAGGTTACAAACCCGACAACACCACCAAATGCTGCGCCAATATCCCCGGCAAATAACTCAGAAGACGTGCTGGTGTTAGATGGTGATTGGCGGGCCATGGAAAGAGAAATATCCCAGCCGTCGCAACCATGCAGAAAAGAAATTTGTATCACGTGGCCCACGGAGTTGGAGGAGACCATACGGGACGTTCTGAGCAAACATGCTCGGGGAAAACGCTATTCCTATCGACGCACCGTCAACAATATTGTTTATTTGGTGCGCATCAGCAAACAAGGCCGAGTTTCTGTGCGACGCCTTTGCTAAAAATTAAAACAAATTTATTGTTAGAATTTAATAAAGAAATATAATAATAAAATGTTGAATACTTCCCTTTACCAAAGCCGAGTTCTCCTTATTTATTTTATATTTAATAATTTATGGTTAATTTTTTTTAATATTATGATTGCACGTTTTTTTTTATATATACGAAACTCTCAAAAAAAAACATGACGAAAACACAGAAGCACAGCGGCTACACGGCCAAGAATAAAAGCACAGCGGTTTACGCTGCAAAACACAGCAGGTAAACGAACGGAAGAATTTAAAATACGCTAGACGAAAGCTCCGGCGTAGGAGTATTTAAGACAGCGAAATTATGAAACAGGGCGAGTCTATGAACATTCGTCAAGGTGGTATTACGCCGAAAAATTATAATAATAATTATATGTCTATGAAAACATATAGCAGAAAAATATAAGTCCTGCGTTGGTGTTACGACAACGGCCATAATTATATGTCTATGAAACATATGTATATAAGAAATATATAAGTCCTGCGTTGGTGTTACGACAAAGGCCATAATTATATGTCTATGAAACATATATCAAAAATATATAAGTCCTGCGTTGGTGTTACGACAACGGCCATAATTATATGTCTATGAAACATATAGCAGAAATATATAAGTCCTGCGTTGGTGTTACGACAACGGCCATAATTAAATGTCTATGAAACATATATCAAAAATATATAAGTCCTGCGTTGATGTTACGACAACGGCCATAATTATATGTCTATGAAACATATATATATACCTTCTTTTAATAATACATATCGAGTTGTACTATATCTTTCTTCTTCTAGGATAGATTTGTAATCAGTTTCCTTTCCAATTTTAAATTGTAAAATTAAAGCAACTTACAGAGGTGTAAAAGGAGTCGGTCTTAGGCAACAGAGGAGGAAATTCGGGAAACTACTGCAAGTGAAGATCTCATCGACAAGTACGATAGGAAATACAACAGGAGCCTGAGCTAAAGAAGAGGCACATTTCTTGTTCTTATTTTATTGAATTAAAAATCACATTTTAATTGAAATAACTTTATCATACGTTGGAATAATTTTTGGTATATTGTCTTTCAAAGTAAATAAACTATAAATTTATTTATAATCACATTGTAATGGAAATAACTTTATCATACGTTGGAATAATTTTTGGAATATTATCTTTCAAAGTAAATAAACTATAAATTTATTTATAATCACATTGTAATTGAAATAACTTTATCATACGTTGGAATAATTTCTTTTGGAATATTGTCTTTCAAAGTAAATAAACTATACAATTCAATCTAGTAAACGAACGTTTCCTTTTCTTTTTTTATAAAACCTACGTCCCCGAAAAAAATAAATTCATTGTAATGACTCTGGACGACGGCTGAGGATACCCCAGCAAAAACTAAATATTTTTGAACGTCACCAAAAAAGTGTCGTTACACACATCACCACATCACTGCGTGTTAAGGCCTCAAAGTCTCACAATAAAGCTTTGAGTCGTGCTTCAGCGAAGACTTGTTCTAAATATTCTCTAAACGACGCATAGTTGAACCGACTAGTCAACAAGAATTGATAACTACGCTCATGGCATTTCGGTTACATAAGTATGCATTGACAGCAGACAGTTAGTGTTGTGGCGACATAATCCTAATCCTGAATTACAGGTTTTTCAATTAAATACAGTGATGTATGGAACATCATCCGCTCCATTTTTGGGAGTTGGATCGCTCTTCCACATTGCCGACATGCATGTTCATAAATTTCCCATTGGTGCTGCTACATTAAAAACTGATCTCTATGTTGATGATCTTCTTACCGGTGCTAATACTATTTCTGAATTACCAAAAGAATAGAAATTACGAATTTACTATCAAAAGCTGGCTTACAACTTGTAAAATGGAATTCTAATTGCGACACGGTAGTATCAAGCACTTCTGAAAACTTCAACATTAAAACTAACGCAGATTACATCATAAAGGCATTAGGCATGGTTTGGAAACGAAAAAGTGATTTATTTCATTATCTATACGAGACTCCAAATCATGATCTTCACACTAAACGATTGGTTTTATCAACTGTGGCTAAAATTTTGGATTTATTGGGACTAAAAGTTCACTTATCCTACGATGTGAAATTCTGGTTCAAGAAGTGTGGATACAAAACTTAATTTGGGATGAAACTCTGCCTGCAAAGTTACTAACATTATGGTTAAACATAAGAGCTTCAAACTTTTTAAATTGTATCAATGTACCTCGCTTTGTTTCTACTACCAGTGAAATTATGGATTTTCGGACAAACAATTAAAACCTACTGATGTCATTCACATATCATCATAGAAATTAGACATCACCTTTTGAAATTTAACTGCTGGGCATGTTATATACATGAAATCGACTTGTTAGAACAGGGTAAAACCATTACCAATAACATACAAAAACTTTCGCCATTCCTACACACAAAGTCTGAAGGCAACAATGAAATAAAAATTCTTCGAATTAGTGGAAGACCACTAAATGCAGAAATCCCGTTTGATGCTAAATTACCTGCGTTAGTTCCAAAGCATAATCGTTTCGTGCAACTTTACATTGAATTTTTACATAAAGAAAACCTACATGCTGGACTAAAAATATTAATAGCTCTACTCCATCAGACCTTAAGGATGGTCACTGCAAGAGAAGCAGTTAGAAAGGTTGTCAGCTCATGCGTTCTTTGCTTTCGGTATATCAAATTATGGGTAACTTGCCTACTGACTGCCTCAAAGTTCAACGTCCATTCATAATCAGTGAAATTCTTCACATCATACCGAATACGAAGCAAAGCTTCTTATAAAACTTATGTAGTTATGTATTTGTTTTGTAACGACCTTTTTCCCGGCCCTATCTATAGCTGGGGTATACTCATTGAGTATACCAGGGTTCGTTATAAGAAATTTATAAAAGTGAAATAATAGAGACACTTCTGTTTAAAGTAGCGTTTATTATTTAACCAAAAAAATATAAATTAAGTTGTGGAAAGTAATAGACAGCGATGTTGAAAATGTTGTCAATGATGTGGAATGTTGTTAATGTTGTAACACTGTTGTAGCGATGTTGTAAACGGTGTAGAATGTTGTATGATGTTGATGTCAGTGGTGCGCAAGTTGCTGTCATTAGAATCGTGAAATCTGTAACAGGAGAAATTCCAAATACCAAATCTCTAGAAACTCTAATATCAATATAAAGCAATACCTTTGTCAGCAAAAGCCAGACAAGGGTTCCTTCCTACTGTTACGCCTGACCACGTCCGTCAGCAATTGCCAAACGCTCGTTGTCCACACGCCTTCTGACAGTGTTGGTGACTCGTCGCCCATTCCTCCATCAGCTATGGCCAAATGGAAGTCTGGATGACTAGTTAAATTACCCTACGCCAGCAAAAGCCAAGCAGAAGGTAACTCAACTGATTAAATTACCCTACGCCAGCATAAGCCAAGCAGAAGGTAATTCAACCATTATCACTTCACCCAAACTAGTTCATCCATTCACATGGTGATCGTCAGCAATGGCCAAACGAATCAACATATGCCTGGACCAACTAGTCCGAGCTCCCACTATCATCCCTAATAAAATAGTTCTTATCTGTAACAGGAGAAATTCCAAATAGAACGATTTGGCAATTTCGCTGCCCTTTTATTTGAAATTCCCTCCATTACATACAAAAACAATAATTATTTTCAAATAAACAAAGTCAAAACAAATTTCTTATTGTTGTACGCATTGCAATCAAATTCAACAAAAATAACTGCATCACATAAAAAATGCGTGCACAATATTTTTCTTAAATTTGTTTATGCAGACAAACAAGAGAAATAGTTACAGCAAATTTAACTAATTTTTATTGGCGGCAAAAAAACTAATCAAAACATATTTTACTTTACAGGGTCATTCGTTTATATAAAATGTTTGTC
>NC_051846.1:123807227-123829646 GCF_002237135.1 Teleopsis dalmanni | reverse complement strand
GCATATGGATGTTGTATCTATCTACATTGTCAAGATGATTTTAACAATGTCAGTGTTCATTTATTAACTTCCAAATCCCGAGTTGCTCCTGTGAAAGCAAGATCATTACCACGTCTTGAATTGTGTGCCGCCCATCTTCTTGCTGGATGCTGGAACAAGATTAAAGATAATTTATTATATTATATTAATAACATATACTTTTGGTCTGATTCACAGATTACTTTACATTGGAATAGTTCTCATTCTTCAACTCTAGCGACCTTTGTTGGTAATCGAGTTGCTGACGTTCAATAATGGTCGGTAAATGCATTTTGGCGCCATGTACCAACCAATCAGAATTCAGCTGATCTCGTTTCTAGAGGGTGTACCGTCCCAGAATTACTGTCATCAAATTGGTTCAAAGGACCTTCATTTTTAATGTTGCCGTTGCCAAACTGGCTAGAACATTCAATAAATCAACTAACAGTTGACGAACGCAAGTTAGAAACTCGCAAACTAGTATGCATTTTGGAAGATGTCAAGCCTTCGTATTTGCTACAGAGACTTCATCAGATAAGCAATTATAACAAATGTCTACGTGTGGTTGCGCTGATGCTAAGATGGCACCACAAGCACGAGGCACAAATTCAATCATTATTCGTGCTAGATGAAATACAACGCGCTCTGTTGCATATTGTATATATTATTCAACAACACTATTTTCAGAAGGATATAGTACTTTTACACAACTCAAAGTAACTACAGAGTAAATTAGCCTTATTGGCTTCCTTCCTAGAAACATCAGGCAGCCTTACTTTAATGAGGGTAGGTGGTCGTTTGAAGAATGCCAACATCTCACCTTCTACGAAATGGCCACTTCTATAACTAAAAGAGGACCAATTTGTTAAGCTGTTGGTCATGCATATACATCGAATTAGTTATCACGCTGGTCCACGTGCGCTTGTTGCTCTCATACAACAACAATTTTGGATTATAAATTGCCGGTCATTGCTTCCGTTACAAACCTAGATTATCAACGCAAATAATGGGCAATTTGCCGGCAGATCGGGTAACAGCAAATAAACCATTTACAATTACAGGAATCAATTTTGCCGGTCCGATCCCAACTTATCTTAAGATCGGGGAAAAGTCCCATATAAATCATACATCGCAATATTCATTTGTTTTGCTTCGAAGGCTGTGCATATTGAAGCAGTTTCCGACCTATCGAGTGATGCTTTCATTGCCGCTTTAAAACGTTTCATCTGTCGACGTGGCATACCAACAAAAATCTACTGTGATAATGCCACTAACTTTGTAGGCGCTGAGAAAAATCTGAAAAAGATTCACAATAATTTTTATGATGCTAATTACATATCAAATATTAATAATTTTTGCATATCTAATATCATTCAATTTTGTTTCATTCCTCCTAGAGCTCCGCATTTTGGGGGACTGTGGGATGTCCGCTCAGAAGCTTGCCTGAGCGTGCTCAATTAGTAAATGACATATCGAATATTCAAAGATGGCATCGTATAATGGCAGCAAAAGCAGCATTTTGGAAACGATGGCAACATTAGTATATAAAGGAATTACAACAGCGATACCAGTGGAAAAATCCAAACGATAACGTTAAAATAGGCGACTTAGTATTGATTGCTAACGATAATTTGCGCCGATGCATTGGTTAACAGGCTGTTGTGGATGCACCTTCAATAGGGTGTCATCAAAGTCAGATCGACCGATATTAAATAGAGAGTTCCCGTATAAGAGAGATGCAGAAAATAAACCGGTCGATTCTGATGAGCGGGAGCTTTTTCGAGACGATGGTAGCAGAAGCGGTTGACACGAGGAGAAAGCACGTGTGTGGCTTTTTAGAACAGAACTTGTGGAACCCTCGTGGCGATAAGTTGTATTATAAAGGTTTTTGGTGAATTGAAATAAGAAAGTGATTGTCTACTTAAATATCTGACTACAATAGTGTTTTTAAATAAAAGAATAATGTAGTGAGTATAAATCTTAAACCAATAGCGTTTTAATAAAAGAAAAATTTAAACGAATATAGATGATAGTGAATGCAACAGCAGTAATAACCAATAATCAAATGAATATAAATTTTAAAGACAATAGCAGTTTGATAAAAGAACAACTTAAATGAATATGGATAGTAAATGCAATAGCATTAACAACTAGAACACCGTTGTGGGTACTCAAAAATAATTTAGAGAAGCAGAACAAGGCCGAGTAGTAAAGGTTAATTCCGGGTCTGACGGACACGTACGTGTGGCAGATGTTCAGACTCAGCATGCAGTGTTTCGGCGGCCAATTACGAAGCTAGCTTTATTACCTACTAATTGAACCTGACGGTCTCAATGGGGGCCGGTATGTTAAGTCAATTGGGTACTCTTATACTTGTATTTAATTATTGCATGTTAAGTGAAATTGGATGTACTCTTATACTTGTATTTCATTATTGCATTCAATTTGTTATTTGCTTTTGCCATTGTTAATAATATTTTTTAAGAAAGAATCAGTGGTACGTGAACCTCCGAACCAAAAGGTGCATTTGAATTTTATTCTCTTTACAAAAAATCAAAGAACGGAAAAAACTATTAAATTAAATAGTTTTCGAATATTAGCAAACCAGCACGTCAGACGAGGAGATTTCGAAACTTTAGATGAATTAATAACAGTAGTCGGTGACTTCGAAGGACTTCGAACAGAGCAAAACAAAGCAAGTCAAAGCCATGGACAAGAAAGTAATATCAGGCAGTTGGTAGTTGAAGTTGAACAAGCAATTCCATTGCATGATACTATGATGCGAGCGCAACCTAGGAAAATACCGAAGAACGTTACACATAGTTTAAAATTCGAGTCACATGTCCAACGAAAGAAGCAGAGCAAGCAGGAACAGAATCAAATCAGTCCAACCTACGTACAACAAAGCGAAGTATGCAGGATCAAAATTATCTAGAACAGCATCCGATACCACTACAAGAAATTTCACAAACGCCATGTAAATTTC
Organism: Teleopsis dalmanni; assembly: GCF_002237135.1. Taxonomy (NCBI): domain Eukaryota; kingdom Metazoa; phylum Arthropoda; class Insecta; order Diptera; family Diopsidae; genus Teleopsis; species Teleopsis dalmanni. The sequence goes on along the minus strand of NC_051846.1, from coordinate 123,826,642 downwards.
TCATACCTCCACATCAAGAATTGCAACGCCTTATATCGATTAAAGAAAATCGAGAAATATTTTATCCAACCCGAGTTATACAAGAACAAGTTCAAGTGTATGAAATACAACCACAGCAAGATCCGCAACGTGTTACGCCTATCAAAGAAAATAATCAAGAACTTAGTAAACATCGAATTTTCAATATGTATTCTACACAAGATCAAGAAAACTTACAACGGCAAATACAAGATGTACAACAATCACGAGAGCTGCAGGTACACGAAGAACATCCGATTACATCCTCGACAGAATTAGTAGAAACCTCATCAGAATCCGTACCTCATGAATCAACGCCTACAGAAACCTCGCTAATTCTACGACAGCAGGTACAAGACATCCTACTACAACAAGGTCAACAAAACGATATAATCATGGAAACTACTGCAAGACAAGCTCAGATAATTCAAGAAACACAAAGTATTAGTAAATCATCGCAGCAACTATTACCAATCACACAAGAAGTTCTGGCACCATGCAACAAGAACAACTACTGCAGTCACATTTAGAGAAAGTTGGTTCTTCTCATCTGAATAAAAAAGTAACCAGATTATTAAATCAAACCGGAAAATGTTGTCTTATACCCCAGGAACAATCCAGTTCGCAAAATCAGCAACGACAAGTGAAAGGCCGAAGTGAACTTCAACAGGATTACGATCAGAATATTACAGACCAAGACAAATTCTATAAAATATTCAAAAATCCAAAGAAACGAAACAGAAAACATGCCAACAGGTACGCGTCCCGTCATAGTTCACTTTCCCAAAGAAGGAGAGAAATGGGATGGAAATTTTAACTAATTTCCAACTTACATACAATCAGTGTGGAGTTGATATCTGCAATGAAAACTGGTTAATTTTTATTTTTTTTTTTTTAAGCTGTACGAGCTAAGGGATGTGGAATCTTTAAAAGATACTAGTACCCCTACTACCAGCATGCACTATTCGCAACCAAAACTCACTCTTTTGCTTGTGCCTCTTCTAACCATAAATCCCTCCGGAACCACATTTAAGCATTACTTCGGAGAGTGGTAATTCAGCGATTGCTGTCATCTCTTACTGTTCTTCTAGTTCTCTCCGCTGCTCTCTGTCCTATGATTTCTTTCGCAAATACACACACCAGATTCCAGATTTCTAATGACCTCAACATCAGTTGGGTGATGTTATCAGGTGTGACCTGCTCTCTGGTTGCTCTTGGCAAGGAGCTGCGATAGCTCTCATATCTCGGGCAATCAAAGAACACATGTTCCACCGTTTCTTTGGTATTTGGACATGTTGGGAATGTGTCGTCTTCGTCATGTTTGAATTTAAAAAGATATGCTCTGAAGCAGCCGTATCCAGTTAACATCTGGGTTAGGTAGTAGTACACTTGCCAATGCTTTCTGTTGGTCCAATCACTTAACTTCGGAATGAGCTTATGTGTCCATCTTCCGAACTCTATTGCCACATTCAATGCTTCTTCATTGAGCTGATTGAAGTTTGTAACCCTAATTCTTTTTGCTGCATGCTTTTCCTTTTCAATTTCTGCTTCCTGCTGTAGTGGCATCATTCCGACAATAACCATGGCCGCATCAGTAGATACTGTACGGAATATGGAAACAACTCGGAGTGCGCATCTTCTGTATGCTGCGTCTACTTCTAGTCTGTACGTCTTTTTATTCATTGCATCTGCCCATATGGGAGCTGCATATATATGTAGCAATAGACTTAACTACATTTGTCAACAACTGCTTTTTTTGTTGTCTAGGTCCACTTATATTGGGTATTATTCGCGATAGTGCACACGTTCTTTTCGCACATTTTTCTGCAACATATCGTAGATGCTCTTTAAAGGTGAGTCTATTGTCAATCATTACTCCAAGATACTTGATTGCTTGTTTTGATGTGACTCGCTCATTGCCAACAGTTATTGTAATGTACTCGATCTTTTTCCTGCTGCTTACAAGAAGGATTTCAGTTTTATGATCAGCAAGCTTGAGGCCTACACTTGTGATCCAGCTCTTTACAATAGCGATCGTATCGTTGCATGTTGATTCTATAGTTTCTATATGTTTCCCTCTAACCACTAGGGCAATGTCATCAGCAAAACCAATAATTTCTGCGGCTTCAGGGAGCTCAAGTCTCAGCACTCTGTCATACATAATGTTCCACAATATTGGACCCAGTACCGAGCCCTGTGGTACCCCTGCTGTTACTTGGTATGACTTTGTGCCTCTGTCTGTGTAATACAAAAGCACTCTTTAAAATAGTCAACGATTAATTCTACTATGTACTTTGGAACGTTTTTCTCTTGAAGTGCTGCTAGAACAGTGTCCCAGTCCGCTGAGTTGCGTCGAACACTTCCCTGATTGAATTTCTGTGGCCATCTTTAGTGCCAGGTTTGGTATTCCATCTACTCCAGGTGCTTTGTTTAGTTTCAACCCTTTGCATACCACTTCCAATTCTTGCCTGCTAACCTCAGGTATTTCATTCTGTGGCTCACTATCTTGTACTGTATAAGTTATATCAGCTCTCTGCGGGAAGAGGGCTTCAACTATTGCTTGTAGTTTAGCTGCGCCTGTTGTAACTGGTTGACGGTAGCTGTATAACTTTTTCAGAATCACCTTGTATCCTAGTCCCCAGGGATTATTTTCGACCTCCTCGCACATTTTCTTGTAGCATCTTGCCTTGCTATTCGTTATCGCCTTTTTTAGGTCAGTTCTCGATGTTTTATAGGCTTCTTGGTGCGCTATAAAGTTTTCACGACCCCTTGTTCTTTGACATAGGCGTCGCGCATGTTTGCATTTTCTTCTTAGCTCGGCAAATTTGATCAGTCCACCAATACACATGCTGTCTGCCATTCCGCCGACCTCTCTTTGCCATAGATGCGTTACATGAATTTGTTATGCAGCGCATTAGTTGTATTGCGTTATCATTCGCACTGCCGGTTAGGTGGATGTCGTCCATTGAGAGCTTAAAAGCTTCTTTGTCAATGTTAACTCTTTCCAAAGCGGATTTGGGGTGGCTACCGCAGGAATGGTTCTTGCTGTGCGTTCATGTATTTCGAAGATAATAGCTTGGTGGTCACTTTGTGTGTAAATATCTGACACTTGCCACTCAGTTGAGTTAGCTAGTGAATCGCTGATAAATGTCAGATCTACCTTAGATTTTCTACAGTTCCTTGAGAATGTGTCCTTTTGGCCGCAGTTCAGTAACACCACATCCAGGGTGGCCAATGTCTCTAGTAGGTGCTCTCCCCTGGGGTTTGTCAATGTTGAGCCCCATTCTATGGCCCAGGCATTGAAGTCGCCGGCAATCACTATCGGCTTCATAATTTTAGCGTCGCTAATATCGTCCAGTCTTTGTTTTTACTCTTCGTTTGATAGACAGGGGGGTAAATAACAGCAGAAAAACGTTATTGCGATCACTGTGCTTTTTACGTATGCTTCCCCTCCGTCGTAAACCTTCTCTAGTGGAAATTTACCACACGTCAATATGGATGCCTTGTTGCACCTGCTGGTAGCCCATTGTCTAGTGTACTATAATGTTCGCTCATTATAGCTATATCTATTTTAAGTTTGCGTACAGTCTGCTTTAAAAGATCCTTCACAGTGGTTTAAATTCTGTAAGACTTTCATCTTGTTTTACTTAGTATCCTCCGGCGAGCAGTCAGATAGTGGGGACATTTAGATCCTCCCGTAATATGGTTAGCGTCAATATGTGTGTGCACGAATCTGCGTGCACAATCATCGCTTTGTGCGATGTGAAATTTGAAACCGAACAACAAATTTGAGTGCGTGCATTTTTTTTCTTAAACCCACAAATGTGCGTGTGTATATTTTAAAAATAATTTCCACTCGTACGGTGCAGTATGCGATTTTGTGCACCACATTCCGAACTCTGATATATTTGTTTCTATTAAGAAGTTGCTCGTATATGTTTTTTTTGTTTTGAATTGTTGTTTTTTTTTATGAAATTTGGGAAAGTGTCTATTTTATTATTTCTTTTGTTTTAAGCGCTGATATGAATGCGTGTCATGACTGTGTATATAGTTTCTTGTTTATTTTTTTGTTTGAACTTGCATTTGCTTATGCGTGGCGCCTGAATTTTTTTAATCAAATTTGGGAAGATCTTTGGTTTTGTGCATTGAATAAAGATATGCAAATTTGTAAACACTATATGTGTGTACAATGTGTATGCAAATAATATAATTTTATCTGTAATGAGGTTATGCCTACATTTATGTTTTAAGAATTATTTTTATTGCTAAATACGATTTAAAAATTATAATAACAGTAATGACATTAATATGTTGTTTAAGAATAAAGTTTTTTGGCAAAGTATTAATATGTTCAAATAATTGGATGTATACATATTTGGCTTTGTAGGTGGAATAATTTTTTTTATTGAATATTTATTAAATAATAAATTGGGTACAATGTTTAATTTTTCCCTGTTATATATATATATTTTATATATATATGTTTATATTTTTGAATACTTAATATCAATAATTTTAATAACTAATTTTTATTGATATCGTCAAGTGATAATACGCATGTATATACGTATAAGGTTTTTAAAATTATATATTTTAATATACCATATTGTAGCAATATGATAACAATACCAAATATACTTTAAAAATTTATATTTCAATTCAATATGAATGCACATGGTACAAATATTTTGAGAAAAAAATCTGAAGTAATGAGCGTGCATTGAAGGGTTTTGCCCAGTTTTATTTTTTTGTTTTTTGTTTTAAGCGAATGTGTATACATTTCTCCTTTTTTTTTCGTTTGACTGATTTTACATTTGCTTATGCGTAGCGCCTGAATTTTTGTAAGCAAATTTGGGAAGATCGTTGTTTTTGTAAGCAGTATATGTGTGTACAACGTATAAGCAAATATAAGTACAAGTTTAGCTTTATGCCTACATTTGTTTTTTTAAACGATAATGTGCATTTTGATACGTTTTGTTGATTGTCTAGTTGATTAAGAATAAAGAAAAAAAAATTTAGCTTATGCGCTTTGGTTTTATAATTTAAGACAGATTAAAAGTGTTTGTAAATTAGTTCAAGAAATTCTTTATTGAAAAATGTATTTAAATAATGTATATGTTAACGATAAAAATGCATAAAAATGCAGCAGCAACAACAAATCCAAGCACGCGCAAATTATAATTTGCTGACAGTACGTCTACTACAGCATGAGAACTCTACATTCAACATTCACGTGGCAGTGCAACGCGATTACCTAAAAATTTCGACTATAGCCCAACATTGTAAAATTATTAACATTAGTTCTAATTCTTGTTTTAAATAAAGAAGTAGCATAGCTACGTAATTAAACTAATACAATCTATATTTTTTTATAAAAGAAACAGGAAAAGAACAAATTGGCGCCCAACGTGATAATTTTGTTTAACAAAAAAAGAAAAATTATCAAATACAAAAGTGGAAAAAGTTTTGTTAAACACATAAATAAATAACTTCCAATATAAAAGTGTTAATAATTTTGTTAAACAAATAAATAATTAACTTTCAATATAAAAGTGGAAATAATTTTGTAAACAAAATTTTTAAGAAAATTCCAAATATAAAAATTGGAAATAAATTTGTGAAATAAAAAAAATTTTTTTTTAGAAAATTCTAAATTGAAAATAACTTTGTGGAAACAATAACTGTAACGACACGGATTCGTCGTTTTTAATTTTGCTGAGGTATCACTCAGTCGCGGTCCGGGTCGTTGCAATAAATTTGTTTTATTGACTAGTTCGAAGCTCTGAGACCAAGGAAAAGCAAAGACGCTGTTTGTAGTGTTAAAATGACTGTCTTTATTATAAAATTTTATTGACTCAAGAGAGCTTCCAAATTAACTTATGCTAATTATTATGCTACAGAAGTTATACAAATTTCCACTAAATAGCTTCTAGTCAGAACATCAGAGGCGTTATATAACATTACTCTATTCACTGGACTCTAGCCAACGATGTCAGAACATCTGAGTCGTTATATACGATTCTACAAATTTATTTAGCCTTAGTATCAAAATACTATAGACTTTCAAAAAGACTTAGCGTTAGAGCAGGTGACTACTCACTTCGGGATGCTGGCGCTAAGTGATTTTGCATACAAAAATCTCGTCTAATTATATGCAATTATTGTCACTTTATTATTTGCACGCACAACCGCACAAGTGTAATTCCGCGTGCGTAAACAAATAATGCATTTCTTCGCGAGGTAACGGCTCTGCCGTGAGCACGGAGCGTAGTACGGAGCTAGATTCCGAAAGAAGAAAATCCAGACCAACCGATGGTCTAAAACAGTTACGCAAGCTACCAGCAACAGTGACTGAAACGATCGAAATACCACCAACAAAAAGAAAGAGAGTGGACTTAAGCCCCAAAGGCTCGGAGCAGGTACGCAATACGCCCACTGCTATGAAAACAAAAGCTGACACAGTTTCTCTCCAGCTGACGTCTGACAAATGGACAAAAGTCGAGAAAAAAGAAAAACCGTCAAAAGCCAAAAAGAAGATAAGATCTATTAGACCTAAAGCGGATGCAATTCTTATAGAAAAAAAGGTGGATGGTACGACATATGCGGACATACTAAAGAAAGTGAAAGACAGTGGAGAGCTCAAAGCTCTGAGTGAAAATGTCGAACCATGCGGCCAACCCAAAATGGAGGGCTTCTCATAGAACCAAAGAGGAGCAAAGATGAAGGGTCAAGCAATTACCACTCTGCTATTGAAAAAGCCTTGGAATCTATTGCAACGGTCAATCTTAAAACACATACCGTTACAATTCAATGCAGGGACCTAATAACAAACCTGAACACAGACGAAGAATTACTTGATGCAATCAGCGAGCAAGCGCAGGTAAAAAGACCGGACAAATCATCCATAAGGAGCAAACGTACCACTTATGGAGGCACACAATCTGCATATGTGTCATTGCCTGCGGATGATGCCAAAAAGTTGTTAGCACTTGGACACATTAAGGTGGGATGGGTTCGATGCCGAATAACGGAGGTTATATCGCCAAAAAGATGCTACAAATGTTGGGCGTATGATCACATAGCATCCGCTTGTAAAGCACCGGATCGGACGAAACTCTGTAGACGGTGCGGTAAGGAAGGTCACCAGGCTGCAAACTGCACAAATACTGAAAAATGCGTGTTATGTGAAGGACCGCATGCGGCCGGCAGCGCAAAATGTCCGCGATATCAAGAAGCAGTGCATAGGAAAAAGACATGAAAATATTACAACTAAATATTAATCACTGTAAAGCTGCCCAAAACCTTCTCCGGCAAACAGTAGCCGAAAATAATGAAGATGTAGTTCTAATATCGGAACCATACGGTAATATTGAGTCGCATAACTGGCTGACAGATGCAGAGAGACAAGCGGCGATTTGGATAGTAGGTGGAAAAATTTCCCAAAGTAAGATGCTTAAGCTAGACAAAGGGTATACGTGGGCGAAGATGGAAGGTCTGTATCAGGTGAGCTGCTATGCTCCACCAAGATGGTCTCTAGAAGACTTTGAGCGTATGATGGTTGCAATGGAACTAGAATTACGAGCGAAGCGTCCTATTCTCATTACTGGAGATTTTAACGCTTGGTCAACAACTTGGGGCAGTACATACACAAACCCAAGAGGAAGACTGATAGAGGAAACATTTTCCGCAATGGATCTGGTATTTCTGAATACTCCTGGAGTTTATACATTCGACTGCGTCAGAGGTAAATCAATAATTGACTTGGCCTTTGCAGATCGCGTCACAGCAAACAACACAAAATGGAAAGTAGAAGAATCCATTTATACTCACAGTGACCACAGGGCTATAATGTTGGAAGTACGCAGCACGGTAAACCAGCAAGTAGACAAAAGTGTGCGACAGAAAAAATGGAAAACATCAGCCTTCAATTTAGAAGCTTTTTCTATAGTATGGGAGGATGCTCAAGTTTCCAAAACAACAGCAGAAGACATGGCGGAACAAATAGCTATACAAATGGAAACTGCGTGCGATATATCTATGCCAAGATGTAAATATAGTGGCAAACGACAACCTGTTTATTGGTGGTCTAGCGAGATAGCCGATATTCGCAGAGCCTGTATAAAAGCACGAAGAAAAGCGCAAAGAGCTAGACGACATACTTCTTTTAATGAGCTATATAGTTTTGCTCGTTGCACGCGTAAAGTGAATGAAACAATAAAATAATTAATAAAAATAAAACAATTTAATAATAGTTCAAATCGTCTTTATTAGTAATTTGATAATTATATAACTTTATTTTTTTTCGTAACTACTTTTAATATTTTTTCTATTTTTAATAACTTTTAATAGTTTTAATATTTTTCAATTTTTAATATTTTTCAATAAGTTTCAATTTTCAATCTTTAATATTTTAATAGCTTTTAATAACTTTTAATAAATTTTAGATATTTTAATAACTTTCAATAACTTTTAATAAATTTCAGATATTTTAATAACTTTTAATAACTTTTAATAAATTTTAGATATTTTAATAATTTTTAAGAATTTTTTAATACTTTAATAACTTTTAAGAATTTTTAGTATTTTTAATAACTTTTAAGAATTTTTTAATACTTTAATAACTTTTAAGAATTTTTAGTATTTTAATAACTTTTAAGAATTTTTTAATATTTTAATAACTTTTAAGAATTTTTTAATAACTTTTAAGAATTTTTAGTACTTTAATAACTTTTAAGAATTTTTTAATAACTTTTAAGAATTTTTAGTATTTTAATAACTTTTAAGAATTTTTTAATATTTTAATAACTTTTAAGAATTTTTTAATATTTTAATAACTTTTAAGAATTTTTAGTATTTTAATAACTTTTAAGAATTTTTTAATATTTTAATAACTTTTAAGAATTTTTTAATAACTTTTAAGAATTTTTAGTATTTTAATAACTTTTAAGAATTTTTAATATTTTAATAACTTTTAAGAACCGATTGAATCTTTTCAATATAACGGAACCGAAGGAGATAATTATAATCTTTAACAAAAACTGAAGTTAACATAAATGATCCTGGGTTTTATACCCCCAATAACAGTATCAAAAATCAAGCTCTCAACTCTGTTAAGTTGAAGCTTTTGATTTTTGTGTGGACAAGAGCTTAAAGTTTTGTTCTGACAGAACTTTAGCATAAAGTTCTAATGTTACTTAAAATTGTAACAGAAGCGTCCTCTGCTATTGTCATGACAACGAAAAAATGTAATGCTATTTACATAGCGTCATTTCTCAAGCTCTCTGCTTGAAATTATGCTATGATCAGCAGAAATAGTACAGTTCATCTTTTGACTGTATGTGTGTCATGAATTCTTAAGAAGATGATCACGCGATAGATAGATGCGTGTATCTTCTTAAATGTTTATAGTAGCGTTTCCTGTTGTGGCTACTGACTGTCCCAAGTGCGTTTATTAGGGTTTTGTTCATATGTCATTGGAATGTTAAGTGTAGCAAGAAAATGCTAAAGTATGAAATATTTCTATACTTGAATGCTGTATAGATGTTTGGTTTTTTTGAAATGATATTATTTTTAAATACTGTATAACTTTTTGAGATTTACGGAATTGAGTAACCCTAATAAATTATGAAATTTATTATTTGAATTTTTGGGTACAGTGGGGTAAATAAGTAGAGGAATATTAGCATCAATGCTAATATGTAACTATATGCAGAGTATCGCATTCGAAAACATTATCTTAAAAAAGCAATTGAAAAGAGTAAAACTCGATGCTTTAAGCAAATGCGAGATAGTGTTGATGAAGATCCATGGGGTCTGGCTTACAAAACCGTCATGCAGAAAGTAAAAGGTCCGAGGTCCCTACAGCCCACATGCCCAATTCTATTGAAGGAAGTTGTTCTGGCACTTTTTCCCCCACAGGAGAAAATGATCGATCAGGTGTTTCAGGTGAATTGGAATACCAACATACCACCAGTGACATCAGAAGAAGTGATGCAGACATTGGGTCGTATAAAAGATGGTAAGGCGTCGGGGCCGGATGGAGTCCCCAATGTATTATTCAAGGCTGCGGTAAGAGCGAAACCACACATATTCGTGGATATATATAATACCTGTTTTGCTGAAGGTATTTTTCCAACGCGATGGAAGTTGCAACGACTGGTACTGTTGCTTAAACCAGGAAAACTACCTAACCAACCATCTGCATATAGGCCTCTATGTATGTTGGACACAATAGGGAAGGTTTTTGAACGAATAATAAGTGAACGTCTCCAGCAGTATCTGGAAGGTCCCAATGGCCTTTCTGATAAGCAGTACGGTTTCCGGCGGGCTAGGTCAACGGTAGATGCGATTAGAACGCTAACAAATATTGCAAAGGAAGCTACCAGCGGAGGATATACTGCAATGAAATACTGTGCAATCATCACGCTAGACATTAAAAATGCTTTCAATTCAGCAAATTGGTCTGAGATACTACTGGCACTCAAAACTCTGAAAGTACCTGATTATTTGGTACGCATTATTTGCAGTTACTTTAACGATAGATTACTGCAGTATGACACAGAAAAAGGTAGAAAACAATATGAGGTCACTGGCGGGGTTCCACAAGGATCAGTTCTTGGACCCACATTGTGGAACGCTATGTACGATGGAATCCTGAAAATAAGACTTCCTGATAAAGTGACAATAGTTGGATACGCTGATGACATCGCACTAGTGGTGGTTGACAAAAAGCTTGATCACGTAGAAGCAAAATGTAACGATGCAGCAGCAAGAGTACAACGATGGCTTGAAAATGCAGGACTGGAGTTGGCGGTGCAAAAAACAGAAGCAGTACTGATAACCGCAAGAAAGCAGAAAAAGAAGATGAAAATCATAATTGGCGGGCATGAAATATTATCACAAGAAGCAATAAAATACTTTGGAGTCATAATTGATGCAAGACTGAGCTTCAAACAGCACCTTACAGCAGTAAGCTCTAAGGCAGCGGCAGTGAATGGTGCATTAACGCGAATTCTTCCTAATACAGGTGGTCCTCTGGGCGAAAGAAGGCGTCTTTTATCTACTGTAACGGACTCTATTATATTTTATGCCGCTCCTATATGGGCAGCAGCAAAAAAGCATCAGCTACGTCTGGTAACACAAATATATAGACGCAGTGTTTTACGGGTTGCCTGCACTTATAGAACAGTCTCTGATGATGCAATCTGCGTCATTGCTGGAAAACTACCAGTTGACATACATGCAAAAGAGTTAAGCCGTCTTTATGGCAGGCAAGGCATAACACCTACGATAGATCAAAAATCGGCCGAACGCGCATATTCATTTAGAGAATGGCAGCAAAGTTGGGAGCAGTCCTCTAAGGGACGTTGGACATATACACTTATAACTAACATTAAGGAATGGGTGTTAAGAAAACATGGTGAAATTGACTATAATCTGACTTAAATATTGAGCGGCCACGGAGGCTTTTTAGAATATCTCTACAGATTTCAACTGTCAGATAGTCCATACTGCCCAAACTGCCACAACGTCGTAGAAAGTGCAGAACATGTAGCCTTTAGCTGCGAACGATTTAATGAAGAACGGGAAATACTTGTGGATGCCCTAGGATATCTACCATCTCCTAGCAGCATTGTACACGAAATGTGCTCAAGTAGCTTTAAATGGAAGGCAGTTAAAACATTCGCAACTCAAATTATGCGGCGTTTGCGACTGCAGGAAGAGGAAAGAAGAACAGCTGCAGTGCTTGTATCACTGCAACGATAATGGATGTAATGAAATGACGACAAAAAACTGACGTTTGAGCTTCGTGCTCTGAACGGCCTCTTGACGAAATACCTAATCGGTGATCCCGAGAGGGCTAACCGTCGGACATCGGGGTGACTTTAGTGAGTTAAAGGCTCGGACTGACTGGGCTTTCGATGCTTTACACCTCGTTAAAAAAAAACAAAAAAAAAGGAACACGGTAGAAGCCATAGCAAATCCGAGTAGTGATTTAGTAGCAATAGATCGGGGTATATATAAAAGTCATATGATAAACCTAAATGAGTTACACAAAATACCGGAAGATGTCCGCTGTCTTAGGGAATTCAGTGGAAATCCAACTGAGTACAGCTCTTGGAGAAAAAGTGTTGAAGGAGTTTTAAATCTTTATGAAGCACAAAAAAGTACCCCAAAATATTTTGGAATTCAGTGTAGTTAGAAACTGACAACATCTTAGAGTCATACAATACTCCATTAAATTGGGATAGTATAATGAAATGTCTCAATGTGCATTATGCTGACAAAAGAGATATTAATACCTTAGAATATCGGATGACAGCAATGGTGCAGGGAAATAAAACTATCAATGAGTTTTATCAAGATGTCTACTTACATCTCTCGCTAATTACAAACAAAATTTCGTGTATGGAAATGGGTAGAGAATCTATGCAAATGCTAACAAGAACATATAGAAGTAAAGCTTTGGATACTTTTGTGAGGGGACTCAAAGGACATTTGTCCAGACTCTTAGGAATTTGCAAACCAGCGGATCTTCCACAAGCGCTTCACTTATGTCTTAAACTGAAAATCAACAATACAGAGCAAACTTTTCGTATTATACACACAACAATCTGTATGAAAGAAAACCAGCAATTCCACCTCGGAAAACTTACCCTAATCCTAATCCTCTACCACCTCAACAATTTTACCCACAATTAGCGCATTTACCTCAAGTAAAACCAATAAATTACCATCAACAACCCAACAATAGGAATAAATTTCAAAATATTCCGCGCTATAACAATCACCAAAGTGTACCACCACCAAGACCATTCGGTCCGAAACCACTTCCGCCACCAGTACCCATGGAAGTAGACGAAACACTGAGGTCAAAGGCGGTAAACTATATGAATAATCCAGCGTACAATAATCGATACGTAGGAAAACGACCACAGCCTGCATCTTTTCAGGCTGCACCACCACGTAAATTTCAAAGAAATTTTCATATTGTTACGAATTTCATCAGAGTAGCAATGAAATGTTTAAATATTATTTAAACATTATGTCAATTGATATTTTTATAAAAGGTTAGTTTGGAAATTGTTTTGTGTGAAGCTGTGGTTTTACTAAATTGGAGAAACTATACTTATTTATTTGTTGTATTACAAAGAACTAGTATTTACTAGGAGTCAATTTAGTAAAACCACAGCTTCACACAAAACAATTTCCAAACTAACCTTTTATAAAAATATCAATTGACATAATGTTTAAATAATATTTAAACATTTCATTGCTACTCTGATGAAATTCGTAACATTGCCCTCCGTCCCGAACACGAATTACCACATCGTTGCAGTAAGGTGCCAGCCGGTCCAGATGCACCACTTTCATTCGAGCTCTATGATGCCCCGACTGTTGAATTCGATAAATAACATCATTGATCTTCGTTCCATCAGGGACAGGGGGGTTCCAAACAACATCACAAGATCTTCATCAGACACAAATTGCGAACACACACCGTTCTCATTCAAGATTTTCAATATTTGCTTACTTATTATAGCTATTGGGTGGAGATTTTAAGTGTCACCATCATCATTAGCATTTTAGTTCCTGGTCAGTAAGAGCGGTCTTCTGATAAATCGATGAATTTCAACTAATTGGTCACGCTTACTTCCAGTGTAGTCACATGTCATCTTGCCGCGAAGTGGCGTTATTCCGAATTTTAAGTCCGTGTCGTCTGAGTCACCCTGATCAACCTCCATTTGCAAACAGCTGTCACTATCATAAATACTACTTACATTAGACGCAACAAATTTGTCAATGCATTGAGTATGCCAATCAGGAATGTACTGATCAACGAAAACCGCACCATCAGATATATCAATATCAGTTGTGTAATCCTCATTATTTGTTATATCCGAAACGAACAAGACATCCCCGACATCAGCATCAAATTTAGTACCCATAGCCAATACGACATCTGTGGTATGCTCATGAAACAGGACATTTCCATTAATTGTCACGTTCTCATCATCTATGAGATCAGCATCAACGTTTAACGGTATATCTTTATAAGATAACTTATCCGCGACCAACAAGCCCTCTGCGATATTCGCATCATATTTGATTTCCTGATTAATCCTGAAAACTTTATCAACTGCACTGCCAGCATCGATTTGAGTATCTGTAGCCAACATGCTATCAAAGACATCCGCATTGGATGGAATATCAACAGCTAACATGTCATCTGCCTTAAAGGGCATATTTGCCGGGGATATGTCATTTGTGCCAATTGCTTCACATGGAATAACAACATCGCATGTGAAATCTACTTCAAATGGAATACCCTCAACATATATAACATATGGGGACTCTTGCTCATCCAAACAGATGTTAATTTCAACTGATTCAGCTATACCAGAGCCGATTAACACGAAATCATAACTACCTAAGCCGAAATAGTCTTTCTTCCTTTTCTTTCTTCTCTTTCTTCTGTTTCTTTTTTCCCTATTCATTATTTGAATCAGTCATCTTCTTCCTCTTATCGTCTCTCTTGTCTTCTCTCTTATCCTTCTTTTCTTTCTTCTCTTTCCTCTATTTCTTTTTATCTTCTTTCTTGTCTTTCTTCCTGCCTTCCCCTCTGTCTTTCTTTCTGTCTTCCTTCTTGTCTTTCTTCCTGCCTTCACTCCAGTTTTCATTTTCCGTACTTTTGCTGTAAAGGAACACATTATACCAGCAGCTTTGTACGTCAAAGCGCCGCTAACCATTTCAGAGTATGTCTCCTTTGAGAACATTACGACCTGACGCTTAGTTTCCGGATCACGTATACCGTCTATTAAAATGTCGACTACTCTTCACCATAATATCACCAGAGCTACCAATGTAAACCAGGTTACACAACCGTTCAATGTCGGCAGAGTACTCTCCAGGACTCTCGTCAACAGGCGGGGCTCTTGCTTCCAGTATGTATGTATGTATGTATGTATATTTATTTTCATTTTAAATTTCATTTTTACAATATGATGTATCTTAAATTAATATATAAATAAATATAAAAATAAATATAATTAAAATAGCGACTGTGACACGATGTCGTCCGTCGACTTATATTGTAATAGCAGTATTAAAAGTAGTTGTGCAATAGTGAGTATAACAATAAACTAGTATAAACACATTATAAATGATAGAAGAGCCACAAACTATATATTAATTATTATATTGTGATATTAAATAATACCGATATGCTATACAATTTTTTACATATTCTGCTACTCTTACCCATTCTACCTCCGAACCGTTTAAAACATTTATAATGCTTTTATAAGATAGAATAGCTTTCCCAAAGCAAGCCAATCGGAACTCTTGTAGAATAGGACAACGACCAAGAAAATGCACAATATCTTCAGTCTCATCTAAATTACACATACTACAGAGCGCAGATCTACTCGTATATATATCAAATCTGTTTCCATTTAGCTGTATCATGCTACTTCTTGCTTTGAGTATCCAGGTGATATTTTTAATATGTGTTATGTCAGCTATATATTCCTTTCCTAGTGATGGTGTTAAGTCTTTATATATTCGGTTGGTTTGTTGGGATTTACTTATATATTTTTCCCTCAAATCAGCTTTCAGAAATGTCAACAGCAGTTCATTATTTGCCTTCCAAAGATTTCGCGATGCTGTTTGTTGATTCCAATTTATGCCGCAAACATTTCCCAGCTCATTTAGAACCTGCACCCAAGAAAGGTTAAGATTTAACAATTTTTTGGTCAATTGATTGGGTAATCTTTCGGTACCATATATATACATGGTTCTGAAAATGTAATTGAGGTGCAATTTTAAGGTATATAAATGTCCATCTTCCGCCCCGTCTCTAACATTAAAATATATGTTGGCGTAAATTGTGGCATTCTCAATATTTTCTTTAAGAAGTATAATTGTAGTTTAACCACCTCTTCGAACAGAGTACAGCCCCATACTTGAGCACCATATGATTGTATTGCTCTACTTATTGCTAGAAATAGATTCCATTTTGCTTTTATAGGTATGCCGTTCCTACTAAGAAAGTTGTTCCACGTAAGATTTATACTATTTTTAGCTGCAATAGTTCTCCTCTCTACATGCTTCCTAAAGTTCATTGTTGGAGTCAATGTCACGCCTAGATAGCAGTATTCATTCACTATTCTTATTTCTTCTCCACCGAGATACCATTTTTCTTTATTTGCCAATCTACCTCCTTTTCGAAAAACCATAATTGCGGACTTAGATTGATTTCTAAATTCCAACTATGGCAGTATGATTCCAACTTATAAATCATTTTTTGCAGCGTCGTTATATCGTCAGCCAGTATCACAATGTCGTCGGCATACATTAAAGTTCGAATGTTTAGTTCTTCTATCTGTATGCTTCCTCCCAAAAAATCATGTAAGTCATTGAGATAAAGAACAAACAAGTGCGGTGATAATATACAACCTTGTTTCACTCCGCTTACAGCTGAGAATTCATTCGATAGATCTTTTCCAGTCCATACTGCACATTTAGTGTTCGAGTACACATTTTCAATAAAATGGACCATTTTAGTTGAGACTCCAGCTGCGTGAAGCTTATAAATTAACGCCTTTCGAGAGACCTTATCGAAGGCTGCTTTAAAATCTACAAAAAAGGCATATGTTTTCTTATTGTTTTTAAAATTTATCTGTACTATTGATGACAAGTTGTAAATATTATCCACTGTAGAATAATTCTTCCGGAACCCAGCCTGAAATTCGTTTATTATTCTATTACTTTCGGTCCAATTTGTTAGCCTGTCTGTTACTACACCCATCATAATTTTTGCAATACAATTCATAAACGATACTCCGCGATAGTTGCACGGTAATCCTACATCACCTTTCTTATGTATGGGGTATATTATGCTTTTCACAAACGATTCATCAACTATACCGCTGTTAAACATGTCATTACAAGTTATTGTTATCTCTGATAGGAGGTCATCAGGTGCATATTTAATGAATTCGTATGGTATTCTGTCTTCTCCCGGAGCTTTGTAATTTTTTGTTCGCTCAATAAACTCTTTCACTTCTCTTAGTGTTATAGTTTTGTCTAGATCATAAACTTCCATATAACCGTGAGCATATTGTATATCTAATGATGTCTGTGACGGGTTTAGTACATTACTAAAGTATAATTTCAGCATTTCTGCCTCCATTGTAATCGTTGAACTTGTATTTCCATTTATTTCTCTCGCAATGTTCCACCAGTCTTTGTTTGTCTTTACATTTTGTATCTTAGCATCCAATTGTTGGTAGTATCTCTGTTTGGCTTCTGCACATATAACTTTATAGTGCTTATTATCTTTTAAGTAAATCTCTTTGTTCTGGCTGCTACTTACTTGTCTAAATTTTTCTAGGCTTTTGAATGTTTCCTGTCTCGCTTTATGACATCTCCAGTTAAACCAATTTTGTTTTTTCTCGAAGGAGTGTTCCCTAATTTGTGTTTCTTTATGGGCCGATTTAATTACATAAGTTATATCCGTCAGAGTTAGCAGATCTTTATTCTGTTTTACATTTAATAAGGTTTCACTTATTCGCTGTTTATATGCTGTTACTTGCTGTTTATTCCATTTCAATTTTGGAAGTAAATTTGTATTTTTTCTTACCGTTTCTATATCTGTCAATCTTAACGTTAAGACTATAGGAAAATGGTCAGACCAGTGTGTGTTTCCGACTTCAAACTTATCGATAAATTCAAGTATTTCTAGGGAGACTGCACAGATATCATTTACTGACATTCCAACTCCACTACAGAATGTAATTTCTCCTTCCTCATCACCTTTTGTCATTCCATTCGGTATTACAAGTCCGTTGTCACAGCATAAATGTATAAATCTATGTCCACGAGAGTTTTCCACTTCGTCTTTAGATTTCCTTTCTTCGAATCCAGCCGTAAAGTTCGCTATATATTCCTCTTCCAAGTAGTTTTGCATTTTACCAATTCTGACATTCAGGTCTCCAATCACAATAAGATTTTTAATTTCATTTTCCATGAATATTGTCTCCAGTTTACTAAATTCGTCGGACCAGATTGCGCTTCTTATATATAAAGGTACTATATTTATTTGAGTGTGTCCGAATTTTATATATATTACATGACATTCCTGAATTATTTTAGTATAACAATTAATTCGTAGGTTTGCCAATTCCTTTTTTATTGCTAGCAGTACACCTCCACTATATCTGCCATAATTATTAATTCTTGTTGCATATTTCCATGTTAAATTGTAACCGCCAAAATATTTACTCAGACTTTCTGCTTTATTTTCATTCACATGGGTTTCTAACAAGAAGAATATATCAAAACGCTTAATGTATTTAAAAAAATCTGGAAACATTAATTTATTTTCTAATCCGTTGATATTATACGATACTATACTTAAATTATGCTTATCTATTTCTTTTATTTGTTTACTTATTTTAAATTCTAGTTTTTTGACTTTTCTAATAGGTTCTTAAAGTCTAAAGTAAATTTCTTAATATTATCACCATACTTATGCTTAAGGATGTCTTCGGCCTTTTGAACCCCACACATTAAGATGAACTCCTTATTGAATGTGCACCAGTTTTCGCCTATCTTGATTGCATCGTTTTTTACATATACTTTGTACTTACGGTCTACGTTCAGGATATCCGCTTTTAACTGCAGTAGGGCTTTCTTGCATTCTAGTCTTTTCTTATCTAAGTCCCTCTCTATTGTTATTTTATGTCCTGATAAATTTTTGACACTTTTAAAAACTTCTGTTGCCATGTCTTCAGCACCCATTTCTGCCACTACGCTTATTCTTTCATTTCTTGTGTAGATAATTCTTGCTGACGCGATTTTTACCTCCGGTAGTTTTAATATATGATTACAAACCATTTCGACTGCTTTTTTTGGACTGTTAGCTTTTTCTAAGCCTTTAAATATTACATTTTTTCTTTTACTTTGGCTTATAAGGCGGTCTATTTCTAATTGCTCATGTTCCCTCTCGCTCTTTAATTTCTCTAGTTCCTTCTTGAGTTCGCTATTCTCCTTAGCTAGATTTTCAACTTTATGATTTATATTGCCCATCTTTGCTTTTATATCTTCCAGATCTTTTTTTGTGGCCACATTTTGTAGTTTATCATCTAATAGGTTTGATAATACACTCATTAGATCTGACAGCTGCATATTACCCACTGAATTTTTGAGTACCATACTTTCCTGTTGTTCAGGCGATGTTTCCTTTAACATTCTTTTCGCACCGCAGCCTGTTGGTACACTTACGCCTGCTGGAACGTTCGGTGGTGTGCGATTCATTTTTGGCACAATTGATTGTCTTTGATATTTTATTAAAACAAATTAATTATTTTTAACTATAATTTTTTAATTTAATT
>NC_051846.1:123802837-123807127 GCF_002237135.1 Teleopsis dalmanni | reverse complement strand
ACAATCTACTCGTCAAGACGTATGTACTAACGATATACTTGACGATATACAAGACTACTAGTCAAGACGTATGTACTACCTTGACGCTATACAAGACTACTAGTCAAGACGTGTGTACTACCTTGACGTAATAGTTCTACTGACTTGTTTCGCAAAGACGTATTACTACCTTTGAGAGTTTCCCAACAAGTTCCCTTGCTTGTACAATGCGCGTTTATTTATACTCAAACGACCGAAGCTTTTCCTGTACCGCTTCGGTACATTTGCCGTTGGTATTTTTGATACTTGTTGTCATGCTTTGTCTTGTTTACAAACGTGTTTTTATTTTTTTATCTATATAGTGCCGGTGTGTGTGGTTTATTATTTATTTATTAATAAATAAATATTACAAATATTAAAAGTATTAATATAAATAATAAATAAGGTGAGTGAATTATTTATTTGTTTAATTATATTTTATATTCCTTGCATTTTTAATGTAATCTTAGGTTTATTCATTTGCTGCAGTTACGTGCATGCGGGGGTGGGTTTATGGTAAGTTATTTACGTTTTAAATTAACAATAAAAATTAACCAGATTTCATTGCAGATACCAACTCCACACTGATTGTATGTAAGTTGGATTTTAGTTAAAATTTTCATCCTTACAAAATACGTTATTCAAATATCATAGAGCAAAAGCATAGGAAAGTACACACGCAACCTAACAAAAGAAACAAAAATGTTCACATTTCTAAATACATATTTTCTATCACTGCACAAGACAGGAAACAAAAAAAAATCAGCAATATTAATTCACAATTTCATGAAAAAAAAGCAACAATGCAACATATTCATATTTCGATTTGCGTACAAAAGAAAAAATTTTGCTGCCTCTTGATCTGCTTTGAAGTTCTAATGGAATACTTTTACACACCAAATGTAAAAAGCAAAAACAAGCAACACAACAAGAGACTACATATGAGAGAACAAACTAAATGCGGGGTACTTAAAACCCAAAATCCAACCATAGTTTCGATTCGTTTATCATCTCACAGAAGTTTCGATGCTTCTTCTTCTCTAGATTATTTTTGCAAATTACACGTAATTCGAAATTTGGATTTTCAATTTCAATTGTGCGTGTAATTTAGGAACTAAGTTACAAATTACGATTATACTATAATTCGTAATTGAGGTTTTCAATTAAATTACACATATAATCTGCAAATTCAATTATCAATTATATTTACTCTGTAATTGTATTTTAATTGGTAATTTAATTGATTTTGCACAGCTCTGGTGTTACTTAATAAATATGTACATTACTACTTGAACTGTTTGAGTAACAATTTATTTATTTAATTATTTTTTTGAAAAAATTTCTAAGTGGAGTAACATTAGCATGACTTTCTAAGCATTACGTTCCTACATTAGGTTCTAGGTATACATAAGAAAGAACAAATCATGCAACAAATAATGCCTCTACGAACAGAATGGTATTGAAATTTAACAATTGAAAATAAAATTATAATTAATTAATTAATTCAATTATTCTACAGCTGGTTTATGATTTCGTTCTAATATAAACACAGCAAGTAAAATTGTTAATAAAAACTTTCATAGTAATAGTATCAAAACTCCAGAAAAATATGCGAACAAAAAAGTCAAGTACGGTTTTGGATTAGTTGGTTAAGGTGCGCTGATTCTGAGCTTCACATTTGTCAACACCCAAGTTCGATTCCTGGTACTTGCAGTCTTAAAAATAATTATTTACGAATAATTAAATACAAGAATTATTTCCAAGACCACTGATGATGGGTATTTGGCAATACTCGAAAGAGCTGTATGGTCAGCCAAAAATTCAATTAATTAATCAACCAATTGTTAATGCACCACATATCCATTGATTTACCAAAAACTTCATTTCAAATACCTCAATGCAAGTCTTGCCAAATGTATTGTCATACAAATAACTACTGTGGGAAAAAGTCGGTATGGTTAAATGTGCCAGTAAGCATGAGACAGATGACTGTTCAAAATCTAATGTTTAGCAACCAAAATGCTGCAAATTACTGCGCCTATATTATTGCACGCAAACTCCAAAAACTTCGCGAACAGAAAGCTGGTAAATTTCAAGCTCACCAGAGTAAAATAAATCCTACTGAATTTACTGATGGTAACCCCGGCATCATAGTTAAGATCTCCATCATCAAAACAAATTCAAACCCGGCTAGTTAGCCTGATTTCACAGAAAAGAGATCTTCTACCAATTTAAATTTAATACGCAGTTCCTTCAAAAAATTGCCATTTTCCGAAATCATTAAAGGCAGTGAATGCTCTTTAAAATATTGAATAAGATTAACTTGACCAAATTTTAACAAAAATCAATTCAGAAGAAATGATTTATTTAAGACTAGAAAAGCATCTGCTAAAATAAAAAGAAAAAATTTCTGAACTACAATGTTGAGTAGAAATCTTAAAATAATGATGTACAACGCCAACGGTTTTTTAAAACATCAATATATTTTAACAATCAGTCTTATAATCTATTTCGAGACTTTTATGTCTACCATACATCACACCCTAGCGGTTATTCGCATGTTGGATCAGCTATAATTCTTCGAAAATCATTAAATCAATATAAAGAAGAAAAAAATGCCACTGCAACAACCATAACATTTGAAACCGCAGGAACCAAACTTTGTTTAACAGTGGCTTACAGTTCACCTAGACATTTAAGAAGCTGTAGTCAATAGGTATCACTTACACAAAAACATAACCATCGATTTATCATGAGTGGTGATTTTAACATCAAAAATATAAATTAGAGATTTCATCTGACGACCACAAAAGGTAGAGAATTGATGAAAGCCATTCAAAACACAGGATGAAGGTCTATGTCCACTGGAAGTTCGATTTATTGGCCAACTGATCAAGAAAAAGTGCCTAACTTGAAATAGAATATAGCCTGGTACTCGACTTGGGCCATTCGCTTTTTATTTATTTTATATTATTTGAATCTGTAACCTTAAGGCACCAACTATGTTTTCTAACCTACAAACTAACCGATTGGAGTTATTTTCGGAATTTTGACCAATCAACAGCTTGATAATGAAGTCTACATATTTACACGGACTCTTTAAAACGCAGCATGGAATAGTGCTCCATTTTCCTATTCTAAAATCTTATCTCCAAATATATCCTTCTAAAATTCGACGTTTAATACCATAAAAAAAGCATTTAATACCATAGACAAACATGGCATTTAACAAAGTATCCTTCCTATACAATAGAGCTGAACAGATAAACTAAATATCTGCGTATACAAATCAATCTATTTAAATATGAGTCCTTAAAAGAATATCTTAGTAATCTCACTAACGATAAAAACACAAATTATTCCGTGTGAAAATGCTTGAAAAACCTAAAGAAGCCGGTAATTCAAAATTCACCCGTTCGAAATAGCATTTGGGCGGAAGATGATCGGGACAAATCGAATACATTTTGCGAATACTTGGCTAACGTTTTTACAATAGAAAATAGCGATGGCAGTCATCTTCACTCTATACATCCTCCGTTCCTACTAATATGTAAAGCAATTCCATACGTCTCTGTGTTAGAAAATATTAAAATCAATAATTCTGAATTTAAATTAAAGAAATCGCCTGGATTTGATATAATAACTACTGAAATATTGCGTCAGATATCTGCCAAATGTATCTATAAGCTAACGCAAATACTAAACGCTGCAGTTCAATTGAAATATGTGTCAATTGTGTGGAAAATGTTGGAAGTAATAATGATCTTAAAGTCAAGAAAACCTGCGCACGAGGTCTCATCATATAGGCCTATATGGTCAACCACACGCTGGGACCCATGGCACATTTTTCTCTCTTCGATAGTACAAACATTTTTATAAGTGTTTTGTTCGCAAATATGGTATTTAGTTATTTTTATGGTGAAGTAAGTATCATTGTAATTTGTATTAAGTACACGTAAGTATGAAATTCAATGCTTCATGCTTTTCAAATATTTATTAATCAAAAAAAGAAATAAGTAAAAAGAAATAAGTTTGCTTGTTAAGTTTGCTTAATCGTCATTGCCTACGATTAATGTAATATTGTTTATTTTCATAGAAAATTTTAAAGCAATTTTCTACATGACCACTAAAATCGCACTTTTTATATATAAAAACTGTGGCTTTTGGTGTACGACCATGCAGTAGTGGCGATTTTACATTTTTATGGGATCGTGCATACCTGTTACACGTGGTATATTTCCCAAAAGATAAACATCTTCTGCTGCACTGTGA
>NC_051846.1:123774926-123802737 GCF_002237135.1 Teleopsis dalmanni | reverse complement strand
TGTTGTTAGAAGCAGCCACGAAACAATGTAGTTTCCAAACGTTTACTACAGCGCTATCTAAAGACTGTACCCATAATGACCAGCACCACTTTTTGCTTCTATTCCCGATACGATAGTTAGCAACTCCATTGTCATGAAAATCGCCGCCGCCCATGTGTTGGTTGTAGTTGTTGATAACTTGACGCTGCGGGACACCAACCTTCTTTTTTTCTCTGCTATAGCGTTGCACATTTACTATGGGTTCAATGGAATCATACAGTATGTTACAATGGATACTCACAATGGCAATATAATTCCTTTACAACAAATGCACCGATTCCCAATTGTTTGTTGTATTTGTCAGTTGCACTGGAGTATGGCACAAACTGGAAGATATACCCACTATCCAAAGAAAGAGTTCATAGCTTATAACCGAAACGTATTGGTTTTACATTTAATTCGAATACAACTACAATAGTACCTAAATATCATCTCACAGTTAAATACGCGAAATTTGAAAAAAGTAGAACAAAATTTTAAAGTCGCATGTTATGTTTGTTGATATTTCATCATCGTCAATCATTTCATTGTCCGATTCACCAGCAACATTAATAGGTGGCAATCATTTTTATTCAATAGGTAGCGGAGTGTTAATTGACACTAATGAGTCATCTTCGCTCCAATTGTCAATAATATGCAATACTTCCTGATTTCTTAGATATCTTAGGAACGATAATATAATTTTATTTACAGTAAAATAATGACAACAGAACTTTTAGCATGAACAAATGTAAGCCCTATATAAAACAATCAAATTCGGACTAACTCAACCAACAATTAAGTATCAGAATAGACTTATTATTATTATGCATAGCAAAAAAGACAAGTTTAAGTTAATCAGAAGAGTATGATATTTATTAAAGAGATTACTCTCATTTTATTTCATTACCTAACGACAAACATTTATATGGCATTGTTTCATCATTATATTGTTATGGGACCCAGCGTGTGGTTCACCACACGCCTTTTTTGCCGGTGTCTCGTGGCAAGTAACTGTTACTAAGGCGCCGGCAAAAATTAAGTAAATTATATTTGGACTTTTGTGAAGATATGTTAAAAAAAATATAATAGTTTTTATTTCTGTTTATTTTAATTTTCATTTGATTAAAAAAAGCATTTTTGTGTACACTTTTTATTTCGATTACTTTAAAAGCCTGATTTGGAAACAATGCTATTTAGTTTTTATTTTGAATTAAACGCAATTGAAAAAAATAAATAAAAACGGTGCACTGGTTATCGGGTCATGTGTTTATAAAACTAAAAATAATGTATATGCAACGTGATCAAGGTTTTACGTAGGTTATCTGCTTATTTTTACACAATCAGCTGTTCTGTGTTTCTGTTCTCAATTCAGAGAAATTTTACTTCACTTGCTCATAAAATACCTGAATCCAGCATAAAAAGTAAAATTTTAGACTTTAAAGTATATGCTGCTATTGTGGATATTGAATTTATCCAAAGTATGTCTTCTGCAACTTGTTACTTGTAAAAATTAAAGTTTTTTCATTATGGTCAAAAAATACTTCGATCAGTTTTACTTACTTTTGCTAATTTGAAATGTTTGTTTGCAAACGAAATCGGTGAAATCATTTTTTTTTTGTGATACCATTTGTTTACCTTTTATATTATTTTTCAACACTACAAATAGCCACATAACCACATGATTTGTAAACAAGGGTAGGGCTCGTGAAAAGTTGATTATTTTTATTTAGTGCATTTTATTGTTACTAACATAACTACATAACCACATAACCAGATAACCAGTGAACTGTGAACACCATAAATATTATTGTCATTCAAGAGAAAAAATTGAAATAGTGAACTAAGCGTCTTCAATAATTCACATATTCATGTGGGTATTTTTATGACATTATTGTTTTGTAATATTGCATTTCATTTATTTTCCAATATATCTTTTTATGCATTTTTAACTTGTAACTTCGTTACACTTAATGAGTTTTTGCTTTGATGGTTATTCAAGTAATTTTATTGTTATTATTTGCAATACACAACCGATATGAACTTTGTGTTGGAAATATCATTTGCTCCAGTACCAAAATTGTACTTGTTCTCAACATAAGAAAATATCTCCTAATTAAAAATGCTTCATACTCTTCAATGCTTTTAAATTTTTTAATTTTATAGTGCAAGTGTATATTACCTTGACCTAGTTAAGTATTTGCAATGTGTATCTGCTGGTGTTTGTTCTTCACAATTTTATAACATGGTGGTAAATTAAATTAAATGTATTCTTGAATGTGTAAGATTTATCACAAATTTGTTGTAAAAACATATAATAACATAAAATCATTATTACATTAGTATCGGACTAAACTAGTAGGATGCTACGAAGTTGTTATGGGATCTAATATTTATCCAACATATGATTAGATTTTTTTTAATTTTGCATAATATAAACAAAATTATCACAAAAACAAATAAAAGTAGATGTTTTGTACACACTGAATTAAAAACAATAAAAATTGAAATAGTGAAACATTGGTTAACTTTCATTCAAAATTTCTTATACATACATCCAATTATAGTAATACTAAGGAATCTATAGTAAAAAGAGAGAGTAGCACCACGCGTATACAAATGAAATACCTAATAATAAATCAACCCAACCTCATGCAACGATGTTCGATTAAGTCACAATTGGTATGATGTTTAGTTCAAGTTCATTGCAACCTACAATTGTTTTTATACTCATGTTTCTTTTGCCTTTTCTATTCCAATTTTTTATCTGTTTTACCTGAAATAAAACCACTTCTTTATAATATGATCGACTGGTGACTTTTTGTAATTATTTTGAAACTAATATTTTGAATGGGAGGTGTTTTGTGAAGTCTGTTACAATTCTTAAAACCAAAAAAATATCAATAGTTTATATAAAAAATATGTAACTTTTTAGCACATACACATCTGTGTATATCAGAAATTAGAGCCTGATATGAATCGTAAAACAATTACGGGTATTAAGTGTTGTTTATCTTATTGTAAAAGATCCAAAAGAAATTTTTTCGATTCGAAAACGGATGAGGTCAGAATTGTAGATCAGATTATTAAAAACGTTAAATATTATCAAAATAAGAATTTTTTAATGCGGAAAAAACTAGTTAAAAAATCTGAAGTAAATTGTCATTGAAAAGGAGAAAATAAGGCTTTGAAGAAGTTGTTACATATTATTAAAACGCAATTAAAATCAAATTTGTCAGTAAATTAATTAATTGATAAAGTGGATGTTACTGATAACTAAAAAGTGCTCTCTAAAATTTTGATTAACCCATTTCGTACCTCCGTGTGGTACACAATATAACTAACTTTGAAAATTATTTAAAAATATATATAAGTAATTAATTCAATGTTTTTTATTTTTGTTACTTAGTTTGATATCTTAATAACATAAAAATACATATTTCGAACAGTTTTCATCTGTTCATAAGTTTACCAGGTCAAAAATAAATAGTGTCCAAAAAAATGCTTTTTTTAATCAAATGAAAATTAAAATAAACAGAAATAAAAACTATTATATTTTTTTTAACATATCTTCACAAAAGTCCAAATATAATTTACTTAATTTTTGCCGGCGCCTTAGTAACAGTTACTTGCCACCAGACGCCGGCGAAAAAAAGACGTTTGGTGAACCACACGCTGGGTCCCATAACAATATAATGATGAAACAATGCCATATAAATGTTTGTCGTAAGGTAATGAAATAAAATGAGAGTAATCTCTTTAATAAATATCATACTCTTCTGATTAACTTAAACTTGTGTTTTTTGCTATGCATAATAGTAATAAGACTATTTTGATATTTAATTGCTGGTTGCGTTAGTCTGAATTTGATTGTTTTATATAGGGCTTACATTTGTTCATGCTAAAAGGTCTGTTGTCAATTTTTTACTGTAAATAAATTATAATGTCGTGCCTAAGATATCTAAGAAATCATGAACTAGAGAGAAAAAAGGTTGGTGCCTTACAGCCCCAAGTTATCAACAGCTACAAACGACGCATGGGCGGCGCTGAACCGATGCCTTAGTTAGATTTCAAGAAATTCATTGCCAGAAACTTTCTTCTTGTATCAGAGAACTCAATGTTCATTACAAAAGCTACCGCTTACGGTAATTCGAAAAAGCAAAGTCACAGTGCATCAGAAAACGTTTATTTTCCGGGAAATTTACAACGTGTAACAGGTATGCACGCTTCCATAAAAACTCAAAATCGTCAGCCACAGTTTTTACATATAAAAAGTGTTATTTAAATGGTTAAGTAAAAAATTGCTTTAAAATTTTTCATGAAAATAAACAATATTAATCGTAGACAGCGATGCAAGTAAGCTTATTTCTTTTTACATAATACAATACATATGTATTACTCCAAATACATTTTTTGACATTTGAAAAGCATGAAACAGTGAATTTTATACTTACGTGTACTTTATACAACTTGCAATGATACTTACTTTACCATAAAAGTAACTAAATACCATATTTGCGAACAAAACACATATAAAAAGGTTTGTACTATCGAAGAGAGTAAAATGTGTTATGACCACACGGCAATTTTCCGGAAAACTACTTTTCAAAAAAAAATTTATTTATGCAGGGAATATTTTTGACTTAAAATAAGACTTTTCTGAACATTTCACCATAAAATTCCAGATTTGAACTTGCGTGGTACTTAATGGGTTGAACCTAATCGAGGAACTGCATCTGTCTGGAATTTGAATGAAAGCCGCATTGCTCAAATTATTTAGTATAAGTCCAGTGTTATATATTTATTTCTGAGAAAGAGTTTTTATAGTTATAGTTTAATTTTTCCAGTCTTTCATCTGCACGGAGATGGAATGTAATAAAAAATTACGGCCTGGACATAATATTTGAATATATACAGCTTTTGAAAAAGTAATTCTCAAAATGGACTCGATTGGAAAGGAAAACATTTTAATATTTGATAAAATTGCTACAAAAAAAGAAACTTACAATACCTCTGCAGACATAATTTGTAAGCTGATTGATTTAGGAAAGAAATAGATGAGAAAGGTAGGCATATTTGTGTTTTTATGTTGAGAGAGCTAATAAAAAATTGGAAATTCGTTCTGAGTTATGTTTGAATAATGAATAATTCAATAAAGTGACCATCACTAATTATTATAGAATTATTTAGACTATGCACATCGGAATTAGTATTAAAAGTATGTGCAATAATATGAGATCGAGGTTTAAGAAAGCAGAATTACTATAAGTTTTTCAATGCTTCGGTGAAAAGACTATATTTTATTCACAATAATGCATAAATCTAATTCTCATATTTTTTTTTTACTTTCTTTTATTTATACCATCGCTAAAGCTCCATAAATGCATTTTAGCGACTTTTGCGATTTTGCTAACTTGTTACGCTTAATTTCTATTCGCTAATTTTCTCAACTTTCAAAAACAGCTGATTGCTCCGGATAAATCACTAAGTCTCCAAATTTCGTATTCTGCTAAATTGAAAACAAACACCCAACTATGCCTAACCTTGTCAGGAAGGAAAAAGGCGAATAAACTAAAACCAACACCGAATCGCTTGGAGGTCTTACTAACACTCGCTTTCCTAGCTGTGTAATCGTGAGCAATACCGAATCAGTCGGAAATACAGTAAGCTCCTCAGGATAAAATATTGTCACATACGTGAGGTTGGAATGGGCAATCAACTCATTTGCCTCACATAAATCTTCTAGACTTGATGGAATTTATCCAGCTATGATACAAAAGGCTTCGAACCTAATAAAAACATGGCTGATAAATATCTATAGAGGATACTTGAAGTATAATTACGTACCTGTAAACTGGAGAGTGGCAAGAGTTATTTTTATTC
Organism: Teleopsis dalmanni; assembly: GCF_002237135.1. NCBI lineage: Eukaryota > Metazoa > Arthropoda > Insecta > Diptera > Diopsidae > Teleopsis > Teleopsis dalmanni. The sequence continues at coordinate 123,796,836 of NC_051846.1, read as the reverse complement.
CGAAAGCAGGAAAAAGTGGTCAATTCTACTCTAAAGATTATAGATTAATTAGTTTTACCTCTTTTATTCTCAAAATTTTTGAAAAAATACTGGCAACACATGTAGTGGATCAATTAGATTCCGAAGTTCTGTCAAAGGCACAACACGCTTACACGAAAGGCAGATCCACAGAGACTGCTCTCCATAGACTTGTCTCTAATATTGAAAAGGCCTTGGAATACAAAGAACACAAAGAACACGCTCTAGGAGCTTTTCTGGACATTGCGGGTGCTTTCAATAATGTATCAATGCAAGTTATTTTAAATGGCTTAGATGATGTTAGTATAGACTTGACAGACAGTCGCAGACAGATAAGAGCAGAATGGTATGACACAACTCTAACTACGGAAACATGTAGAGGAACCCCGCAGAGAGGCGTTCTTCTCTGGTTATTAGCAGTCAATAAAAATCTTAACTCAATTTGATAGCAAAGCTCCGAAACTAATTGCATATGCAACCGACATCGCTGTAGTTATAACGGGGAGATGCCTACCAACTGTAAGTGCGTTAATGAGCGACGCTCTTAAATCAATTTACAACTGGGAGTCCGACGCTGGTTTAAGAGTAAATGCAGAAAAAACTCACACAATACTTTTTACAAGAAAGTACAAGGTCACAGCATGGACGCCACCTAACTTAAACGGAACTCTTTTGCCACTGAAAACTCAAACGAAATACCTTGGAGTAATTGTGGATAGCAAACTGGCGTGGAAGCCTAATGTAGAGGAACGGGTAAAGAAGGCAACAAATGCTTTATACGCATGTAAAGGGATGCTGGGAAGTACATGGGGTCTCTCACCCGCTCATATTGTAACGACCCTTTCTTCCAGTCGTTGCTTATTTGCCGAGGTATGCTCAGTCTCTCCAAGATCGTTACAATAAATTTTTAATTGTAACCAAAATATTCAGAGACACGCTTATGTTTTCTGTATTTTATTGTTTAGTTGAATAAAATTTTAAAATTAACAAATATTGGTAAAGTTTAGCTTAATATTATTAGTAACTGCTTAAATCTTCCAAAGGACCTATATTGATTTGAATATACCAGGAAGCTCTGTAGTGTTTCCAAGAGTTATTCGGATGTTGTGATTCACCTTGATAGCTTAGATTTTTCTGTATTGATTTGATTATAACAGGATGCTCTGTAGTGTTTCCAATAGTTATTCGGATGTTGTGATTCACTTTGATAGTTTAAAGTTTTCTAAGGGGAAAAATATGGTTAGTAACGATAATTCTTGATATAGAATTATCCTTTGTTTATATATTCCGTGAAATTATATTATTTACGATAGACGTAATTCGACCACTTGAAATAATATAATTCGACTTTGTATAATAATTCTTGATGTAGAATTATTGAAATGAATTGATTTAGTTGTGTGTTATTAATTCCTGATGTGGAATTATCCTTTGTATAAATATTCTGTAAAATTATATTATTTACGATAGACGTAATTCGACCACTTGAAATAATATAATTCGACTTTGTGTAATAATTCTTGATGTAGAACTATCCTTTGTTTTGGACTTGAATTTATTTTTTTCTACTAGGTGTATGTGCCTTAGTGATTATATGCCAAGTCTCCTCTATAAGAAAAATGCGCATCTTATATTCGCACTTGACCGAGCTTTTTCGTAGCGTATCATTTTATTTACAGCTGATCTCACGTAATTCTTGTTTAATTTTTGCCGTTCTGATTTTCTATTTCATGTTTGTGGGGTACTCAGCTTGTGCATTTAACTTCTCTTTAAGCTTCTCTTACGGCGAATATTTTTGGCAGTTCTTGTTTTCTTATGTTAACGCTGCTTTGTTTTGATTCTTACAAAACGTGTTTTAAACTACATTCGTTCGGGGGTGTTTTTTATTTATTTCGTTTGTTACGATAAATAAAATGCAAATTTAAAAAAAAAATAAAAACATAATTAACAATAAATAAGGTGAGTTTATTATTTATTTACTTAATTATATTTTTATATTTCATTTCAATATCATTTCAGATTAGTTTAAGATGTTATTAAGGCTTGCAGGCGGTTTAGGTTTTGGTAAATTGTTTTGAATATATATTTTAAATATTAATTAACCTATTTAATTCCAGATATTTGCAACATTTCTTACCAGTGAGTCTACTTTTCCAGGTTTAAATATAAATATAAAAAGTGTGTCGTTTTGTAAAAGAAAACTGTGTTGTATTGATGTGTTTTAGTTCGTGTTGTTATTGTTTTCAGTGCACGTTTATGTAGGTGGAAATTTGGTGTAAATTTCCATCCTTACATTTCCATCCTTCTTCAGGAAAGTGAACTGGATCTGAACCACTACCTGCTTGAGTGATTTCTATTTCGTTTCTTTGAAGATTTAAACACTTTGTAAAACTTGTCTTGATGCGTGTTAATATAGTCGTGGTCGCTCTGCTGGAGTTCACCTTGACTTTCCATTTGTTTTTGCTGAGTTCGATTGCTGGAAGAATTCCAACTTCCGAGACATTGTTCTTTTATTTGCACCATAGGGATAGCTACTTTATCTTTCGGTTGCGTGCAATTATCTTTTCCTTGATGTGAAACACATTGTGATTCTTGAATGGGACTTGGGGTTTTGTGAGTCATTCGATGTTGCACAGTTTTATTTTCGATGACTTCAATCTCCTGTTGATTTTGTTTTGCTTGTTTGACGGGTATTTCCTGTCGCGGTATTAGCGACGTCTCTGAGTGTACTTGATCTTGAGGTATGGAAAGTAACGAGGTTCTTAATAATTCGGTCGATGGTCTCCTAAGTTGTTCTTCTTGAAGCTGTGAACGTTGTGAATGTGCCTCTTGCACTTGTGGATGTTCTTCAGTAGGTGTAACATGTTGGAGTCTTTGTGGTGGTGGTATTTGAAACGGCGGTTTATCTTGTATGACTTGGACTAGGTTAATTCTTTCTAGATTTCTTTTTGGTTGATTAACTACCTGTGAATTTTTCTTGCTAGGACTTGGATCTTTGTGCCGTTGAATCTTTTGTTTTTGCGCTTTGATTACGCTTGGTTCTTTCTGTCGTTGTACTTTCTGTGTTTGAACTTGTAATATTTGATGATTTGGGGTGTCTTGCTGTTGTTTAGATACTTCGAGATTTTCTTTGATAAATCTTGGTTTTAACTGGTTTTGTAGTTCTTGTATTTCAAATGATACTATTTCACGGTTTGGTGTGACTCGCTGTTGTATAGATACTTTGGGATTTTGCTTGTTGGGTCTTGAATCTTGCTGTGGTTTGCACGGTTGGATTTGGAGCATTCGTTTAAATTCTGTGGCTTGGTCCTGATTGAACGATTTTAAGTTTTCTTTGAACGACGTGACATGTTGCGATGTTTGCTGTACTGATACTTGCTTTGTTTGACTTTAAAATATTTCCTGATCTGGTGTAACTCGTGCTGGCTTAAATACTTCGGAATTCTTCTTTGTAAGTTTTAGGTTTACTTGTCGTTGTGTTTCTTGCATCTGCGAATTTCCTCTGATGGGCCTAATATTTTGTGATTCTTGCTTTGGTTCGCATGATTGGACCTGCAGCATTTGTTGAACTTCTGTGACTTGGTTCCGATTGAATGGTTTTAGATTTCCTTTAACTGGCATGACATGTTGGATATTCTGCTGAGTTGATACTTGGTACAGTTGATTTTGAAATATATCTTGATCTTGTATGATTCGTGTTGTTACTTGCTTAGCTGTCGGCTGGTAGCGTTGCTGATTACTTCTCTGCTGGTTGAGGATAGGTGACTCGAAATTTGAACTGGGAATAAGTTTGTCCTGTATCGGCGTAGCAGGTATGCGTCTCACTGTATTTTCCAATACCATCATTTGTGGATATTCAACTTCTATGCGACCAACTATCACTTCCTGTCGAACACTGCCTCGAATCACTTTATCCTGTTCTGCGCGAAGTTTTTCGAAGTCATCTGCTAGTATTGCTAATTCTATTAAGCTCGAAAAGTCTCGACGTTTGATGTACATTTGGTACTCTGTGCGCATATTTCGGTATATTCGTTCCAATTGTGAATCTTGGTTCATGCCTGTGTGTCGCATAAGATATTTAATTTCTAGTAAATAATCTTTAAAACTTTCTTGCTTCTTTTGAAATCGTGTTCGCACCTCGTCTTCTAATCTTTTGAAATATCTAGATGAAAGAAACAATTTTAGAAAGTCTGTTTTGAAGCTTGACCAGAGGTTCCACTGTTTGTTGTTGTTCCGGTACCACATCAGTGCTTTGTCTTCAAGCAGTACAGGCATCATCCTGGGAACTATATTCACGTTGACGTCATCAAGTTCTGCTAACTCTTCTATGCTTTCCACAAAATCTATTGGATCTACTCCTCCATTGTACTTTACAGACCATTTTCGTATCCGCTCCACGGTTTGTGCATACGATAAGTCCATGATGTGCTTGACTACTATATTTCCATTACCATTTCAACGGCCTTTGAATATTTTGGTTCCTGCTCGGGTGCCAACTGTAACGACCCTTTCTTCCAGTCGTTGCTTATTTGCCGAGGTATGCTCAGTCTCTCCAGGATCGTTACAATAAATTTTTAATTGTAACCAAAATATTCAGAGACACGCTTATGTTTTCTGTATTTTATTGTTTAGTTGAATAAAATTTTGAAATTAACAAATATTGGTAAAGTTTAGCTTAATATTATTAGTAACTGCTTAAATCTTCCAAAGGACCTATATTGATTTGAATATACCAGGAAGCTCTGTAGTGTTTCCAAGAGTTATTCGGATGTTGTGATTCACCTTGATAGCTTAGATTTTTCTGTATTGATTTGATTATAACAGGATGCTCTGTAGTGTTTCCAATAGTTATTCGGATGTTGTGATTCACTTTGATAGTTTAAAGTTTTCTAAGGGGAAAAATATGGTTAGTAACGATAATTCTTGATATAGAATTATCCTTTGTTTATATATTCCGTGAAATTATATTATTTACGATAGACGTAATTCGACCACTTGAAATAATATAATTCGACTTTGTATAATAATTCTTGATGTAGAATTATTGAAATGAATTGATTTAGTTGTGTGTTATTAATTCCTGATGTGGAATTATCCTTTGTATAAATATTCTGTAAAATTATATTATTTACGATAGACGTAATTCGACCACTTGAAATAATATAATTCGACTTTGTGTAATAATTCTTGATGTAGAACTATCCTTTGTTTTGGACTTGAATTTATTTTTTTCTACTAGGTGTATGTGCCTTAGTGATTATATGCCAAGTCTCCTCTATAAGAAAAATGCGCATCTTATATTCGCACTTGACCGAGCTTTTTCGTAGCGTATCATTTTATTTACAGCTGATCTCACGTAATTCTTGTTTAATTTTTGCCGTTCTGATTTTCTATTTCATGTTTGTGGGGTACTCAGCTTGTGCATTTAACTTCTCTTTAAGCTTCTCTTACGGCGAATATTTTTGGCAGTTCTTGTTTTCTTATGTTAACGCTGCTTTGTTTTGATTCTTACAAAACGTGTTTTAAACTACATTCGTTCGGGGGTGTTTTTTATTTATTTCGTTTGTTACGATAAATAAAATGCAAATTTAAAAAAAAAATAAAAACATAATTAACAATAAATAAGGTGAGTTTATTATTTATTTACTTAATTATATTTTTATATTTCATTTCAATATCATTTCAGATTAGTTTAAGATGTTATTAAGGCTTGCAGGCGGTTTAGGTTTTGGTAAATTGTTTTGAATATATATTTTAAATATTAATTAACCTATTTAATTCCAGATATTTGCAACATTTCTTACCAGTGAGTCTACTTTTCCAGGTTTAAATATAAATATAAAAAGTGTGTCGTTTTGTAAAAGAAAACTGTGTTGTATTGATGTGTTTTAGTTCGTGTTGTTATTGTTTTCAGTGCATGTTTATGTAGGTGGAAATTTGGTGTAAATTTCCATCCTTACAATATGTATTGGTCCTACACGGCTATAGTCAGACCTATATTATTTTACGGTATATTGGTTTGGTGAACAGTTATGAAAAAGAAAACTTATATAAAAATTTTGGAAAAGTTCCAAAAATACGCGGCGATTTGCATCACCGGGCCAATAAGAATAACTCCGACTGCAGCTCTTGAAGCTATACTAAACTTATGGCGGCAAAAACAGCAGAACGGCTACGCATCACTGGGCACCTTACTCGAAGATCTCTCGGACATAACGTTGTAAATCAGAACGCCACTCTCGATTCGGATTATATGATCCCGATCATGTACTCTGGAGCAACGATAAAAACTGTGATCGAAAACGAAGGATGGAAAAAAGGCATGGTACCAAAATGCAACTCCATAAATGTTTTCACAGACGGTTCAAAGATGAAAGTGGGAGTAGGAGCTGGCATCTATTGTGTGAAATTGATCATAAGAATGCCGTTTGAACTTCCCAACTACTGCAGTGTGTTCTAAGCAGAAGTGTTTGCTGTTAAGAAAGCAGCGGAACTTGTGTGTAAGTATGAATCGAGAAACTACTGCATAAAGTTTAATATAGACTTAGTTCACTCTAGTAGACCACACCAACTTGAATGCCTTTTACCATCCGCAAAAGACCCAATTGAATCATTCGAAAAATGCGGAGTATACAAAATAGAGTGTGGCTCCTGTAACAAAATATACATCGGACAAACCAAAAGACCCTTATCAGTAAGACTTGAAGAACACCTGAAGGAAGCAAGAGAAGCACCGAAGAAAATGAACCCCCACATAAAATCAAATGACGCCAGACATATAGTAAAGGAAAATCACCACATCAACAGGGATAACGCCCAAATAATCAAAAATGTAAGGGATAGTTGGATGTTAGAAACAGCAGAAAGCATCGAAATACATAAACATCAGACCACAACTTTACTCAACGGCGACAAAGGCAACGTGTCATCGTGCCTTTTTAGATACATCCCAAAAAACCGACAACCAGTCGACCTAACTACCTGTATGTAAAAATAAAAACAACACCAGACCAACCCCGCCACCATTTTTTACCTGTCACCCCCAAAGACAATAACCTAAGGTTTTATTAATATTAAGTATAGTATTAAAAATAACATGTTAATGGTATAAATAGTTTGTAAGATTGCTAGATGTTTTAATATTAGGAATTCTCCTGATGAAGGCAAAAGCGAATTTGCCAAAACACGTGTAGAGATACTCAAAAAACTTTCGAAATAAAAGTTAGTATATTTTAACAAACAAAAATAACCGCATTTACTGCATAAATTTCTATATGTATAGCCAAGCAGCCATTAAGGCAATCAAATCTTACTGGTCATCAACTAAAAATGTTCTAGAATGCAAGGAAGCTATAGCTAGACTAGCTTCCAACCGCAGACTTTGTATGTATTGGTTGATGCTTTTACTGAAATGACACACAACTTTCAGAGCAACAAACGAGCAAAGTATTCAGACCTCTGAAACAAATACATAAACTTCTGGACGAGCACATGACAAGGAGAGCAAAGGTAAGCTGGCGGAATTTAACCACCTGTAGAATAGCTAGAATCATGTGTAGACGAAGAAAAGTACACCAAGGATGTTATATCGTCTAACCGAAGGAACTGCAGAATATTAATTGGTGTGTTGACAGGTCACTGTCTGGTCGCATCACATGCCGGAAAACTAAACCTAACTCACAGCGATGCTTGTAGGAAATGCAACGAGCCGAACGCAAAGGAAACTCTGGCGCATCTAGTGTGTAATTGTCCGGCTCTCTCGAGAACTCAACAAAAATACTTGTAGGCTATCAGATTTACAGAACTGGAGCACATACCTTAAGTTTTTGTTGGAATTAGGGAGAGTGTGTTTGGCACTCAGCAAAAGTAAAAAAATATATTTTATTTTTCTTATTTCATTTTTATTTTTGAAATTATACCAAAAATAAATGAATTGCAAGTGAAACAGTGAACAAAATAAATAATCATATGCATATTTACATATGTATTATTTAATATTTATTATTTTTCGTTAATTTTTCGGTATTTATGATGGAATTCGTGGTGGACACAAAGACAAAACGCATTAGCAAGGAGTAGAAACAAGCGCTGGTCCAGCAAATAGAAGAAGCATATAGATTTCGCTCATGAAAGATTTGTGAAGGATCATGGTGCGCGAAGTCTTCGCGAACAGTGGGCACGCTTGTTGTTATTTTAAATCCCGTTGTCAAAAATGAAAATAAGACATGAAATAGTTAATTCTATTTACATTAAAGAATTGTACATACAAACATGTAAAATGACATCATGGCCTTCTATTTTGAAAATTGTAGTGTGAATTTTTCTTTCAGAGAAAGTATATTGAAAAATTGTAAATAAAAAACTTTATTGTTTAATATTAGATCCAAAAGCAAGAGAAAAGTGCAGGAGTATAAGGATGAAATCCGTGGGCATTAGAAATTTAACCGATCTGAATGAACAGATCATTGCCGTAATACATTCAGTGGCTGTGCAAGGCATGGAAGATGTTTGCGATCCAGCAATGCACATTGCAATGTGCATTCAACATTGCATGTATTGTTGAAATATCAATTGACTTCCTGAGCGGCGTTCTGCAGTGTAGTCATAACCTTGTAATAGCAATAACCAACGCGCTATTCTTGTCCTAAATCCTTCTTCTCTAGTGTTTTAACCAAAGCATTACAGTAAGTTACTAGTTTAAAGCGTCGTCCCAAAATATATGTTATAAATTTTTTAATTGCATTACGGCGAGAATTTTTAATTCATAACTATTTTATTTTTCTATTTTTATTTTTCCTCATCTGACGTATTCCTACTAAAATAATACACCGGATTCAAGTTATGGGTTATAGGTGATTTCTGCAATAAAATTGATCCATATCCATCAATAGAAGCATGTGTATGCAACTTGTCATTGAATATTTCCAAAACTGGTTTCATATTTCTTTTAGTTCATTAAATGCTATAATTTGCTTATCTTCCATAACGAATTGTGAACTTTTCTTATTTAAGTCTGTAAAAGTTTTAGGAATAAGTGAGAAGTTTGGTATGAATTTACGGAAATAGCTTGCCAGGCTGAATAAACTTTCTACTTCTTTAAAAGTGCTAGGTATTTTATATTTCAACAACGCCTCATCTTTCTTAGGAAATGGTAATATTTTCCGATCTTCGATCTCGTATACCAGAAATTCAATTTTTCTTCTTATAAACTTACATTTCTTTAGGTTTAGTTGTTAACCATACATCTTGCATTTTCGAATAACGCGTTTTAGAATTTTAACTGAAGTTTTTACATCGGGCGCAGGTATAATAATATCGTCAATGTAAGTCAAAGCTAAACCATCTTTTATTTCTTCCCCAAAAATTGCGTTAATGTTCATTTGGAATATACTTGGTGAATTCGATAAGCCAAATGGAACATGTTTAAACTGATATTGCCCGCTATGCTTTACAAACGAGATATACTTTCTGCGCGTTTCTGCAACTGTTACATGGATCCATTTTCCTAATCAATTGTGCTAAAAATACTAGCATTTTGTAATGCATCAAGCTGATCTATTTACTTATCGTTTTCCGATCCCTGATTATAACTTTATTAATTCTACGATAATCTACATATAAGCGGTATTTTCCATCTTTTTTTTTTGACCAGTACTATTGGACTCTTAAAGTCTGATATAGATTGCTCAATAATATCATCTTTTAGCCATTATTCGATTTGTTCTTCAACAATTTTTCTTTCCATCATTGGTAAACGTCTAGGTTTGGAATATATACGAGTTTCACCTTGTAATACAATTTTCAATTTGCGTTGTATTCTTATTTTTTTCTGCCTGGATTATAATCATCAACTAATTTTTTTACTGTATTTTTGGCAAAATCACTTGCGAACGTATCAATGTCGAGCTCATTGGCATCATATCATCATCATTTCAGCAATTTCGTCTTTACTGACATTTTCCGACACATTTTTTACATATTTTTTGACCATAAACCCATCCGGTTTAATTATCATTTCAGCTTGCTGACAGAAATTTTCTTTTAAAATAACGTCAACGTCCATACAGTTATTAGCCACTACATGAAAAGTCACCTCGAATCGTTTATTATCTACCCCTATGTTCGTCATAAATTTTGCCAAAGATTTGATTTCATTCCGACTTGATTTCGGACCAAAACCTACAAATGCTAATGACCTCTTTTGCAAACATTGTTTATATAATTTAACATACGCTTCCTCTTTGATTATATTGTGCTTGCTGCCCATATCTAATAAAATATAAATTTTATAAATAAAACCCGATTTTTTGTTACTGCAAGAATCACGTATACAACTGGTATTATACTGTTTTTTCTCACCACTTGTGTTTTGCTTACGACAATTTTCTGCCTTGTGTCCATAGTTATTACAATTGAAGCATTTTAAACCTTTATGTTTGTTTTTACATTCGCTTGACTTATGGCCACCTTCTCCACAATTAAAGCATTTAATTAAAATGTTCTTTTTCTCAAAACTTAAATTACTAGTTGGTTTAAAAAGTCTTTTTTGTTTGTAGTCAACATCTTTTCTAATATCTTCATAATATTTCCATTTTTTTCTTAGTTCATTTAAATTCTTTCTGCCAAACAGGTTACATTTGTTAAAACTATAATTATTTCTTCAATGTTTCCTCTAGATGCAATGTTTCGTATTTTATAAAAATTATCGATTATACCTTGGTTTTTTTGTATTCTGGTTTCACTTAACAATTTATGTAGTTGACCAGTATTAGCTACAGTCTTAAACTCAAATTCTAATGCTTGCTTTGATTTGTTAAAATCAGAAATATCTCATTCGCCTTCGAATGAACAGTCTTGCCATATCACAAAGGGACCTTTCCAATTCCTCAAATTCGGAAAGCCAAGATTCCACGGGGAATACTACATCGCCGATAAAATTTGAAAAGAGTCTTCTACATTTCTGAAGCTAACTGCCAGTTTCATCATAGCGTTGCTTACGTCTAACACATTTCTGCTATCATTAGTTTTGGCCGTCTTCATTGTTCGTTTTTGTACATGAACATTGTCGTTTTGTTCAATCACATCATCTTAGTACTCTGAATCATATCTTAAATGTGCGCTAGCAAACTGAAATCGTTTTTCAATTTCAGTGATGTGATTTTCTGGGACGAAGTGGAAATCAAGCTTTCTTTCTTTCCCACACAAACATGATAATAAAGCATAAAATTCCAGAAAATCACATCATCTTAGTACTCTGAACCATATCTTAAATGTGCGCTAGCAAACTGAAATCGTTTTTCAATTTTTTGAACAGATAATAACGGTGAATTCCGTGCAACTTTCGAAGAATAAATGTTTTGTAATAGCACTTTTCTTGTGACTAACAACAATATTAAATAGCTTCTCCAGACCTAATGCCAATGATCGTAAGGAAATTCAAGAATTTTTATCAATTATTTGCAATTTTCCAGACGAAAGTGACTATTATATTCTAATAGAAACTTATTATATTTCATAAAGAGGTTTTTTTTCGAACAGTAGCAAACTACAACAACATAAATTTTATTTTTTTATTATTTTAAATAATTGAATTTTTAGCTGACCATACAACTGTTTCGAGTATTGCCAAATACCCATCATCAGTGGTCTTGGAGAAAATAATTCTCGTATTTAATTATTCGTAAATAATTATTTTTTGAAACTGCAAGTACCAGGATTTGAACTCGGGTCCTGCCAATTCTGAAACACAGAATCAGCGCACCTTAACCAACTGATCCAAAGCCTACTTGACTTTTTTGTTCGCATATTTTTCTGGAGTTTTGATACTATTACTATGAGAGTTTTTATTAACAATTTTACTTGCTGTGTTTATATATATATATATATATATATAACGAAATCATTAACCAGCTGTAGAATAATTGAATTAATTAAATAATCATATTTTTATTTTTAATTGTTAAATTTCAATACTATTCTGTTCGTAGAGGCATTATTTGTTGCATGATTTGTTCTTTCTTATGTATAGAACCTAATGTAGAAACGTAATACTCCACTAGTCGCACGGGCGAGACCAATATTTTGTGAATATAAGCCGTAATTTAACCTCAAATGTTCCAGACGAAAGTGACTATTATATTTTAATAGAAACTTATGGTATTATATTTCAATTAATTAAAATAATATAAAAAATAAAATTGTTGTTGTTTTAGTTCACTACTGTTCGAAAATAAAACCTCCTTATTAAATTTTTTTTTTATATTTATACTTTACATATTGTATAGTAAAGTAAAATATAACATAAATATATGTAATGAATAAATTTATATAAAATTCAAAAAAAAAATGGGAGGCAGAGCATGTAGTGTACACACTTTCATATAATTCCATATAAATATAATTCTATAAATGCATATTGATGTCCATATAAATAATATTGTATGGCTAATGTACCTATAGTGCCTATGCAGTATATTCCCATCATTGCCTTTAGCCATATCCAAGCAGCCAGACTGCTGCAATATGAAACCTCACATTAGTGAGATAATAAAGTGTATGCATGCTACTCTGCTGTGTTAATGCTTGCCGGGAACTAACACAATTATTGTTGTACTGTTGTTCACAAAATTAGTTAACCAAGAAAATATCCTTATTGTTTAGATTTGAAATAAGTTCGATAATAAACATAGGAAGCTGTTCTGACTCACTATGTTTAATGTTCCAAACATTTACCGTATGTTCCAGAAGTGTGTTTTTAATTTCATCAATATCGGTTGAATGATGCAAATTTTTCAATATGACCCTAAAGCTTCTCTCGGTTTTTGGTTTGTAAGTGTAGAATCTGAATTTTTGAGCTCCTACTGCTTTCCAATGCTTAGGTAAGAGTCAAATGTAGAAGGTTAAACTCTTACTTGACTTGGATTTAGTACTTCTAAGTTGAACTCTACCTGCAGGTCTGCGTATCGGTGTGATTCGACAGGTCCATTTAGCCAGTATGAGTATAGCTTGGTTTGTTTTTGGCTTGTTTGATTTTTACTTGGACTATCGCGTTGACGTTTACTATTATTAACTACTGTCCAAGTGTCGTTAACAAAGATAGCGTTTCTGCTCACTACAGCTAGATTCGATCCTTTGCCTTGAAGAAGTTCATTTTTGTCTTTACTATACAATTTTTTAAGATGTTGTTGAAGTTGTTGAATTTGTTGTTTTATACTTTTTGTTTTATATACTTGCTTCAATTTTTGATTTTTCTAAAAGTTTCGCTGAAGAAGGAACCATTATTTTAGTGTCATCTGTGTTTAGTGTTATATAGCTGGTTAGATCATTTTCACTTATTAAAGAGTGCCGACGTACAACACTTGCGCAATCGATCGTACAGTAGATTTACAATATAGTTACAGTTGGTTTATTTAATTATTTAAAATTTTAAATTTATAAAGAAATAAATTTATTTACTTTTTTTTTTTTAATTTAAATTTTTACCTTAAGATTTATCAGATATATTGAGAGTCCTTTCGCGTTTTTATTAATTTAGTTACATAGCATTAGTTAATTATTAACTATATTACTACTCGATTTTGTGAGTTCCAATTTTTTTAATTTGGAAACACTGTCTGTTTCCAAAACTTTTTATTTTAAGCTTTAGAGCTTTATTTGTTGTCTGCTGCTAACTGTTTGTAAATGTGTGTGAATTTGAGACTAATAAACAACTTCAACAACAAAGTAATTTTGCACAGTTAAAATTTACTTTTTTACATAAAAACAATATAAGTACACCCAACTCTCTTTTTACATGCTTTTTTTTACACGGTTTTGAAATAATACGGTTCAAAATTAAACAAATACATCTTTTACACGAATTTTTTGATTTTGCACGAATTCCCACAAAATTTAAATGTAGTGTAGTACATTTATATATGGGTCATTCTTTTACAAACCGGACGGATTTTGGCAAAAAATGACCTCATCACCTCCGATTTGGCTGAAATTTTTTTTATGAGCTCCTTTCATAAAATAAGAAGACCCGTATCTCGGGAAAGAATTTTGTAATTTTTTTCCTAGGAGATATGGACCCATGGGGTTTTGAGAATTGGCATTGTAGACACATTTTCAAATGGCTATATCTCAAGTTCTATAAAAGGTAGAAACTTGAAATTTATTGCGTTTTAAAGATAATTGGTTGAGCTTTTAAGAAATTTTTTAAACAATTAAGATTGTTTATATTTAAGTACTAATATTAACCGTTAAATTTCAAAAAAAAAGATATCTCAAAAGGGTACACAACATTTTTCATTTTTTATATTTTATTTAGATTCAGTTTTAAATTTTACTAAGAAATAAAAATTTTCATGATAGCATCGATTTTTATAAATTTTTTAAATTTTTTTTTTCTCATAAAACACATCAAACACATGCGTGCTATATTTACATTGAATGAATTTTCAAAAAATATACTACAAATATTCTTATATAATATTTTTGATTTCAATTAGTAATAAAATTGTACATAAAACTCAAAAATTTCAGGACGATATTGTCGTTGGAACTACTTTTAAAAAATTTATTTATCCTTCACATCACTCCAAACACATACACACGATTTTTCAGTAAAAAAAAAACAGAGGAAAAAGAGGAATACGTCACACAAATTTTTCATTTTTACTTTTAATTCCGATTAAACAATAAATTCTTCTTCGAAAATAAATATTTCCAGCGTGATATTGCTTCCAGAAGTAATTTAAAAAAAATTAATTTATCAGGTGTCATTCATGTTACTCATACGCACCATAATACCCTTGAATCAATTTTCCAAGAAAAGTGACACAGTATTCACATTTTAAATTAGTTCCGCATCATCTCTATTTTTAAATTATAAATTTTAACATAATTAAACCGTTTTATGAACTTTTTCTTATATTGATCAGTTTAAAAATTAATTAGTTCCACACTAGCTGAACTACCTGTATAACTGCAGCACATAATTACACAGTTGAAAAAATTCTTTAAGCAGGTACGAATTGTTATAGGAAATAAACTGTAAACAATTCTATATGGAGATAAACTGTAAAGAACTATAAACAAAATATTTTTTTTAAGTTTTTGTATTGATTTTATTAATAATCATTTCATTATTGATACATAATCTGTAATGTCTGCAGAAGAAAATATTTTTGCCATTAATATCGTTTTCGAATTAGGAAAAAAGCAGTGATATTTTAATGTGCCTTTAACTGATGTAGCTGCTTCGAAACGGTGTTTAATCTTATTTTCTTCAGCTTCATAGTCTTTTGATGTTGAGAAATGGCACACAACATTTGGTAAACATTCGTTAGCCCAGTTAAATAATTCCTTTGGTGTTTGAATTGGATTATGTATTCGTTGAAGACTAGCTCTTGCAGCATTCCTCTTTAAGGTACCAGCTAAGCATCGTTTTCTAACGATGGGTGGCTTTTTGGATTTGGGTCTTCTAAGATTCCTTTTTCTGAAGCAAGTTTTTTAGCTACAGTAATCATATGCTTTGTAGCGTTTGGAAAGTGAGTTGTGAAAAAAACTCACTTTCGAAAAGACCAATTATGTACCACACTCAATATTTTTATTTTCATCGTCCTATCTGCTGAGCCATTGAATTTTTCCTGTAGATTTTTTAAAATTGATGCAAGGTCATCTTCTTCATCGCTATCCTTTATTTTTTCATTTTTATATTCCTGTTGTTTAAGTTTTCTCGATGTAATTGGGGTATTGCTTATTAGAGAGAGTGCTTTATTTAATGGACTAACAGCACTTTTTCTGACTTCAGTTTCGTATGTAGCCGAACTGCTATTACTTGATGGTTGAATATTTTCCTCGCTCGATGACTGGCTGCTGTTTTCCGATATAGCTCCTTCATTGTTCTTATTTTTTTTGGCTCTCATCGCCAGTCTCATTCGGCAACTGTTACATATTTTTTTTCCCCATATTTAGGACCAAAATCCTAGGCATCCGCAACATACGCAGGATACTATCTGAAACTTGCCTTACTTTGGCCTTTCTTGGATGTATTTTTAACTTCAGCGGATTGAAACATTTTAAGTTATTGAATTGCCGTAGATGCAATTTATTTTTTTTTTCAACTTTTGCCATTATTTAAATGTTCTTACTTGTTTGTTCGCTTTCAAAACAGAAACTCCCTTGCTAGGTAGTCACCTTGTCGTGGTGTAGGGGCTTATTGTGGACTGAAGCATGTCATATGGAAGTCATGACATGATGATTTTTCATGTGACATGATTCAGCACACAAACTAAGAACTGCCGCCAACGCACAGGTTGAAAGTAGGTATCTACGATTCCTGATCAGTCGTTGAGGCTAGCTAGTGGACTTTAATGGACACTTGCTAATTGGTCAGTCCTATAGGAAAGTGCGGCTATCTATCAGACCAATGACTCGCCTTCAGTACGGTCATGTCTCTGCTGTTTGTGGGTCGCCGATAGTCGGGCGGGGGAGAAGGAAACTCCCTAGGGCAGGGTCTGTACATATTCTAGGCTCCCAAGGCTAGGTCTTGATAGACTGGAATATGAACATACCTATTGCCCCAAACAAACCCCCTAAACTCACAGTGGAACAGCTATGCTGGTGAACTTGCTTGACAGGGTAGAGTCAAGCTTAATAGCGAACTCCGTACCAGGTCTGACAAACCTACGGTTTCAATTTGTCCTTCCCATGGGGGCGCTCATGGGTGACCAACCTGCACGGTTTATTTAAACTTACTTTGTATGGAACCTAATAACATTTTCAATTCTATGGACTGCACACCTTTAAATGTGCAAAATATGGCTTTACACAGCCAAAACTTATCACTGAACGAGGGGGCACCTGGTACCATCGTCAGTAAACAAATGGACCACGACTTGTTGGAGAGGGCACCTGGTCCTCTACCCGACAAGCCGGAGGAAATGGACATTCCACTTAGCCGAGTCGGCTGGGATGTCTATCTCCTCGGAACAGGAGAGAGATCTTCTGGAGCCTGGTCTAACTAAAAAGACTCAAACGAGGGTGAAGCTATCCGGCGCTGGACGCAAAAGGTTGAAGGCTTTACTTGCCAAGGGCATCCCGCTGGAAACAGCAAGGTCCTTGGCAGTAAAGCCGGCCACTGCGACTAACGAAGGGCAGGCAACACCAAAAAGATCCCGATCGGACAGCTCTACACCAACATCAAGCTCAAAACCGACAAAGCGGATTGCACTACAGGGCAAGAAAGTTGATAATAAATCAACAGTGCCTGCAACTGCTTTGCCGATTTTCAGTAGGATGAAGGAAGTAGAGACCTCACACGGGGGCAAACCTGGTCCCAGTAAAGAGGTGGCGACGGTATCTGTGGGGCAGGCTGAACACAGTACTTCTTCCGAAGACCATTGTTCAAAGCCTACCCTAGCAGAGACTGTTCGCTCTAAGAAGATCGGTATACTACCGCACAATTTCCCAGAGGGCATTTGGTCCAATGAGGAAATTGGCAAGGTGCAGAAATGCATCCTCGATAAGATGTACGAAACTTGTCGAGCTCCTGGGGTGAAGCCTCATTTCGCCGGTTACAGTCTAAAGCCCGGATGGTTTACCATTAACTGTCTGGACGACGAGACTGTAACTTGGTCTAAAGAGACAATCCCAGCCTTGAAGCCGTGGGAAGGAGCCCAGCTGAAGGTAGTGGACGAGACAGAAGTGCCAAAGTCTGAAATCTATGTTGGCTACTTCCCAGGCTCAGCTTCCTGGCAAAGCGACCGTATTCTGGGACAAATTGAGTGCCAAAATTCGGGCATGCGTGTCAGGGACTGGAGGGTACTCCACAGGCTCAATAAGGGCGATATCGTCGAGATGGCGATTGCTCTGGATCCTATGTCGTCCGAAATGGTCGGAAAGCTGGGCAATAAAGTCTTCTATGGACTTAGCAGTGCCGTGCTGAGACCAAAACATAAAGGAAACAGAGCAAGGAAGTGGTTGAAGATGAGCGACCAACAACATCTGCGGCTTGTGCTCAGTCAAGCAACCAGAAGCCGAAAACGGGTCTCAATTCCGGGGGACCACCCTTGAGAGGGGGCAGAATCCGTGCCCAGGGCCGAAAACCTTCCGCTCTCTCTGGTCGTCTGAGGAAATGGGAAAGAAAAGACCCGGAGGCCGCGGAATTGCTGCGCGGTACGAAGGGCGGCAAGGTCCGCAAGGGCCAGTCTGGGATATAATGTCCCGGACTGCGCCACATCCGCAAAACTCTTGGAGGCAACTTCATTGCCTCCAAATCAACCTCCACCGGGCTATAGCAGCTTCATACAGGCTCAGTGCCCTGGTGGAACAACACTGTCTGGATTTTGTGGCCATCCAAGAACCATGGGCCACAAAGGGGCGCATAAACGGTCTACAGACAAAAACGTGTAAGTTAATCTATGATAATAATGTTGATCGTCCTAGAACGGCGATAATGATTAACAAAACCATTAAATCTCTTCCAATTACAGAGCTTATACAGCGTGATCTGGTGGCGGTACAGGCAGAAGTGCCTAGTACTAGGGGGACGAGAATAATAGTTTTTGCATCTCTGTACCTCCCTGGCGACGCAGAGGAAGCGGTGTCTCTCGAGCTCCAGCAGCTTACAGAATACTGCCGTATCCGAAACCTACAGTGGGTAATGTGCTGCGACGCCAACGCACACCATACAGTATGGGGAAGCACAGACATCAATACACGAGGTGAGTCACTTTTTGATTATATCACAACTAACAATTTAATGGTAGTTAATAAAGGTAACGAACCTACTTTTGTAAATGCGATAAGGGAAGAGGTATTAGATCTCACTTTAGCCAGCGCATTTATATCAAATAACATTTCAAATTGGAGGGTGTTGGAGGAGAACTCCTTATCAGATCACAG
Organism: Teleopsis dalmanni; assembly: GCF_002237135.1. Classification (NCBI taxonomy): domain Eukaryota; kingdom Metazoa; phylum Arthropoda; class Insecta; order Diptera; family Diopsidae; genus Teleopsis; species Teleopsis dalmanni. Next base: position 123,777,927 of record NC_051846.1, on the reverse strand, counting down.
ATATATAAGCTTTGATTTGGAAGGGGAAGTTGAAGACACTTTCGAAATAAGAAATGTTAGGAAGACCAACTGGTCTCTATATAACTTCTATTTAGAACAAAACATTAGTTGTCTTGGGAATAGGATTACTAATTGTCAGGAACTAAATCTTGAGGTTAACAAACTAGAAAATATTATTACAGGGGCTTTTGAAAATAGCTGCGAACTTATCAAAAAGAAACGTTCTAGGAACGTCCCATGGTGGAATAGGGAACTAGATATTTTACGCAAAAAAGCCCGCCAGCTCCTTAATAGAGCCAAGTCCAATGGGGACTGGGCATCTTACAAGTGTGCCTTAACGGCTTACAATAGGGAATTGAGGAAATCAAAGAGGGAATCATGGAGGAGGCACTGCGAGGAGATTGAAACACTTCCTGCGGCTGCGAGACTCCAGAAATCTCTAAATAAAGACCACTCAAATAGCCTCTCTACATTAAAGAAGGCTGACGGAAGCATTACGGTAAGTCTGGAAGAAACGGGACAGCTTTTGCTGGACACTCATTTTCCAGGCTGCGCCATGTATACTGAGACTACGGAAACCATCGAGGATACTCGTTTCTTATTGGTTACACGAAGAGATCTTTCACTGGCCCGTAAAATCTTTACAGTCAATAAAACTAAATGGGCCATTTCCACTTTCAGCCCGTTTAAATCACCTGGTATCGATAATATACAACCGTGCCTTCTTCAGAAAGGCGTTGATATATTAGCACCGATATTAACAAACTTATTTAGGATAAGTCTAGAATTAGGCGTAATACCTAAACATTGGACGAAGGCTAGGGTAGCTTTCATACCGAAAGCAGGCAAAAAGGCGGACCACACGCCAAAAGCTTTTCGGCCCATTAGCCTTACTTCTTTCCTGCTTAAAACAATGGAGAAGATTCTAGATCAATACATCAGGGAAGTCTATATTAAAGCTTCACCTCTACATATTGAACAGTATGCTTATCAGTCGGGCAAATCGACCGACACCGCTATACATAGTCTGACGAGTAAAATCGAGAAGGCTTTAGACGGTAAGGAAATAGCTCTCTGCACATCGGTTGACATTACAGGAGCTTTTGATAATGCAACATTCAGATCAATTGAGGCAGGAATGGTCAGAAAAGGAATACATAGACTGATCATAACATGGATTCTCAATATGCTGAAAAATAGGACGATAATCTTTGAAATGGGGACGAAGAGATTAACTGTCAAGTCAACCAAAGGATGTCCTCAAGGAGGCGTTCTTTCGCCACTCCTATGGCTATTGGTCATTGACGAACTCCTACAGTCTCTTAGTGACCTCGGATATGAAGTTCAGGGCTTTGCAGATGATCTAGTCATCATGGTTAGAGGCAAATTTGACTCCACCATATCCGATCGTATGCAACTAGCTCTTGATATCACTCAAAATTGGTGTCAAGAGAAAGGACTCTGGATTAATCCGAATAAAACAAATGTAGTACCCTTCACCAGAAGAAGGAAGATGAGTCTAGGGACCTTAAAGTTAGGGGACACTGACTTAATACTATCTGAGGAAATGAAATATCTAGGAGTAATTCTAGATAAAACTCTTACTTGGAAAAACCATTTATCATATATAACTGGCAAAGCTCTAAGAGCAACTTATGCGTGCCAAAGACTGTATGGTAAAACTTGGGGTCTGCGACCAAAAATGATGGCTTGGTCGTACAAGACCGTAATAGTACCGATGATCACCTATGCTTCTTTGGCATGGTGGCCAAAGGTAAATCAGACGAAGGCTAAGATGACTCTCAATAAGATTCATCGAACAGCCTGTCTAAGCGTAACGGGAGCAATGAGAACGTGCCCCACAGAAGCCCTAGCAATGCTTACTGGACTCACCCCATTACACATTACAGTTAAAAGGACTGCGACCAGTGCTGCACTAAGGCTTCCTTATCTAGGTAATCTTAAAGAGGGCAATCTAACAGGACACGCAAAGATTCTAGATGAAATCTGGAATTCTCCGTGCCTTAAGGTCTTCGACAAGATGAATAGAAAATTAGCTTTCTCCAGGGAATTCGAAGTGGTCATTAGTGACCGATCAACTTGGAGAAATAATAAAATAAACTTAAAGCAGGGCTCTCAATTATGGTATACTGATGGGTCCAAAATGGATAATGGCAGTGCAGGAGCAGGAGTTATGGGACCAAACTTCCGTAAAGCAATCGCAATGGGAAAAACTGCTTCCATTTTTCAGGCAAAGGTCCATGCCTTAGAGCTTTGTGCAAGAGAATGCATACGTAGGGGCACCCGAGGTACCAACATATGCATTCTATCAGACAGCCAAGCAGCTCTAAAATCTTTAGCAAAATCCTTATTCCAATCAAAGCTGGTTTGGGAATGCTTTCAACTTCTCAACACCCTAGCATCGAGGAACTATGTTACTCTTATGTGGGTACCGTGACACGAGGGGCATGAGGGCAATGAAATAGCAGACATATTAGCAAAGAAGGGTGCATGTACTCCTTTCATTGGGCCAGAGCCCTTCTGCGGGAGAAACAGCATCTACTTGAACACTGGAGAGCCCAAACAGGCATGCGACAGTCAAAAAGATTCATTGATCCTGAACACGTCAAAGTTGATGCTATCATCAACCTTAGCAGAAATGATATGAAAATCTACACTGAACTTCTTACAGGACACTGTAGACTTAATTACCACATGAAGATTATAGGTGCGGTAGAAAGTGATTCCTGTCGACTCTGTCATGAAGAGAAGGAAACATCAAAACATGTTCTATGCAACTGCTCAGCGGTGGCAAGACGTAGACTCGATTACCTTGGAAGCGGGATATTAGTCCCAAATCAAATAGGTAAAATGAAGCCCACTGCAATTATAAGATTTATAAATAGTCTAAAATTGTCCTAGTTGGGCCTATAGGCGCACAATAGATCTTTTAGGTCGGGGTGCACAAATAGCCTATTTTTAAATAAATAAAATAAATAAA
>NC_051846.1:123755721-123774826 GCF_002237135.1 Teleopsis dalmanni | reverse complement strand
AAAAAAAAAAAAAAAAAAAAAGCCATCGCTAGGAAAATATGTAACCAATAGAATTTTAAATTTTTACGAATGTGAAGAAAACAGTCAAGTAATGCCTGGGGAAAAAAATCTGCGTATCTTTACAAATTGACGAAAAAAGAATACAAATGCAAAAACGGTCCATTCTAATCGAAATCAAAAATATTATATTAGAATATATGAATATATATAAAAAATATTAAAAAATTTCAAAAAATAACAGGTACTTGAAAATTTTTATTTCGTTATAAAATTTTAAACGGAATCTAAATAAAATATAAAAAATGAAAATTTATGTAAGAGTTTTGAGAAAAATTTTTTTTTGAAATTTAACTTAACCGTTGAACCGTTATTAGTACTTAAATATAATCAATTTTAATTGTTTAAACAATTTTATAAAAGTTCAATCAATTATTTTTGAAACACTGTTAATTTCAAGTTTGTACTTTTTGCAGAACTTGAGATATAGCCATTGGAAAATGTGTCTACTATACCAATTCTGAAATCACATAATTTTTTCCCGAGATACAGGTCTTCTTATTTTAGGAGCTCATAAAAAAAATTTCAAGCAAATCGGAGATCATGAGGTCATTTTTTGCCAAAATCTGTCCGGCTTGTAAAAGAATGACCCATATGCAAGTCTTCTTAGGGAGTAATTAAATGGTTTAACATTATCTAAACTGATCTTCATTTCACACTTTATCTCTGGTTCTTTTGGACGCACTTATGTCAGATAACATTTAGTAAATATCTCTTCTAACAACACTTTTGTTTTAAATGAGACTTCTGGACCAATATTACATTTTTCTTTATGTTCATCATTTATATTAATTGCTGAAATACTTTCTGCAAAAGTTTTTACATCGTCACAATTACTGTCATCACTTAACTTTATACTTTTTTGATATTTAAATCTACAGTTTTCTTTTGAATGCTCTTTACAACAATTTTTCCATATTATCTTTGCGCTGCTTTTTCTTAAAAAATCTCTACCTAAGACTGCTTGGTTGCCCATAGAATCATTAGCAACTACACAAAATTTAATCAGTACATTTCTTTTATTCAATAATATCAAACAATTTACCATTTCTCCAAATATTTTTAAAATACTTTTATTGAGGCCAAAATATTCTACATTCGAAATTTCATTTAACTTTACCGCTTCCGGTACACAACATTTTTTCAAAAAACTAATTGGGCTGCCAGAATCTATTAGGCATTCTACAAAGAAGGGATATTTAAATAAGCCTATATAATTGACATACGAATTATTTTGTTGTTTGTTGGCATTGATTTACTGCAACCCGGTGTTCCAAACTACCGCATCCATAGCAAGCTCCGAATGGACGTTTCGGTTGACGGCACTCAGTGGCAACATGTCCAGTATTACTGCAGTTAAAATATCTTAAGCCTTGCTTTACACGCCTTTCATTCGTCGACACTGTCCTAACAGTATTTTGATTAATATCGCCCAACGCTGCTACCAACTTTTGTTTTGATTTGAACTGTGGCATCTTTGCAAGCATACGCAATTGTGCATCACATATTCCATCAACAATGTATTCAACTAACTCTTCTTCTGATATATTTATCAGTAATGACAAAAAAATTTTATCGTTGTAATAATCAACAAATTTTTCATCACCGGACCACAAACGTGTTTCAAATTTGTGGCACAATTGAACAACACTCGATTTTGAGCCAAATATGGAAGTCATTTGTTCGATAAATATTTTATTACTTTGTGTGAGAACATTTGGTGTAGAGTGAAGCCAATTTTGCACTCTACCTTTTGATTTTGCTATAATGAGTGTTCGAACTACACTGTCTTCTAACTCGTGAGCTTTTTTAACGCTTCAAGTTGCGTAACCCAAACATTAAAATTGTTACCATCGCACTCCGGTAAAAATTCTTTTAATATTATGAGCGGGACTTCTTCTTCTTCTACTGAATATTCACATTCGCTTAAACTCGAAGTATCTAAATGTAATTGAGCCATTTTCTTTGTCAATTCATTCTTTTTTTCAAATAGATCACATTCTTTCTTAAGCAACTCAATTTGTTTTTGCATGAGTTGCATTTTTTTTATTTCTTCTTCTCTAATAGTTGTTTCTCTTTGCATTTTTGCTTCCTCCGTTTGTTTGTTATTCACTTCCTCCCTTACAATTTGATTTCGCTCGTTACTCATAATTTTACAATCTTGTACAACGAACTGCTTAACTGCTTCATCACATTCTGGCGCCACTGTTTTTTTCGTATTAATCGGCGCACACTTACTGCGAATATGTTGTGTCACTTTTGCTAAGCGCGCAATCAACTGCGTCTTGTTTCCACTTACATGCAAATTCAATTTTGCCAGCCAATTTTTTAGCTCCTCCACCTTTAGATCATCAGAACATATAACGTGAGCTATGCAATCCATTCTTCACAGTTTTATATAAAAAAAAATTATATATACATATATTTAATTACACACGGGCGTTAAAAAAAAAATTTTTTTTTTCCTTTTACTTGATCCCACTTCTGAATTTCAGAAGAAAATAACAAACATCTACTTTACTCAACGATCGTAACGCAACTCTCCGCTTTTATTTCTCTTTCTCGTAATTCTACCTTAGTTTACATGTGTTTGCTTAATTCTACTTTTTGACTACAATACTTATATACTATCATACAACTACAATACTTTACTACTACAATATTATCATCAATTCTTTCTGGAATCGTGTTGAATCTAATAATTTCATATTCTTCTATATTGCTAATTGTGAAATAACCATAAATTATAACGTTGTCAGTATCTCGAACATATTCCAATCTGTTCATCGGGATTGGCAAGACATACATTTTTGGTCCAATTTTTGCGGAACATTGAATTATAATGTTACTGATTTCATCATGTGAAAGGAATTCGTAAATATCACTGCATTTCAAATATACATTGAAATTCTTTTTGTATTTTGATTCTACTTCTCGAATGTAATTGGATGCCATTATATATAACTTAATTACATATATATTCAGTTTATTTCCTTTTCCGATATCATACCAACCTTGCATCTGACTGATAGCCTACAATCCTTCGTTTAGCCTTTCACTAAAGCTGTTGATTTTGTTGATGATTTTAGTTTCTGTGTTATTTACAGCTATTGTGGATATCAGGATTCTAGCATTTGATTTAATATTTTGGATTAATAAATTTTGATTTTGATCCAACGTTTCAATGTCGTGATACACTTCGTCGTTTACGCCAAAAAGTGTTTGTTGTTAACACTGTACCTAATATTCCTCGGGGTCTTCTTGTTGCTGATAATTCTGCCTTCAACAATCGATCAATGGTAGTTCTTAAGATGCGCCCTTCATGGTGTTATTAACGTTCTTTTGGTCTTGAATTATGTCACGGATTGAAAATGTGATATTGGTTCTGTACGCTACTTGGTGCTAACCCAGATCCTTAATCTGTGTTAGCTTGGTAGCCTATTTTTGTGTGTAAAGTAGTTTGAGCACTTGTAACCCAAACTATTTGTATCCTTTGTGTTGATTAGTTTGAGCACTTGAAACCCAAACTAATCGATGCGAGAAAATAAGAAATGAAAGTTATAATTGGTTTGTATTTCGTTTCTTTTTCTTCTGAACTTTATTAAAATTATTTACTCTATTTATACACACTATTTCATATAAAAAACATATTAAATTATGCATTAATTAAAAATAAATATTAATGCATAATTCACAAATAAATGAATTTGCCTACGCTGTGCTGACATAGTTATAAGCCAAAAACATAACACACTTTCTTCAGTGCATTGACCAACAAGAAAAGCTGATAATGCAAAATTGCACTTTTCGTTGGTCAATGACTGGTCGCAGAGTTGGCGCAAACTGTAAACACATCTAACCAAATATCATAACAAAAAAAAAATATAAAATAATATTAACTGAATATAAACATACACAGGTTCCACGTTTTCCTCTTTGTATTTTTGCTTTGCCTAATCCTTTTATGAATAATCCTGATTCGGGATATGTTATTGTGGGTGTTTCTAACGTAGTTCCTAATGTGAGATATGCCAAAAATATAGCAAGAACTGTCGATTTTGATTGCCTAGCTGATAACCATTGTCGTCGAGTTATGCGTCTTAATTCCCCTGAATTGAGAACATTTAATGTGCAATGGCCCTGCATAGTCTATGCCGCAGTGTGTAAATGGCCTTGAGAAATTTACTCTAGGTGTTGGTAAACTTCCCAATAATTAAGATTGTCGTTTTGCTTTTATCCGAAAACATTTTAAACATTTATTGATGCAAGCTTTCACAGCGATTGTTCCACGAATAATCCAAAACTTTTCCCGAACGTAGTTTAGCGTCAATTTTAATCCTCCTTGAATCGTAATAATATGCGCCTGCTTGATTGTGAGTTTGGCCAAAGTACTTGTTGTATGTAAAATTATTGGATACTTTTGGTTGTCAGATAAATGCGCATTTCTTAATATGCTGCACACTTTTAGTACTCCTGCACTGTCAACAAATGGGCTTAATGAACACAACTTATTACTTTTTATTAATTGTATCTGACGATTAAGAAGAGTTTTGTTTAATAAGGAAAATCGATTAATACATTCTTCATCGTTGGTAACGTCCACGACGGTACATATTACAGTTTTTCTGGTTCCTGGAATCAGATTCAAATCTATTACTTTAACATTTTCTGGCCAGTTCCTTCATCTTTTATTAGCCAATTTGGACCATGCCACCATAATATATTTGAAATAAGATTGTCACCATATACTCCCCTTGATGGAATATCTGCTGGATTATCCTTTCCTAGAACAAATCGAAATTGCCCCTTAAACGTATCCTGAATGCACGATACTCTATCTGCTGCATACGATACTCTATCTATCTGGGTATTGCCTTAGTCAATTTAATACAATTTTTTAATGCAATAATTTTACTATAGGTAATTTTGTTATTCTTTTGAATGTAATTAATTAACTTTGACAATAGCACAGCTGCATATAACTCCAGCCGGGCTAATGACACCTGCTTAATAGGCGCAACTTTGATTTTTGAGGCTATTAGGGATATTGTAACCTTTTCTGCATTAATAACCTTTGTATATTCAACATGATGCATCTGCAAATCCATGTAACTCGATTAAGCTATTCTCTGAATGTTGTGTCCATCTTTTCATGGTAATTTTCTGAACTGCAGGTAATCGCAATTTAAATTCTTCCCATTGTGCCTGTAGATTAGGTGGGATCTTTGTATCCCAACTAATTCCTAACATCCACAATTTTTGTATCATGATTTTACTTTAATGGTTACAGTCAACAGCTAAGCAAATATATCGAATAGTTTTCCAGCACCACTTAGAATTGCTCTTTTCGTGTATTTTGATCTGAATGACGTGGTATTAATTTTAAGTTCAAATTGATCCAAGTTAGGACACCATTTCATTCCTAAAATTTTAATTGCTTGGTCGTTGTTGAATTACATCTCTAACCCGGGTTCAATGTCTTTTAACTATATATTCGTCAACATTTCCGGTTCGTTTGACGCCCATTTTCATAAATGAAAACTTCTCTTACGTAGTAGTTTCATTAATTCTTCCTTTACTTGTTTACATTCTTTAATTGTATTAGCGTCTCCCAAACAATTGTCTTCATAAAATTTTTCATTTAAGCTTTTACTTGCCAAAGGATAATTAATTCTCTCGTCTTCTGCTAGCTTAAACAACGTCTTGATGGCAAGATATGGTGCTGGTGCAGTACCGTATGTAATTGTGATCTCTATCATCATGATGAATCAGAATTTGCCGATACATTTTTACAATGTCAGCCATAAAAACTATTTTAAACATTCTCCACTGAAATAATAGAACGAATAAATCCTTTTGTAACGTAGGGCTTGTCATCATGTGGTAAAACTGTCCATCCAAATAGTGTGTTTTGAGTTGTCTGGCCCTTTAATTAAATCCTCTTTAAACACTTCTGATAACACGTCTGGCCCGATTAACAACTGTATTTCCTTTGGTTCAGTATACCAAGGGTCTGCTAACTGCAATCCATATGTGACCATTTTCTTGGCAAGAATTGTGCATTCGGTATAACAGCTGTTATTCTCATCATATATAGATCGAATTTCTAAAGAGCATTTTGCTATAACGCTTGTTGTTTGCCCATTGATACCTTTTACCCAACTTGATCCGTGATCAAGTAAACTTTTTTAGGCTTTATCCGTGATAACGAAAAATAAGTGAAATAAGGAGGATATAGAGAGAGCATTGACCGAATATTTAAAATTTTTGATAGTTTCAGCTCTTCAGAACGCAATACGAGATTGTCAATAAATTCATTTATAAATTTTTCAAACATAACTAGTTAATGCTAAATGACCTGTATGTAACACTGTTTTATTTTTCCTACAATTGGCTTATAACTTTTTGCTTTGGAAAGTGGGTTTAGTTTTGAGACACATGTTTATATTATATTCATGTTTACATTGGAATATTTTTTGATGTGTTTTATAAAAATGATCACAAAACACATTTCATCGATTGGTCAATGCCGTTTTATTCACACGTATTGCAATTCAAAACATTTGTCTAACATGCAAAATAATTATAAATATTTATAAAATCTTTGTAAGTAGTGGTCACAATCACAATTGATTTCAAAATAAGTTCTCGAATTTTAAAAAGCAAGAGCAAAACTGATAGAAACTGTTTTGGTATCATCATATACGCAGTCATTGTACTTTGTAGTTTAAATACACAATTTGGTAACATTTGAAGCAATTTCTTTAAAGGTGGCTCGCAAGTATGGAAAAAATGCATGCTGGCCTATATTCGCTAAATGAGACAATCGCATCACTGTTGCAATCTCTCAAGTGTTATATTTTGACAAATAGCAAAAATAGCATAATGCAAATATAAAAATAAATAATGAACATAAATCGAAAAGTAAATGAATACAGAATTAAAAGGAATGGTAAAAATGTTGAAAATTTTAAAATAGAACACTGAAATTTTCCTTTTTTCAAATTTTCAAGTTTATGAAATTCCAGGATTATTGATGTTGTGTAGCGAGTCGAAGAAAATTTTAGGAAAACTTTTAATCACAAACGGACGTATCGGTTTTGTGGAAGTATCGCAATATACGACAGCATTCGATCCAGGAATATTGAATGATTTTAGCTGTAACACGGAATCTCCTCGTCTTCGTTTTGCTGTAGAGCTAGTTCAGCATAATCAATTGTGTTGATTGCGTGAATTGCGTCGATTCGTGACATAGCATCTGCGACAAGATTTAGATTTCCCGGTAAATATCTTATGTCCCACGTAAACTGCCCGATATGGTTCAGCTGACGAGCTTGTCTGGGAGACAAGGAGATTGCGGTCGATCAGAATCGAAGCTGACGTCCTTCTAACATATTTTTGAAGTGTTTTACGGCTCTGTTAGCAATTAATAACTCCTTGTCATAGGTGCTATGCTTTGCTTGGGCGTCATTTAATCGTTCGGAATAGAAACCCAATGGTTGCCAGTGTTTGTTTGTTAGCTGCTCCAGAACTGCACCTATTGCTATGTTTAATGCGTCAAATGCTACTGCCAGTGGTGCTTTAGATTTTGGGAAAGCCAACAGTGTTGCTTCAGCTAGTTGTTCCTTGCATTTTTCGAAAGCCTTTCGCGACTCATCCGACCAGAACATTTTTGTCGTGTCTTTCTTTTTACTGCCATTAAGTATTTTTGAGAGTACAGCCTGTTGCTCAGCGGCATGAGGTAGGAATCTTCGGAAGAAATGCACCATACCCAAGCAGCGTTTGAGGTCGCATTTTCTATCTGGCAATTTGTATTCACTGTAATGAACCTTTCTCGCCGAGGTTTTGCTTGCCGCATTCTAAGTCCAGTCCTACAATAAATTAATTTGATAGCGCAGTGGAAAGTTTTCGATGGTATCTGGTACGACGCAGACAGAGGTCCTGCTACTGAAATCCAGATTTCCTTGCTGTGGAATCAATGGGTTCATGGTAGAAATGTGAATTCCTACCACGGCTTGTACAGTTACTAACGAAATGTGTATTTCGTTTGCCCAAGAACGATTTATTGGTGATTGCAAGTAGGAATTGTTACCATCTTGGAAATGGTCACTAAAGAAATGTTGATTTCGTTAGCTGTGGATTTGAATTTGGTGATAATGTTTCTTTATAATTATCACCTTACCACTTGATCTACTACCGAAATATTGTTTTCTTTAGTAATAAATAAGCAATAGACATGTGTTTTTCTATTACTTAATAAAAAAACTTGGGAATAGCAATGTTAATTTCTATTCTATGGAGCTACTAACGAAATGTTGATTTCATTAATAATAAATATGTAATAGAAATGTGTATTTCTATTACAAAAAAATGGAAACCGAAATGTAAATTTCTATTCCTGGTGCTTCAGCACGTATGTTTGGAGCGATTTGTCTTCTAGTTCGTTACCTTGCGGAATGTCCTGAAATGTAAATTTCTTCGCAATATAATTGATCTTGAGTTAGAAATGTGGATTTCTAAAGCGCTAGAAAATTGTTTTGTTTAAGAAATGTAAATTTCTTCCTTGCATTTCGGCAACATTATTAATACGATTTGATCGTAAGCTGGCTGTGGTGCTGACTGTCTCGATTACGATTTTGCTTCGCCTTTTATACTCGAAGAGTGTGATGCATACAGTTATCTTGTTTTTGTAACTGCAACGAAGTTTTGTTTACAAATTGTGTTATTTTTGTTGGTGGTTTAATTTAATTGTTATTCTATTATTTTATTATTGTTTTAATAATATGATTGTTATTTTAGTTATATGTTGTTTTTTATTGTTTTACTAATATTATTGATATTTTTTGTGGCAGATAAATTCGTAGGTGCCAAATCATCTGTTACATCAAATAGTGCCTTGACCCGTTGATGTGCTGGTTTAACACCAGCACATAATGCCGTTCTCTGGTAGTTTGGCGAAAACTTTTCTTAAGTGCGAACGATATTCGTCAGCGTTTCTCGAAGATATCAATATGTCATCCAGATATGTCCAGGCAAAATTAAACTTTCTCAAAAACTGATCCATGAAGCGCTGAAAAGTTTGACTCGCGTCTCTAATAAGAATTGGATTTCTGCTTTCGCTGCATCATACTTATCCGGAGCTAGACGGAGCTTTGCATAAACCGGAAGACCTTTAGTTACAATATGATGAGTAATATCTGGCATCATTTTAGTCGAGACATTTGCAGGACGAACTATGTTGTCAAATTCACGTAAAATTTCGTGAAACGGGTCATTGCTGTTGATTGTTGATAATTTATACAATGGATCATTGATATTTATCAGCATGCACGAACTGGTTAACTTAATTCGCTCGTCAATTAGTTTTCACCTGTGTAAATTAACAGAAATATCAAAATGTAAAAAAAAAATCGGCGTCTTCTATGAATTGCGATACGTTGGCCACTATAAACGTCCATGTAGATCCATGTTTTGTTGCCATATATTTGTATAGGTGATTTATTAGTTGCATACAAATATATATCTTTGTCTGGATACCTTTGTTGACTATTGCTTGGAGGTACAATACTGACGTCGGCACCTGTGTCTACTAACAACTTTATTTCGGTTCAATTGTCTTTTATAATAAGGCGACAGTTCTTTTTACAAAATCTGTCCGATGCCACAACCTGTCACAGAAGCATTAGTTTAAATTATAGTTGCACGACTCGCGACACTTCTTGGCTTTCTTACCAAATTTGTGGTGGAACCAACAAATGCCGCTATTTTCGTTGTTACGTGTTCGAAACCGCGAACTGTTGCGAAGACGTGTTTTTCTAGCACTACGTGACCATATGCAATGCAGCAACTTCCTTACTAAGTGCGTTTATCTGTTGCCTGAGGTCAACTTCAGTTGTGTCGCCTGCTTGTATGAATATCATTTATTGAACAAGAATCATTAACTTCCGCCACTTTGTCAGCTAGAAGAGCAATTTTGTCCATTTGCACTGAACTTATAGAAATTATTGACCGTATTTGCAGCGGAACTCTGGCTAACCATATAGATTTCAACATTACGTCGTCAATTTGTTTGCCGGCTAAACTACGCATTTCACGTAGCAATTGCGATGGCCGTTTGCCCCTAGGTCGATGTATTGCAATAATTTCTTTAGTCTTTTCTGCTCCGATTCGGCATATTCTTCAAAAAGTCGGGCTGTATGATCTACCGTTGGTGGGTTCAGAATAATATCGCTATCTTGTGACAAAATGTTACTGTCCAACGCTGCCACAGTTTTGTAGAATTTCGTAATTTCGCATGTTATTGCAGCATTCACAAATTGTGATTCAATTTGCGCGCACCATAATTCCGGACGGTTCTGCCAGAAGGGTGGAATCATCACTGAGACTCTCGCCAGTACTTGAGGAGCTGCTGTTGCCATGTTACTTAGTGTGTTTTTTTTTTGTTGCGGCTGTTCGTGGTCACCATTATGTGGAGAATGTCTGTTTATTAAAACGCCCGTGATTTAATTCTTAAACTTTAAAGATTTATTATTTAGAAACACTAATCTACACAAATTTATAATGTATGTTGGCACTAATGATGACGCGTCGCTTTTTGCATTTTTTCTATTACTACTTTTTTTACTTCTCATAACAAGGTTCATATTCTACATTTTTGAATTCGATATGTCAGGGATGTTATACGGCCGCCACATATTAATCGGATTCAACTTGAAATAATTTTTTGAGAAAATCAATCTAGTCACAGAAAACTTTCCTTATAACAGCAGGTAGGTAATTTAGAAGAAAATGAATTAAAGCAGCAAAACACAGAATTGATTAAGTTTAAAGAATATTCGCGTAAAACCTACAATAATTATTTACAGAAAGTTAATCAAGCTTTGACAGATTCAACAATTGCATCATTATTTGTAAAGCAACATCTAGTTAACTCAAAGAAAAATAACGGAAACAATTTCTTAACTATAAAATTCAATAATATACTTTCTTTTAAGATCTCGATTTTAAGGCATCCACACGTATCAAATCCTTTAAATTGAGCAATTAATTACTTCGGCCTATTCAAATTACCGATTTCGGTGAAAATCATACTGGACTTAGCAAAACAGACCATTTTCGGATTTAGGTTCCGTTAATATGGAAATAAAACCTTAGAAAAGAGTACAAGTTTAGTAAATCGAAATATGGTGACGTGAAATGGTAAAGTCGGTCATATTGCCAAAGTTTGCATAGCGAAATTAGAGCAAATAGCAGAGGGTGAGTCTTAGCCAGTTCAAGTAATACACAGTATAAATGAACTCAAGGCAGTAGGAAGAATGATGGTTCCTGTAAAAAGTGAAGGCAAGGGAATTCAAATGAAACTAGACACCGATGCTCCATGCGCTGTAATTTGTTCCACAATTCTTCAATCGATAAAGCCGAATTTCAAGTTGCTTAAGAGTGATAGGCGATTGAAAAGCTGCACGGACTTTCAGGTTAATTTCGTTGGACGGATTGTAGTATCTGCGTCAAATAGTATGGCGGATAAATCTATATGTCGTGGAACGAGATTGTGATACACTTTAAATACACTATAATACAATACAATATAATGTTGTTACGAATTTCATCAAAGTAGCAAAGAAATGATTAAATATTATTTAAACATTACGTCAATTGATATTTTTATAAAAAGTTAGTTTGGAAATTGTTTTGTGTGAAGCTGTGGTTTTACTAAATTGACTCCTAGTAAATACTAGTTCTTTGTAATACAACAAATAAATAAGTATAGTTTCTCCAATTTTAAAAGTTCGTTTCATTTTTTACAAAATCCTGGGATTCGAATAATCCCAGGATTACGTAACAATATGTTATGCAATATAATATATTGTTAAAAAATCTGTTATTAGTTTTTTAAGTTGTTTGTATAATTCTTTATATCTAGCTATACAACAGTTACGATTTCATGTAAATTGAAATGCACGCTCCATGTCAGGATGATAAGTTAGGAAATGTTGCTTCGTACTTTTTGCAAATTCTAAGCCCTCGTGAATTAAAAAATTCGCAATGAAATAAAAACACAACCTTAATTTGAAGTTATGAATTGCATCATATAAACTGTACACTTTAATACAAAGTGAAAAAATTAAAGTGCAACGAAATATAAAAAACTGATAATAAAATTCGGTGAATATCCAAATTTTATTTTGTTGCTGTATATGGGTCATTCTTTTACAAACCGGACACCTTTTTGACCTCATCACCTCCGATTTGGCTGAAATTTTTTTTATGAGCTCCTTTCATAAAATAAGAAGACCCGTATCTCGGGAAAGAATTTTGTAATTTTTTTCCTAGGAGATATGGACCCATGGGGTTTTGAGAATTGGCATTGTAGACACATTTTCAAATGGCTATATCTCAAGTTCTATAAAAGGTAGAAACTTGAAATTTATTGCGTTTTAAAGATAATTGGTTGAGCTTTTAAGAAATTGTTTAAACAATTAAGATTGTTTATATTTAAGTACTAATATTAACCGTTAAATTTCAAAAAAAAAGATATCTCAAAAGGGTACACAACATTTTTCATTTTTTATATTTTATTTAGATTCAATTTTAGATTTTACTAAGAAATAAAAATTTTCATGATAGCATCGATTTTTATAAATTTTTTAAATTTTTTTTTTCTCATAAAACACATCAAACACATGCGTGCTATATTTACATTGAATGAATTTTCAAAAAATATACTACAAATATTCTTATATAATATTTTTGATTTCAATTAGTAATAAAATTGTACATAAAACTCAAAAATTTCAGGACGATATTGTCGTTGAAACTACTTTTAAAAAATTTATTTATCCTTCACATCACTCCAAACACATACACACGATTTTTCAGTAAAAAAAAAACAGTGGAATACGTCACACAAATTTTTCATTTTTACTTTTAATTCCGATTAGATAATAAATTCTTCTTCGAAAATAAATATTTCCAGTGTGTTATTGCTTCCAGAAGTAATTTAAAAAAAATTAATTTATCAGGTGTCCTTCATGTTACTCATACGCACCATAATACCCTTGAATCAATTTTCCAAGAAAAGTGACACAATATTCACATTTTAAATTAGATCCGCATCATCTCTATTTTTAAATTATAAATTTTAACATAATTAAACCGTTTTATGAACCTTTTCTTATATTGATCAGTTTAAAAATTAATTAGTTCCACACTAGCTGAACTACCTGAATAACTGAAGCACATAAGTACACCCACCTTCTATGGTGAGTGTTATTCTGCTACAGTTCTTTAAGCAGGTAAGAACTGTAAACAATTTGAAACGGAGTGTCTAGGTACTCCTATCTTTAAAAGATCCAGTATCAAATTTGGTATAAAATGTTAAGTAAGTCGGATAAATTTTCAGTTTCTGTTTTTTTTTTTTTTTTTTTTTTTTTAAAAATAGGCTATTTGTGCACCCCGACCTAAAAGATCTATTGTGCGCCTATAGGCCCAACTAGGACAATTTTAGACTATTTATAAATCTTATAATTGCAGTGGGCTTAATTTTACCTATTTGATTTGGGACCAGGATCCCGCTACCGAGGTAATCGAGTCTACGTCTTGCCACCGCTGGGCAGTTGCATAGAACATGTTCCGATGTTTCCTTCTCCTCATGACAGAGTCGACAGGAATCACTTTCTACCGCACCTATAATCTTCATGTGGTAATTAAGTCTACAGTGCCCTGTAAGAAGTTCAGTGTAGATTTTGATATCATTTCTGCTAAGGTTGATGATAGCATCAACTTTGATGTGTTCAGGATCAATGAATCTTTTTGACTGTCGCATGCCTGTTTGGGCTCTCCAGTGTTCAAGTAGATGCTGTTTCTCCCGTTCACATAATAAGTTGTTTGTGAAGCTATTTGTTACCCCGCAGAAAGGCTCTGGCCCAATGAAAGGAGTACATGCACCCTTCTTTGCTAATATGTCTGCTATTTCATTGCCCTCATGCCCCTCGTGTCCCGGTACCCACATAAGAGTAACATAGTTCCTCGATGCTAGGGTGTTAAGAAGTTGAAAGCATTCCCAAACCAGCTTTGATTGGAATAAGGATTTTGCTGAAGATTTTAGAGCTGCTTGGCTGTCTGATAGAATGCATATGTTGGTACCTCGGGTGCCCCTACGTATGCATTCTCTTGCACAAAGCTCTAAGGCATGGACCTCTGCCTGAAAAATGGAAGCAGTTTTTCCCATTGCGATTGCTTTACGGAAGTTTGGTCCCATAACTCCTGCTCCTGCACTGCCATTATCCATTTTGGACCCATCAGTATACCATAATTGAGAGCCCTGCTTTAAGTTTATTTTATTATTTCTCCAAGTTGATCGGTCACTAATGACCACTTCGAATTCCCTGGAGAAAGCTAATTTTCTATTCATCTTGTCGAAGACCTTAAGGCACGAAGAATTCCAGATTTCATCTAGAATCTTTGCGTGTCCTGTCAGATTGCCCTCTTTAAGATTACCTAGATAAGGAAGCCTTAGTGCAGCACTGGTCGCAGTCCTTTTAACTGTAATGTGTAATGGGGTGAGTCCAGTGAGCATTGCTAGGGCTTCTGTGGGGCACGTTCTCATTGCTCCCGTTACGCTTAGACAGGCTGTTCGATGAATCTTATTGAGAGTCATCTTAGCCTTTGTCTGATTTACCTTTGGCCACCATGCCAAAGAAGCATAGGTGATCATCGGTACTATTACGGTCTTGTACGACCAAGCCATCATTTTTGGTCGCAGACCCCATGTTTTACCATACAGTCTTTGGCACGCATAAGTTGCTCTTAGAGCTTTGCCAGTTATATATGATAAATGGTTTTTCCAAGTAAGAGTTTTATCTAGAATTACTCCTAGATATTTCATTTCCTCAGATAGTATTAAGTCAGTGTCCCCTAACTTTAAGGTCCCTAGACTCATCTTCCTTCTTCTGGTGAAGGGTACTACATTTGTTTTATTCGGATTAATCCAGAGTCCTTTCTCTTGACACCAATTTTGAGTGATATCAAGAGCTAGTTGCATACGATCGGATATGGTGGAGTCAAATTTGCCTCTAACCATGATGACTAGATCATCTGCAAAGCCCTGAACTTCATATCCGAGGTCACTAAGAGACTGTAGGAGTTCGTCAATGACCAATAGCCATAGGAGTGGCGAAAGAACGCCTCCTTGAGGACATCCTTTGGTTGACTTGACAGTTAATCTCTTCGTCCCCATTTCAAAGATTATCGTCCTATTTTTCAGCATATTGAGAATCCATGTTATGATCAGTCTATGTATTCCTTTCCTGACCATTCCTGCCTCAATTGATCTGAATGTTGCATTATCAAAAGCTCCTGTAATGTCAACCGATGTGCAGAGAGCTATTTCCTTACCGTCTAAAGCCTTCTCGATTTTACTCGTCAGACTATGTATAGCGGTGTCGGTCGATTTGCCCGACTGATAAGCATACTGTTCAATATGTAGAGGTGAAGCTTTAATATAGACTTCCCTGATGTATTGATCTAGAATCTTCTCCATTGCTTTAAGCAGGAAAGAAGTAAGGCTAATGGGCCGAAAAGCTTTTGGCGTGTGGTCCGCCTTTTTGCCTGCTTTCGGTATGAAAGCTACCCTAGCCTTCGTCCAATGTTTAGGTATTACGCCTAATTCTAGACTTATCCTAAATAAGTTTGTTAATATCGGTGCTAATATATCAACGCCTTTCTGAAGAAGGCACGGTTGTATATTATCGATACCAGGTGATTTAAACGGGCTGAAAGTGGAAATGGCCCATTTAGTTTTATTGACTGTAAAGATTTTACGGGCCAGTGAAAGATCTCTTCGTGTAACCAATAAGAAACGAGTATCCTCGATGGTTTCCGTAGTCTCAGTATACATGGCGCAGCCTGGAAAATGAGTGTCCAGCAAAAGCTGTCCCGTTTCTTCCAGACTTACCGTAAAGCTTCCGTCAGCCTTCTTTAGTGTAGAGAGGCTATTTGAGTGGTCTTTATTTAGAGATTTCTGGAGTCTCGCAGCCGCAGGAAGTGTTTCAATCTCCTCGCAGTGCCTCCTCCATGATTCCCTCTTTGATTTCCTCAATTCCCTATTGTAAGCCGTTAAGGCACACTTGTAAGATGCCCAGTCCCCATTGGACTTGGCTCTATTAAGGAGCTGGCGAGCTTTTTTGCGTAAAATATCTAGTTCCCTATTCCACCATGGGACGTTCCTAGAACGTTTCTTTTTGATAAGTTCGCAGCTATTTTCAAAAGCCCCTGTAATAGTATTTTCTAGTTTGTTAACCTCAAGATTTAGTTCCTGACAATTAGTAATCCTATTCCCAAGACAACTAATGTTTTGTTCTAAATAGAAGTTATATAGAGACCAGTTGGTCTTCCTAACATTTCTTATTTCGAAAGTGTCTTCAACTTCCCCTTCCAAATCAAAGCGTATATATCTGTGATCTGATAAGGAGTTCTCCTCCAACACCCTCCAATTTGAAATGTTATTTGATATAAATGCGCTGGCTAAAGTGAGATCTAATACCTCTTCCCTTATCGCATTTACAAAAGTAGGTTCGTTACCTTTATTAACTACCATTAAATTGTTAGTTGTGATATAATCAAAAAGTGACTCACCTCGTGTATTGATGTCTGTGCTTCCCCATACTGTATGGTGTGCGTTGGCGTCGCAGCACATTACCCACTGTAGGTTTCGGATACGGCAGTATTCTGTAAGCTGCTGGAGCTCGAGAGACACCGCTTCCTCTGCGTCGCCAGGGAGGTACAGAGATGCAAAAACTATTATTCTCGTCCCCCTAGTACTAGGCACTTCTGCCTGTACCGCCACCAGATCACGCTGTATAAGCTCTGTAATTGGAAGAGATTTAATGGTTTTGTTAATCATTATCGCCGTTCTAGGACGATCAACATTATTATCATAGATTAACTTACACGTTTTTGTCTGTAGACCGTTTATGCGCCCCTTTGTGGCCCATGGTTCTTGGATGGCCACAAAATCCAGACAGTGTTGTTCCACCAGGGCACTGAGCCTGTATGAAGCTGCTATAGCCCGGTGGAGGTTGATTTGGAGGCAATGAAGTTGCCTCCAAGAGTTTTGCGGATGTGGCGCAGTCCGGGACATTATATCCCAGACTGGCCCTTGCGGACCTTGCCGCCCTTCGTACCGCGCAGCAATTCCGCGGCCTCCGGGTCTTTTCTTTCCCATTTCCTCAGACGACCAGAGAGAGCGGAAGGTTTTCGGCCCTGGGCACGGATTCTGCCCCCTCTCAAGGGTGGTCCCCCGGAATTGAGACCCGTTTTCGGCTTCTGGTTGCTTGACTGAGCACAAGCCGCAGATGTTGTTGGTCGCTCATCTTCAACCACTTCCTTTGCTCTGTTTCCTTTATGTCTTGGTCTCAGCACGGCACTGCTTAGTCCATAGAAGACTTTATTGCCCAGCTTTCCGACCATTTCGGACGACATAGGATCCAGAGCAATCGCCATCTCGACGATGTCGCCCTTATTGAGCCTGTGGAGTACCCGCCAGTCCCTGACACGCATGCCCGAATTTTGGCACTCAATTTGTCCCAGAATACGGTCGCTTTGCCAGGAAGCTGAGCCTGGGAAGTAGCCAACATAGATTTCAGACTTTGGCACTTCTGCCTCGTCCACTACCTTCAGCTGGGCTCCTTCCCACGGCTTCAAGGCTGGGATTGTCTCTTTAGACCAAGTTACAGTCTCGTCGTCCAGACAGTTAATGGTAAACCATCCGGGCTTTAGACTGTAACCGGCGAAATGAGGCTTTACCCCAGGAGCTCGACAAGTTTCGTACATCTTGTCGAGGATGCATTTCTGCACCTTGCCAATTTCCTCATTGGACCAAATGCCCTCTGGGAAATTGTGCGGTAGTATACCGATCTTCTTAGAGCGAACAGTCTCTGCTAGGGTAGGCTTTGAACAATGGTCTTCGGAAGAAGTACTGTGTTCAGCCTGCCCCACAGATACCGTCGCCACCTCTTTACTGGGACCAGGTTTGCCCCCGTGTGAGGTCTCTACTTCCTTCATCCTACTGAAAATCGGCAAAGCAGTTGCAGGCACTGTTGATTTATTATCAACTTTCTTGCCCTGTAGTGCAATCCGCTTTGTCGGTTTTGAGCTTGATGTTGGTGTAGAGCTGTCCGATCGGGATCTTTTTGGTGTTGCCTGCCCTTCGTTAGTCGCAGTGGCCGGCTTTACTGCCAAGGACCTTGCTGTTTCCAGCGGGATGCCCTTGGCAAGTAAAGCCTTCAACCTTTTGCGTCCAGCGCCGGATAGCTTCACCCATGTTTGAGTCTTTTTAGTTAGACCAGGCTCCAGAAGATCTCTCTCCTGTTCCGAGGAGATAGACATCCCAGCCGACTCTTGGCTAAGTGGAATGTCCATTTCCTCCGGCTTGTCGGGTAGAGGACCAGGTGCCCTCTCCAACAAGTCGTGGTCCATTTGTTCACTGACGATGGTACCAGGTGCCCCCTCGTTCAGTGATAAGTTTTGGCTTTGTAAAACCATATTTTGCACATTTAAAGGTGTGCAGTCCATAGAATTGAAAATGTTATTTTGTTCCATACAAAGTAAGTTTAAATAAACCGTGCAGGTTGGTCACCCATGAGCGCCCCCATGGGAAGGACAAATTGAAACCGTAGGTTTGCCAGACCTGGTACGGAGTTCGCTATTAAGCTTGACTCTACCCTGTCAAGCAAGTTCACCAGCATAGCTGTTCCACTGTGAGTTTAGGGGGTTTGTTTGGGGCAATAGGTATGTTCATATTCCAGTCTATCAAGACCTAGCCTTGGGAGCCTAGAATATGTACAGACCCTGCCCTAGGGAGTTTTCCTTCTCCCCCGCCCGACTATCGGCGACCCACAAACAGCAGAGACATGACCGTACTGAAGGCGAGTCATTGGTCTGATAGATAGCCGCACTTTCCTATAGGACTGACCAATTAGCAAGTGTCCATTAAAGTCCACTAGCTAGCCTCAACGACTGATCAGGAATCGTAGATACCTACTTTCAA
>NC_051846.1:123651727-123755621 GCF_002237135.1 Teleopsis dalmanni | reverse complement strand
TTGCAACAGAAAATGCAAAAAAACCAGTTTTTTGTCAAATATTTCACTTTTCTTTTCATACTTTACTTTTCATTGAAAAGTACATTGGTGCAACCATTGAGTAAAAATATTAGAAAAAAAATTAATTGTACATTAAAATATAAAACATAAATAGATATTTAACAACATGGTGTTTATTAACATACTTCATGTTATCATGGCTAGTACAGGTCATAGTACTATCTTCACTGCCATATATATTAATATCATTTGCACTAACAACAACTATGGTTCGGCTACTGCCGGTGTTTTCTCACCTCATAATAGGCAAAACTCATATCAAACTATATGAGACTAGTATAAAATTTCATCAAAAATCAAATTTATAATAATTTGGAAAAAGTTGTGCATTGCATGCACACAAAGTCAATCATATATTTTAGAAAAAATGTATACAAAAAGCAAAGACTATTTCTTTGAATTTGTGTGTTTGTGTGTCCATTCAACACTAAACAATGCTTCTTCGTGTTTAACTACTATTGAACGCCCTTTCCTCTCTATTTCCTCTTAACACAAAAGAAACCAAATTTTGTAAATATAGAAACAAAAAATTGCACTTCACTGATTGCACTTTCGTCTTGATGCAGTACAACTATGGAAGCATAACTTCGCAAAAAAGAAAATTGATAACATATAAATCACACAAGCACCCAAACTAGCAATATGAATAGAAAATATAGCAACAATTTCTATACCATATCACACACCTTCTCATATGCACATTCAACAGCTCTTTCGTGTGTTTCGAACATTTAAGATTATTGTGTTATACGCAGCTTTGGTTTGTCTTAATTGTTCCACAATTCAAAGCTGATTGTGCTTTTAGCTGGCTACTCGAGCTGGCTACTCGAGCTGGCTACCATGAAATCAAAGGGGTTTCAATAAAATAAATAACTAAAATCTGTTGAAATGTCTGAAGTACGAAATGTAAGTTTTTATTTAGTATTTACTTAAAAACTTAAATTTAATTCTATAGTAAATAAATGGAAATTGCAGATTTTATTAGAATTATCGAGCAAAACGGACTTCTTCATTTTCTTTTTAAACACTAGTCCAAGTGTATTAAGCTCAAGGGATGAAGTGCATCAGCATGGATATAGTGGAAATTTTATGGTAACGATCAATAATTGTTCCGTTAAAGATTATTTGATTGGTATTTGCGCATAAAAAATACAATTGCTATATATTAATTATGTTTCATATTTTAATAGATTTGTTAATAAAATCCAATCAGCAAATACAAAATAACCGTGGTGGTCACAATTGAACGAGAGCAATGAAGGAAATTTACATATTTTTGTGGTATATGGCAAATATAAATACTTTTCGCGAATTTGGTATTTGTTTTGGCATACCAAAAGCTTCTGTATGGAGAATAATTGAAAGAACTAGTGTTTAGCTTATATCAATTGCAAAATATCCGTTCGTGATTGACAGCACACATGTTAAAATAAATGTACCTCACCTTAGCAATTAGGCTTATTTCAAAAGGAAGCATGAATATAGCTTAAACTTGCAAGCAGTTTGCAATGGTTTTTTTTAAACGTGTATGTTGGAGAGCCTGTTTCGTTATGTATTGTTCTGTTTTAATTAAATAAATGTATTCAACTTAATGTTTATATATTCATTTCAAATTAATTGATTTTCATAAATTATCAAACAACACTTTTTTAATAATAATAAAACGTAAATAATTAAAGTAATAATTTTAATTAATATTAATAATTTTAATTTATAGTAATAGTAATAATTAAAACATTACTTCAAACAAAGAAATAAATAATAATGACATATTAAATAAATAAGTACATAAAAAATATAATAAATAAATAAAATCTATAATAAATATATATAAATGTAGATTTGTTTATAATTTTACTACACCGTTGCATTGCATTGCCAACCTCATTTGCATTAAAATACGTTCCACTTTTATCTTTTACATACATTCCACATTGAACCAGAAAGTGAACCAGGGCCCTGTTTGCAATCCATACATTATTTACTTTTTCCTACTGCAAGAACGTATGAGTGACTTTTTTTTTGCAAAGTAAAAGTGAAAAGCGTTGCACCAAAGACTTAACATAATTTACTTTGCACTTTGCAAATAAAAATTTGACTGCAAAGTCTTTGCATAAAATGCAAAGCAAAGCGTTGCACCAAAAAATTAGATCACTTTCATTTTGTATTGGTTTTTGAAAGCATTTCGATTCTGTATGTATACTTGTTTTTTGTTTGTTTGATATTTTGATGCTATGAGTACATGATTTATGCATAGTATGTACTTATGAGTTTAATTTTTGTTTAAAATAAAAGTATTTTAAATAATATTTTATTTTAATAATTTATATTATTACAATTTGTAATATTTGTATAATTTTAGTACAATTATATGTTATACATAAAACAAAACACAAAATTTTTGTATATGATTTCTTTTATTGACATTGAATCCTAGATAAAGAAGTTGTGTATATCCATAGAGACAATTTTTATACTTTTAATTTATTTTGCTGTTTGAAAAGTTATAGAAAAAGAATTTATATGTAAGGAGTATGAGTTGTTTTAACAACAATTATATTGAAAAACAAAGTTAACAAATATAATAAGTTGCTTTTATATAAAAATTTAGTTGAAAATCTGTCATTATTATTTAATTTTAAAATATTATAAGTTATTAAAGTATTGTTTACTTGTCGCTGTGTATTATCCTAATACAAAAGAAACCTACGCATAAAGGGCCTAAATTATTGATTTTATTTAGAACATTTTTCTTAATTTATACAAAATTATCTTAAAACTAACTTAACTAATTTTACTATCAACGTTAAAATAATATGATGTCTGTTATCACTAATTTTAGTGGACTATATTATTTTTAATTACATTTCAAACAAGGTTCAAAAAACGACGCAAGTCCAGGCACTTATGATTTTTTCTTCTATTGTCTTTAGAAATATATTTTTATTATCATAATTAGATACGGATAATTAGATATTTAAAAATGTTACAATGTTAGCTATTATAGAATATTTTTTACCCATGTTTTTTCTTAGTTCATAATTCGGAGAATTTGAACGATAAAAGACTTATAATAATAATAAACTGTTCATTATAATAAATAAGTGTTCATGCTTGAACCATAATTCACATAAAATATTTATATTTTTTTTTAGAAACTGAACTCTTTAATTCACAATTTAAAAGTATTGTCCGGTAATATATCCCTTTAATTATTGCAACTAAATTTATTTCAAAAACAGCAATAATATTTGCTTAAACTAATTTTCTATTTCTATTTTTTTAAAACTATTTTTATTTATTTATTAATTATTTATTTCGCATTTTGTCTTTTATTAATATACATAAGAAACTTTTCTTTCGTGTAAAGCAATCATTTGCAAAATTTGCAGGGTGAATTAATCATTTACAATTTTTTTGTAAAGTTTTGCAGTTTACTTTTGCAAAGCGCAAAGTAAAAAGTATTGGTGCAACAGAAAATGCAAAAAAACCAGTTTTTTGTCAAATATTTCACTTTTCTTTTCATACTTTACTTTTCATTGAAAAGTACATTGGTGCAACCATTGAGTAAAAATATTAGAACAAAAATTAATTGTACATTAAAATATAAAACATAAATAGATATTTAACAACATGGTGTTTATTAACATACTTCATGTTATCATGGCTAGTACAGGTCATAGTACTATCTTCACTGCCATATATATTAATATCATTTGCACTAACAACAACTATGGTTCGGCTACTGCCGGTGTTTACTCACCTCATAATAGGCAAAATTCATATCAAACTATATGAGACTAGTATAAAATTTCATCAAAAATCAAATTTATAATAATTTGGAAAAAGTTGTGCATTGCATGCACACAAAGTCAATCATATATTTTAGAAAAAATGTATACAAAAAGCAAAGACTATTTCTTTGAATTTGTGTGTTTGTGTGTCCATTCAACACTAAACAATGCTTCTTCGTGTTTAACTACTATTGAACGCCCTTTCCTCTCTATTTCCTCTTAACACAAAAGAAACCAAATTTTGTAAATATAGAAACAAAAAATTGCACTTCACTGATTGCACTTTCGTCTTGATGCAGTACAACTATGGAAGCATAACTTCGCAAAAAAGAAAATTGTTAACATATAAATCACACAAGCACCCAAACTAGCAATATGAATAGAAAATATAGCAACAATTTCTATACCATATCACACACCTTCTCATATGCACATTCAACAGCTCTTTCGTGTGTTTCGAACATTTAAGATTATTGTGTTATACGCAGCTTTGGTTTGTCTTAATTGTTCCACAATTCAAAGCTGATTGTGCTTTTAGATGGCTACTCGAGCTGGCTACCATGAAATCAAAGGGGTTTCAATAAAATAAATAACTAAAATCTGTTGAAATGTCTGAAGTACGAAATGTAAGTTTTTATTTAGTATTTACTTAAAAACTTAAATTTAATTCTATAGTAAATAAATGGAAATTGCAGATTTTATTAGAATTATCGAGCAAAACTGACTTCTCCATTTTCTTTTTAAGCACTAGTCCAAGTGTATTAAGCTCAAGGGATGAAGTGCATCAGCATGGATATAGTGGAAATTTTATGGTAACGATCAATAATTGTTCCGTTAAAGATTATTTGATTGGTATTTGCGCATAAAAAATACAATTGCTATATATTAATTATGTTTCATATTTTAATAGATTTGTTAATAAAATCCAATCAGCAAATACAAAATAACCGTGGTGGTCACAATTGAACGAGAGCAATGAAGGAAATTTACATATTTTTGTGGTATATGGCAAATATAAATACTTTTCGCGAATTTGGTATTTGTTTTGGCATACCAAAAGCTTCTGTATGGAGAATAATTGAAAGAACTAGTGTTTAGCTTATATCAATTGCAAAATATCCGTTCGTGATTGACAGCACACATGTTAAAATAAATGTACCTCACCTTAGCAATTAGGCTTATTTCAAAAGGAAGCATGAATATAGCTTAAACTTGCAAGCAGTTTGCAATGGTTTTTTTTAAACGTGTATGTTGGAGAGCCTGTTTCGTTATGTATTGTTCTGTTTTAATTAAATAAATGTATTCAACTTAATGTTTATATATTCATTTCAAATTAATTGATTTTCATAAATTATCAAACAACACTTTTTTAATAATAATAAAACGTAAATAATTAAAGTAATAATTTTAATTAATTTTAATAATTTTAATTTATAGTAATAGTAATAATTAAAACATTACTTCAAACAAAGAAATAAATAATAATGACATATTAAATAAATAAGTACATAAAATAAATAATAAATAAATAAAATCAATAATAAATAAATATAAATGTAGATTTGTTTATAATTTTACTACACCGTTGCATCGCATTGCCAACCTCATTTGCATTAAAATACGTTCCACTTTTATCTTTTACATACATTCCACATTGAACCAGAAAGTGAACCAGGGCCCTGTTGCACCAACACTTTTTACTTTTCACTTTGCAAAACTTATGAGTGACTTTTTTTTGCAAAGTAAAAGTGAAAAGCGTTGCACCAAAGACTTAACATAATTTACTTTGCACTTTGCAAATAAAAATTTTACTGCAAAGTCTTTGCATAAAATGCAAAGCAAAGCGTTGCACCAAAAAATTAGATCACTTTCAGTTTGTATTAGTTTTTGAAAGCATTTCGTTTCTGTTTGTACATTTTTTTTTTGTTTGTTTGATATTTTGATGCTATGAGTACATGATTTATGCATAGTATGTACTTATGAGTTTAATTTTTGTTTAAAATAAAAGTTTTTAAAATAATATTTTATTTTAATAAATTTTATTATTACAATTTGAAATATTTGTATAATTTTAGTACAATTATATGTTATACATTAATACAAAACACAAAATTTTTGTATATGATTTCTTTTATTGACATTGAATCGTAGATAAAGAAATTGTGTATATCCATAGAAACAATTTTTATGCTTTTAATTAATTTTGCAGTTTGAAAAGTTATAAAAAAAGAATTTAAATGTAAAGCGTATGAGTATGAGTTGTTTTAACAACAATTATATTGAAAAACAAAGTTAACAAATGTAATAAGTTACTTTTATATAAAAATTTAGTTGAAAATCTGTCATTATTTAATTTTAAAATATTATAAGTTATTAAAGTATTGTTTACTTGTCGCTGTGTATTATCCTAATACAAAAGAAACCTACGCATAAAGGATCTAAATTACTGATTTTGTTTAGAACATTTCTTTCAATTTATACAAAATTACCTTAAAACTAACTTAACTAATTTTACTATCAACGTTAAAATAATATGTTGTCTGTTATCACTAGTTTTAGTGGACTATATTATTTTTAATTACATTTCAAACAAGGTTCAAAAAACGACGCAAGTCCAGGCACTTATGATTTTTTCTTCTATTGTCTTTAGAAATATATTTTTATTATCATAATTAGATATGGATAATTAGATATTTAAAAATGTTACAATGTTAGCTATTATAGAATATTTTTTACCCATGTTTTTTCTTAGTTCATAATTCGGAGAATTTGAACGATAAAAGACTTATAATAATAATAAACTGTTCATTATAATAAATAAGTGTTCATGCTTGAACCATAATTCACATAAAATATTTATATTAAATGTATTATAAAGTTTTTTTAGAAACTGAACTCTTTAATTCACAATTTAAAAGTATTGTCCGGTAATATATCCCTTTAATTATTGCAACTAAATTTATTTCAAAAACAGCAATAATATTTGCTTAAACTAATTTTCTATTTCTATTTTTTTAAAACTATTTTTATTTATTTATTAATTATTTATTTCGCATTTTGTCTTTTATTAATATACATAAGAAACTTTTCTTTCGTGTAAAGCAATCATTTGCAAAATTTGCAGGGTGAATTAATCATTTACAATTTTTTTGTAAAGTGTTGCAGTTTACTTTTGCAAAGCGCAAAGTAAAAAGTATTGGTGCAACAGAAAATGCAAAAAAAACAGTTTTTTGTCAAATATTTCACTTTTCTTTTCATACTTTACTTTTCATTGAAAAGTACATTGGTGCAACCATTGAGTAAAAATATTAGAACAAAAATTAATTGTACATTAAAATATAAAACATAAATAGATATTTAACAACATGGTGTTTATTAACATACTTCATGTTATCATGGCTAGTACAGGTCATAGTACTATCTTCACTGCCATATATATTAATATCATTTGCACTAACAACAACTATGGTTCGGCTACTGCCGGTGTTTACTCACCTCATAATAGGCAAAATTCATATCAAACTATATGAGACTAGTATAAAATTTCATCAAAAATCAAATTTATAATAATTTGGAAAAAGTTGTGCATTGCATGCACACAAAGTCAATCATATATTTTAGAAAAAATGTATACAAAAAGCAAAGACTATTTCTTTGAATTTGTGTGTTTGTGTGTCCATTCAACACTAAACAATGCTTCTTCGTGTTTAACTACTATTGAACGCCCTTTCCTCTCTATTTCCTCTTAACACAAAAGAAACCAAATTTTGTAAATATAGAAACAAAAAATTGCACTTCACTGATTGCACTTTCGTCTTGATGCAGTACAACTATGGAAGCATAACTTCGCAAAAAAGAAAATTGTTAACATATAAATCACACAAGCACCCAAACTAGCAATATGAATAGAAAATATAGCAACAATTTCTATACCATATCACACACCTTCTCATATGCACATTCAACAGCTCTTTCGTGTGTTTCGAACATTTAAGATTATTGTGTTATACGCAGCTTTGGTTTGTCTTAATTGTTCCACAATTCAAAGCTGATTGTGCTTTTAGCTGGCTACTCGAGCTGGCTACTCGAGCTGGCTACCATGAAATCAAAGGGGTTTCAATAAAATAAATAACTAAAATCTGTTGAAATGTCTGAAGTACGAAATGTAAGTTTTTATTTAGTATTTACTTAAAAACTTAAATTTAATTCTATAGTAAATAAATGGAAATTGCAGATTTTATTAGAATTATCGAGCAAAACGGACTTCTTCATTTTCTTTTTAAACACTAGTCCAAGTGTATTAAGCTCAAGGGATGAAGTGCATCAGCATGGATATAGTGGAAATTTTATGGTAACGATCAATAATTGTTCCGTTAAAGATTATTTGATTGGTATTTGCGCATAAAAAATACAATTGCTATATATTAATTATGTTTCATATTTTAATAGATTTGTTAATAAAGTCCAATCAGCAAATACAAAATAACCGTGGTGGTCACAATTGAACGAGAGCAATGAAGGAAATTTACATATTTTTGTGGTATATGGCAAATATAAATACTTTTCGCGAATTTGGTATTTGTTTTGGCATACCAAAAGCTTCTGTATGGAGAATAATTGAAAGAACTAGTGTTTAGCTTATATCAATTGCAAAATATCCGTTCGTGATTGACAGCACACATGTTAAAATAAATGTACCTCACCTTAGCAATTATAGCTTAAACTTGCAAGCAGTTTGCAATGGTTTTTTTTAAACGTGTATGTTGGAGAGCCTGTTTCGTTATGTATTGTTCTGTTTTAATTAAATAAATGTATTCAACTTAATGTTTATATATTCATTTCAAATTAATTGATTTTCATAAATTATCAAACAACACTTTTTTACTAATAATAAAACGTAAATAATTAAAGTAATAATTTTAATTAATTTTAATAATTTTAATTTATAGTAATAGTAATAATTAAAAAATTACTTCAAACAAAGAAATAAATAATAATGACATATTAAATAAATAAGTACATAAAATAAATAATAAATAAATAAAATCAATAATATATAAATATAAATGTAGATTTGCTTATAATTTTACTACACCGTTGCATCGCATTGCCAACCTCATTTGCATTAAAATACGTTCCACTTTTATCTTTTACATACATTCCACATTGAACCAGAAAGTAAACCAGATCAATTGCTGGTTCACCCCATTGTTTTTGTTTTGCACGTAAAATTGAGCGGATCATGTTTGCTGAAACGCAGCTAATATTAACAAAAAGTCAAAAAGTCAATAAGACAATTTGTCGAAGTGAAATGCTGATATTTGTTAATATTTATTATCTGAGTCAATTGTAAATGACTTTGAAAAAAAAGAAATGGTAACAAGGTAAAGACTGTAAAATATGTAGAACGAATAATTTTGCGAATTACGCAAAATTATTATTACAAAATAAATTTTGATTTTTAATTAATTTTTAAAATTTTCTGGGTTATTGGGGCATGTCTAATGTAAAGGTCACATTAGAGAAAGTCTTAAGCGTAGGTGAGAGCAGCTTTATATATATATAGTCTGTTTTCTTAATTGGAGCAGTTAAGTGTTAGCAGATTGAAAAGTGATTCTTTAATGAGATCAGAGAAAAAGAGATGAGTTAAGAGAAGTGCAGTAAATAAAAGATAAAGTTAATCTTGAAATTTAAAACAAAAGTTAATCTTGAATTTGAAATTAAGAAGAAGAAAAACAATTAATAAAGATTGAAGATGCTGTTAATCAAAGATTGAAATTTTAAAATAAATTGATAAAGGCTTGATTAAAATTAATTGTATAACTGAGAATGACATTTAAACTGAGGTTTATAATTCAGTGTCTTTAATAAAAAAAAAAAAAAAAAAACATAAGATTATGAGCCAGATTTAGGAATCAGAAATGTTAAATATAATAAAAATATGTAATAAATTATATGATAACTGAAATAAAATATATAGTTTGATATACTAAATCTTTTATAGGTATGGTGCCATACAATATTTAATATACATGATTAGGGGATTCGTATATATGAGATCGAAAACACAACAAATTTGGATCAGAAAAAATTTTTCAACACCTGTCTATATGTATGTTGTAGCGATCAAATAAAACCACCCGAACCTAACACTAATTCTGTCAACCCGTCATACAGTCAATCTGTCCGACACTGGTAAAAAACAAAATATTAACATAGTTTATTATTTTCATCAGTACTGTTAAACATTACTGACAAACAAAGAAAGAAAAAAAATTCCACTGTCCAGCAAAACTAATAATAAAAAAACTTCCACAATTTTACTAAAACTACAGCAACACCTATCCCGTTTACGTGAAGTCAATAAACAATTGCACTGCAAAATCCCTAATAAGGTTGTTTACCTCTCTTCAAAATGACAAAAACAAAAGCATTCAATGTTATTTGAAATAAAAAACATTATTTTAATGGAAAGTGTGTCTTAGTTAGAATAACAAATTGTGGTTCATCACGAGGTGGTATTGGCAAATGATGGAAGACTATACAGATGACGAGAATTTCGACTATTATCAGCTTGAAATGGAACTGTTGTGTCAATTTAGGTCTTGCGATAGTGATTATGAAATTATTAGGCAAATGACGGAACGTAGGCAACAAGTCGGGGAAACGTTCGAACAATTTTACGTGGATATTCATAATTTGTCGTTTAGGATTAGGAAGAAGATACCCAAAAGAGAGTTTGTACAAATTATAAAAAGTAACTAAAGAGGAAATTTGGCTATTCTTGTGTTTTCGGAATCCTTTGCTTCGATAGCGGAACTCATCAGTGAGTGTAAAAGAGGTGAATGTCTGTTACAAGAAAACCGGAGTAGGGGGCATCCAGAATCAGAAGTTCACTATAGGGACACCGTTGAGCCGGAAATTAGGGAGAACGAAATAGTGAGTGTAGAGGCTGTTGTAGACAGCAAAATTAAACAACAGCGTTACAACTACGGATGTAATAGAAATTCTTCACCTAATTCAATAGGGGTGTCCCTCGACTCAACCCGTGGTATGTTACTCTCCTTTCCACATGAATTTGTGCTATACTAGTGGTATGCCAGGAAATCATTATAAGAAGAAAGTGATGAGTGGTGTCAAAGAGTAATGTAAATCGTCGTTTCTCTACGCGATGTTTTATATGTGATAGTTATGTATCGTATTGGGTGTTTAAAGAGGGAAACCAAGTAATGTCAGCATCACCCCGGGGAGGCTATCAAATGAAGATGAATCCGGGAAATAAGTAACTATTTTAAGAAGAGAAGTTGAGGTTCAAACGCCGGTGTTACTTGTTATAATGGAACGTAAAAGCCTACACCAGTGTAAATTAGATTATGAACGTAAAAGAGCAAAAATATTTAATGAATAGTAGGGGGTAAAGAAAATAATAGGGCAGATGTGTCGGAGTTGATTGCAACCCCAAAGGACTTTCAGTTCGATAAGGATCAACATGTTTTAACAAGTAGTCAAAATAGAAGGCTGGACATAGTTAAACAAAATTTTCCACCATTTAAGACTTTAGGATTAAGCAAAACAATGTGTGAAGAACATGTAATAGAAGCAAGAGACGAACACATACCAGTTAAACAGAGGCACTACCCAATATCGCCTGCCATACAAATACTCATGTGTGCAGAATTAGACAGGATGTTAGATATAGAAGTAATTGAAGAAAGTAATAGTAGCTGAAACTCCCCAGTAACACTGGTGATAAAAGGGGAGAAGCATAGGCTCTGTTTGGATGCTAGGAAGGTAAGTGAACGTACTATAAAAGATGCGTACCCTTTACCTCATATAGAAGGATTACTTAGTAGGTTACAGGTTACAAGATACATATCAGCCATTGACTTAAAATATGTCTTTTGGCAGATATTGTTGGAGAACAAGTCAAGGGAAAAAACTGCATTCACGGTGTCGGGGCGTCCTCTTTATTAATTCACCGTCATGCCTTTTGGGTTATGCAATGCAGCCCAAAGGATGTGTCGCTTAATGGATAAGGTGATACCAGCGAGGCTCCGTGAAAGTGTGTTTGTGTATCTTGATGACGTGTTAGTATGCCCTGTAGATTTTAAATCATACCTCAAACTCTTAGAGGCGGTAGCTACCCGTTTAACTAGAAATAAGCTTACAATAAACGTAGAGAAGAGCAAATTTTACTATAAAGAAGTCAAGTACCTAGTGTTCATAGTAGGCGACGGTTGTTTGCGAACCGATAAAGGTAAAATTACAGCTATGGAAGAATTTCCTGAACCAAAGACACTTACACTTACATAACACTTACATAATAAAAAAACAAAATTCAAGTTTATCAGTGAAACCAAAAAAAAAGAAATTAGAATAATGTACGCTACATACAATTTTATTTAATTTGTGAAGAAATTTTTGAACTGATCTTGCCACATAACCGTTGAGTTAAGACAATCACTACATAGTTGTTTTGGTTCTCTTCGTATGTCTGTGAACCAGTAACTGGTAACAGTGAATTTTTATAAATTAGATGGCTGTGAATTAACAAAATCACTTATTCACTGGCAGGAACGAGACAGCAAAGAACAACCTACTGAAGGGCAAAAACCACATATTGAAGAAAAAATTTTTTTTGGTGAGGAATTAGTTGCTCTAAGTAATCT
Organism: Teleopsis dalmanni; assembly: GCF_002237135.1. Classification (NCBI taxonomy): domain Eukaryota; kingdom Metazoa; phylum Arthropoda; class Insecta; order Diptera; family Diopsidae; genus Teleopsis; species Teleopsis dalmanni. Next base: position 123,743,098 of record NC_051846.1, on the reverse strand, counting down.
CATTTTACCAATTTAGTTATTTAAATTTAGTGTTACATATTTGAAACTCACCTTTTCTTTCTTTCTTCTTTTTTTGTTTATTTTAATTTGAATATATCTTAAATATAGAATCTAAAATGGTTTTGTTGTTGTTTTTTTATTTTTGAAATATTATTTAAATATATTATATCAAAAAAAATGTAAGAAGAGAAAAATTATTTCACATAGCTTAAGATCAGAAATGACAGCGATTTCACAGAGGCTCTTGAAATTCATAGGATACCTATGAGTGAGATTTCCAAATTTTATTTAAAACAAAAATTCAGTAATTTACAAACAACCAAAAGAAATATATTATTGGTTTCAGACTGACTTTTAAATTCCCCTCTTTTTAATTTGTCCAATTATTATAATAGCAAAAATATTGTTGCAAGCTTTGTCTTTGCCACATTTGTGGCAAATAGTGTTATAATCTAGTATGTTTTGCATTAGTTTAAGCAATCTTAAATAATGAAATGTAAACAAAATTTAGTTTAATATAAACTGTCAATCGTGTCGGTTGTATTTACTTCAGTTGGCGACGAGGATAAAAATCTGCAATTATTCAATTGCTTTCACGCTTATTTCGTACCGTTCAATTTTACATACAATCATGCCGGGCGAAAGTGAAATTTATAAGCAATTGCTTAAAGAACAACAAGAGTTCTCAAAAAATTTACTGAAACAACAACGTGAGTGGATGGACTCAATGTTCCAAAAAGAAGGTACTGCCGGTGTATCTGAAAGAAATCACAACATTGTTCCAGTATTTCACAAATTTTCAAAAGAACAGCAAACCTGGGAATCGTACTTAGAACAACTTAACCAACATTTTTTAGCATATTCAGTTCAGTGCAGTGAAAAACAAAAATCATTTTTCTTGTCTTGGATTGGCACAGAAAATTTTGAGCTGCTAAAAAATCTTTTCGGTAACACGAAAGTACAAGAACAATCTTTCGAATATATAACGGAAAAACTAAGGGATCATTTCCAGTCGAAACGACATGTGGTCGCTGCACGTTACGATTTTTTCAAAAGGGAAATGAAGCCACATCAGTCATACAGAGAGTGGGTAGCCGATCTTCGCGGATTGGCAAGAGAGTGTAACTTTTCATGCTCAGCCCAGAATTGTTTGCACAATTTCGTGGATGATATGATTCGTGACCAAATTATTATACGTACACCTCACGATGCTGTGCGCACGGCTGCGTTCCAAAAGCCCCAGCCGACACTTGCTGATGTTTTGCAGATTGCAGAATTGTACGAAACAACCACTAAAACGGTGTCAATAATTAAAGAACAAACGATCGAAAACTCAATGCCTGTTAATTCAGTTGGTACAATTATAAAAAAACCGGGTGTTTTCAACAATAACAATAATAAAGTAAAATTCCAATCATGTTCTGGCTGTGAAAACTCTCATGCAAGAGAAAACTGTAAATTTAGAAATGCTGTATGCAATAGATGTAGCAAAATTAGACATATTGCGCCAGTGTGCATGTCAAAACAAAACAAGAACAACAAACGTAATTCAGGTGATGAAAACAAGAAGAAAGATTACCGTCGTAAAAGTCACAACATTGGTACTGTTGAAACAATTAACAGTTTAACAGGTATTGTAAAAACTGAAAGCAATAAGAATTACATTGACTTGGAAATTTATAATAAAATTGTGTCTTTCCAAATGGATTCTGGTGCAACAGTTTCTTTAATAAATAAGCGAACATTCAAAACTCTAAATTGCCCAAAGTTGCGAAATTGTACAAAAACCTTATTTGGTTTTGGCAAAAATGAAATTCCAGTGCTTGGTGAACTTTGCGTAGATATCAAATGTGGCGGAAAAGAAAGGGAAGTGGTAATCGTTGTCGTGGATGTCGAAAACTGTAACAATTTATTCGGTTTCGATTTATTCAAAGAATTCGGGTTTGAGATTCAGCAAATTTGTAACATTACTGAAAGTGAGTCACACAGAATTAGCGAGCTGTGTAAGAAATGTGGTGATATTTTTGAACCAGCTCTTGGCACAATAAAAAACATTAAGGTCAGTATTTTTTTAAAGCCAAATGCACATCCGAAATTTTACAAAAGCCGACAAATTCCATTTTCGCAAATGTCACTTTTCAAGAAAGCAGTCGATCGATTGACAAATGCGGGTATTTGGAAACCTGTGAAGTTTTCCCAATGGGCTTCGCCTATTGTACTAGCGCCAAAAGCTGATGGTTCCATAAGAATTTGTGGGGATTTTAAATAAGCAGAGTCAATGCGCAAATTGACATTGAACAATATCCTTTGCCCATACGCGAAAGTCTTTTCCATAAAATTAATTGCGGTCAACATTTTACAAAAATTGACCTTAAGGATGCGTATTTACAAATGGAAGTCGACGATGAAGCAAAAACAATAATGGTTGTCAACACTCCACTTGGGTTATTCCAATACCAACGTTTACCGTTTGGGATTGCAAGCGCTCCAGCTATATTCCAAAGATATCTTGAGCAGTTACTTTAAGGCATAGAAGGTTGCGCAAATTATCTCGATGACATCATCATCTCCGCACCTACATTTCAACAACACATCAGCCGCCTAGAACAAGTACTTTGTATTTTGCAACAAAATGTTATCAGGTACAAGCAAGAAAAATGTTTCTTTCTGCGAGATAAAATCGAATATCTCGGGCGTCAAATTAGTGCAAAAGGTATATTGCCAGATGAGTCAGGACTAACAGCAGTCAAAAACCTGCAGCCGCCTAAAGATCTAAAGCAAGCAGAAGCATTCATGGGTAAGGTAAACTATTTCCATAATTTTATACCTAATTTTTCGCAATTATCCGCGCCAATCAAGATGCTGCGCCGAAAAAATGTAAAATTCACATGGGGTACAGCACAACAACAAACATTTATAGCTCTTAAAACGCATATTCTCAATGCAGCGCAATTAGCACATTATCAGGAAGATTTACCGTTGGTTCTAGCTACAGATGCCTCCTCCTATGGCATAGGAGTTGTGCTCTCGCATACGTACGTTGACGGTACAGAAAGGCCTATTGCTTTTGCATCTAAAACTCTCGACATTCATCAACGACGATATAGTCAGATAGAGAAGGAAGGGCTAGCTATCGTTTTTGGAGTCAAGCGTTTCCATCAATATTTATACGGAAGAAGATTCACCTTAGTTACTGACCACAAACCTCTTGTTAGCATTTTGAATCCAATTCATCAGTTGCCGTCGATGACGTCACATCGTTTACAGCGATGGGCTATTATACTAATGGCTTATCAGTATGATGTTCGGTATCGTAAAACTACTGAGCATGGAAATGCCGATGCTTTATCTCGTTTACCTGTTGGTGAAGATAAAACTTTTCATCATGAAGAATCCTGTTTCAACATCAATGAACTTAACACACCTATCGACGCCAAAAATGACCCAATTCTTCGCCGAGTTTATTTTCTCGTTGCAAACGGTTGGCCTAAAAAGCTAATGCCACAAGATGCTGATCTTCGATCATTTTTCAATCATCGCTTTGCTTTAATATTAAACAACAATTTGCTTTGCCTCCAGACGGAGTACAACCGGGTTGTCATTCCAGCCTCCCTTAAGCAGAAAGTTCTTAAACTTCTTCATGATGGTCATTGGGGAGTATCGAGAATGAAACAGCTAGCTCGACAACATGTCTAGTGGACTGATATTGACAAAGACATCGCACAATTAACTGAAAATTGTGATGTGTGCAAAATTGCAAATCCTGTTCACGCACGTGAATACGTAAGCTGGCCTGAAGCTGATCGACCTTGGGAGAGAGTACATATCGACTTTGCTGGTCCATTTTGTAATTCAATGTGGCTAATTTGTGTCGACGCTTTCTCGCAATTTCCGTTCGTTGTACAACTATCTACAACAACAACGGTTGACACCGTATCAGCATTGTCTTCTATATTTTCTCTGGAAGGTATACCAGAAACCATCGTAAGTGACAATGGTCCGCAATTTACAGCTGAAGCATTCAAACATTTTTGCTCAAAACTTGGCATCAAACATATAACAACAGCGCCGTTTCATCCAGCCTCAAACGGGTTAGCCGAACGATTCGTCAGATCTTTTAAAACTGCTGTTAAGAAAAACATTGACGATGGATTGTCTCTCAAATTTGTTGTATCAAAATACCTTGCAACATATCGTGCAATGCCGAATGCTGAAGGTAAATCACCTGCAGAACTTTTACATGGAAGGCCTGTTCGTACCCTGTTGAGTCAACTGTTTGAATCGCCTAGGAAGCACCGTGAAGCTTCGAAACGGAAAATGAAATTCAGTCTAAAGCAACTCGTCTTCGCTCGAAACTATGCAAGAGGGGAAAAATAGATAAAAGGAGTTATTGTGAAACAACTTGGTAAAATGGTTTACCGAGTGAACACATTTTTTGGTTACATCAAACGTCTCGTTAATCAGCTTAAAACTAGAAGTAGCTCTGACCTCTCTTCACAACCAATTTTTGAATTCGCTCCAAATTTCATCAATGCCACACCGCCTTTTAACGTTCTACCGAAGTAGTTCAACTTCGAAAAAGTGGTCGTATTCGGAAGGATGTAAATCGATTTGAATCCGACGATTTTAGGAAAACTTAAACCTTGTCAAAAATTAAGGGCGGAGAAAGAGTTATAATCTAGTATAATTTTGCATTAGTTTAAGCAATCTTAAATAATGAAATGTAAACAAAATTTAGTTTAATATAAACTCAAATAGGGTGTCAGAAATTCAAAGGTCCCCCAAATCTGCTTCAAGGTGCAACTAACCGGCCAAAAAATTGTCATTTTCCATTTTCAACAGATAAAAAAGTTTAGAGCAACAAAAGGTCAAGACAGAACTTTTGGCGGTTGAAAATGAACCTTATGCCATTTGAAAACTAATCTGTAACCAATCATCTTATGCAACAGTTCTGAGAATTTTCGCTTACATTCTACGTTTCGTATCTAAAAAAATAAGAGAGCTATCGCTTTTATTTTGACCCTTAAGAAACTAAATTGGGTTTGTTTATTAAATTCATTCAAAAATAAGTATTCAGGAATAAGATCCAAAGGACGAACAAGTCATTAAGACTACCAGCCAGCATTCAAAATCTGATTCCATTCATTTATTCATAATTTTTTTTCGTATATGGGTCATTCTTTTACAACTCGGACACCTTTTTGACCTCATGATCTCCGATTTGGCTGAAATTTTTATGAGCTCCTTTCATAAAATAAGAAGACCCGTATCTCGGGAAAAAATTTTGTGATTTTTTTCTTAGGAGATATGGATCCATGGGGTTTTGAAAATTGGCATAGTAGACACATTTTCAAATGGCTATATCTCAAGTTCTATAAAAGGTAGAAACTTGAAATTTACAGCGTTTCAAAGATAATTGATAGCACTTTTATAAAATTCTTTAAACAATTATAATTGTTTATATTTAAGTACTAATATTAACTATAAAATTTCAAAAAAAAATTTTTTTTAAAATATATCTCCAGAGATTCCATTTTTTATATTTTATTTAGATTTAGTTTTAAATTTTACTATGAAACACCCTTGTTAGGTAGTCACCTTGTCGTGGTGTTGGGGCTTATTGTGGACTGAAGCATGTCATGTAAAAGTCATGACATGATGACCTTTCATGTGGCATGATTCAGCACACAAACTAAGAACTGCCGCCAACGCACAGGTTGAAAGTAGGTATCTACGATTCCGGATCAGTCGTTGAGGCTAGCTAGTGGACTTTAATAGACACTTGCTAATTAGTCAGTTCTTTTAGGCAAAATATGGCTTTATAAAGCCAAAACTCGTCAGTGAACAAATGGACCACGACTTGTTGGAGGGGGCATCTGGTCCTCTACCCGACAAGCCGGAGGAGATGGACATTCCACTTAGCCAAGAGTCGGCTGGAATGTCCATTTCCTCGGAACAGGAGAGAGATCTTCTTGAGCCTGGTCCAACCAAAAAGACTCAAACAAGAGTGAAGCTATCCGGTGCTGGACGCAAAAGGTTGAAGGTTTTACTTGCCAAGGGCATCCTGCTGGAAACAGCAAGGTCCTTAGCAGTAAAGCCGGCCACCGCGACCAACGAAGGACAGGCAACACCTAAACGATCTCGATCGGACAGCTCTACACTAACATCGAGCTCCAAACCGACAAAGCGGATTGCATTACAGGGCAAAAAAGTTGATAACAAATCAACAGTGCCTGCAACTGCTTTGTCGATTTTCAGCAAGATAAAGGAAGTAGAGACCTCACACGGGGGCAAACCTGGTCCCAGTAATGAGGTGGCAATGGTATCTGTGGGGCAGACTAATGAGGAAATTGGCAACGTGCAGAAATGCATCCTCGACAAGATGTATGAGATTTGTCGAGCTCCTGGGGTGAAGCTTCAGTCAGTCGGTTACAGTCTAAAGCCCAGATGGTTTACCATCAATTGCATGGACGACGAGACTTTAACCTGGTCTAAAGAGACAATTTCAGCCTTGAAGTCGTGGGAAGGAGCCCAGCTGAAGGTAGTGGACGAGGTAGAAGTGCCAAAATCCGAAATCTATGTTGGCTACTTCCCAGGCTCAGCTTCCTGGCAAAGTGACCGAATTTTGGGACAAATTGAGTGCCAAGATTCGGGCATGCGTGTCAGGGACTGGCGGGTGCTCCACAGGCTTAAAAAGGGCGATCTCGTCGAGATGGCGATTGCTCTGGACCCTTTATCGCCCGAAATGGTAGTAAAGCTGGGCAATAAAATCTTTTATGGACTTAGTAGTGCCGTGCTGAGACCAAGACACAAGGGAAACAGAGCAAAGGAAGCGGTTGACGATGACCAACCGTCAACATCTGCGGCTCGTGCTCAGCAAAGCAATCAAAACCCGTAAACGGGCTTAAACTCCGGGGGACCATCATTGAGAGGGGGCAGAGTCCGTGCCCAAAGCCGAAAACCTTCCACTCTCTCTGGTCGTCTCAGGAAATGGGAAAGGAAAGATCCGGAGGCCACGGAACTGCTGCGCGGTACGAAGGGCGGCAAGGTCCGCAAGGGTCAGTCTGGGATATAATGTCCCGGACTCCGCCTCATCCGCAAAATTGCTGGAGGCAGCTTCATTGCCTCCAAATTAACCTCCATCGGGCGATAGCAGTTCCATACAGGCACAGTGCCTTGGTGGAACAACACTGTCTGGATTTTGTGGCCATTCAAGAACCATGGGCCATAAATGCGCGCATAAACGGTCTACAGACAAAAACATGTAAGTTAATCTATGATAGTAATGTTGATCGTCCCAGAGCGGCGATAATGATTAACAAAACCATTAAATCTCTTCCAATTATAGAGCTCATACAGCGTGATCTTGTGGCAGTACAGGTAGAAATGCCTAGTACTAGGGGAACGAGAAAAATTGTTTTTGCATCTCTGTACCTACCTGGCGACGCAGAGGAAGCGGTGTCTCTCGAGCTCCAGCAGCTTACAGAATACTGCCGTATCCGAAATATACAGTGGGTAATGTGCTGCGATGCCAATGCACACCATACAGTATGTGGAAGCACGAACACCAATATACGAGGTGAGTTACTTTTTGATTTTATTACAACTAACAATATAATGGTGGTAAGTAGAGGTAATGAACCTACTTTTGTAAATGCGATAAGGGGAGAGGTACTAGATCTCACTTTAGAAAGCACATTTATGTCTCATAACATTTCAAATTGGAGGGTGTTGGGGGAAAACTCCTTATCAGATCACCGCTACATACGTTTTGATTTGGAAATGTTAGAAAGACCAACTGGTCTCTATATAACTTCAATTTAGGACAAAACATTAGTTGTCTTGGAGATAGAATTTCTAATTGTCAGGAACTAAATCTTGAGGTTAACAAACTTGAAAATATTATTACAGGGGCTTTTGAAAACAGCTGCGAACTGGTCAAAAAGAAACGTTGTAGGAACGTCCCATGATGGAATAGGGAACTGGACATTTTGCGCAAAAAAGCCCGCTAGCTCCTTAACAGAGCCAAGTCCAGCGGGGATTGGGCATCTTATAAGAGTGCCTTAACGGCTTATAATAAGGAATTGAGAAAATCAAAGAGGGAATCATGAAGGAGGCACTGCGAGGAGATTGAAACACTTCCCGCGGCTGCGAGACTCCAGAAATCTCTCAACAAGGACCACTCAAATAGCCTCTCTACACTAAAGAAGGCTGACGGAAGCTTTACGGAAAGCCTGGAAGAAACGGGACAGCTTTTGCTGGACACTCATTTTCCAGGCTGTGCCATGTATACTGAGACTACGGAAACCTTCGAGATCTTTCACTGGCTCGTAAAATCTTCACAGTCAATAAAACTAAATGAGCCATTTCCACTTTCAGCCCGTTGAAATCCCCTGGTATCGACAATATACAACCGTGTCTTCTTCAGAAAGGCGTTGATATATAAGCACCGATATTAACAAACTTATTTAGGATAACTCTAGAGCTAGGCGTGATACCTAAATATTGGACGAAGGCTAGGGTAGCTTTCATACCGAAAGCAGGCAAAAAGACGTACCACACGCCAAAAGCATTTCGACCCATTTGCCTAACTTCTTTCCTGCTTAAAGCGATGGAGAAGATTCTAGATCAATACATCAGGGAAGTCTACATTGAAGCTTCACCTTTACATATTGAACAGCATGCTTATCAGTCAGGCAAATCGACCGAGACCGCTATACACGCTTTAGACGGTAAGGAAATAGCTCTCTGCACATCGGTTGACATTACAGAAGCATTGGATAATGCAACATTGAGATCAATTGAGAAAGGAATGGTCAGGAAAGGAATACACAGACTGATCATAACATGGATTCTCAATATGCTGAAAAATAGGACGATAATGTTTGAAATGGGGGCGAAGAGATTAACAGTTAAGTCAACCATAGGATGCCCTTAAGGAGGCGTTCTATCGCCGCTCCTATGGCTAGTGGTCATTAACGAACTCCTGCTGTCTTTTAGTGACCTCGGATATGAAGTTCAGGGCTTTGCAGATGATCTGGTAATCATGGTTAGAGGCAAATTTGACTCCACCATATCCGATCGTATGCAACTAGCTCTTGATATCACTCAAAATTGGTGTCAAGAAAAAGGACTCTCGATTAATCCGAATAAAACAAACGTAGTACCCTTCACCAGAAGAAGGAAGATGAGTCTAGGGACCCTTAGTTAGGGGACACTGACTTGATTCTATCTCAGGAAATGAAATATCTAGGAGTAATTCTAGATAAAACTCTTACTTGGGAAAATCACTTATCATATGTAACTGGCAAAGCTCTAAGAGCACCTTATGCATGCCAAAGACTGTATGGCAAAACATGGGGTCTGCGACCAAAAATGATGGCTTGGTCGTACAAGACCGTAATAGTACCAATGATCACCTATGCATCCTAGGCATGGTGGTCAAAGGTAAATCAGGCGAAGGCTAAGATGACCCTCAATAAGATTCATCGAACAGCCTGCCTAAGCGTAACGGGAGCAATGAAAACGTGCCCCACAGAAGCCCTAGCAATACTTACTGGACTCACTCTATTACACATTACAGTTAAAAGGACTGCGACCAGTGCCGCACTAAGGCTTCCTTATCTATGTAATCTTAAAGAGGGCAATCTGACAGGATAAGCAAAGATTCTAGATGAAGTCTGGGACTCTCCGTGCCTTAAGGTCTTTGGCAAGATGAATGGAAAATTAGCTTTCTTCAGGGAATTCGAAGTGGTCATTAGTGACCGATCCACCTGGAGAAACAATGAAATTAACTTAAATCAGGGCTCACAATTATGGTATACTGATGGGTTCAAAATGGAAGATGGCAGTACGGGAGCAGGAGTTATAGGACCGAAATTCCGCTAAACAATCGCAATGGGAAAAACTGCATCCATTTTCCAGGCCTTGGAGTCCATGCCTTGGAGCTATGTGCAAGAGAATGCATACGAAGGGGTACCCGAGTTACCAAAATATGCATCCTTTCAGACAGCCAAACAGCTCTAAAATCTTTAGCAAAATCCTTATTCCAATCAAAGTTGGTCTGGAAATGCTTTTAAATTCTCAACACCCTAGCATCGAGGAACTACGTTACTTTTATGTGGGTACCGGGACACGAAGGGCATGAGGGCAATGAAATAGCAGACTCCCTAGCAAAGAAGGGTGCATGTACTCCTTTCATTGGTTCAGAGCCCTTCTGCGGGATAACAAATAGCTTCACAAATAGCTTATTATGTGAATGGGAGAAACAACATCTACTTGAACTCTGGAGAGCTCAAACAGGCATGCGACAGCCAAAAAGATTCATTGATCCTGATCACATCAAAGTTGATGCTATCCTTGGTCTTAGCAGAAACAATATTAAAATCTACACTGAACTTCTTACAGGACACTGTAGACTTAATTACCACATGAAGATTATAGGTGTGGTAGAAAGTGACTCCTGTCGACTCTGTCATGAGGAGAAGAAAACATCAGAACATGTTCTATGCAACTGCCTAGCGGTTGCAAGACGTAGACTCGATTACCTTGAATGCGGGATATTAGTCCCAAGTCAAATAGGTAAAATTAAGCCCACAGCATTTACAATATTTATAAATAGTCTAAAATTGTCCTAGTTGGGCCTTTAGGCGCACAATAGATCTTTCAGGTCGGGGTGCTTCAATAGTCTATTACTTAAATAAATACCATGAAACATAAATTTTCGAGATGCCAACTTTTTTTGAAATTTTTTAATATTTTTTTTTTTCCCGCAAAACACATCAAGCACATGCAGACTACATTTCCATTGAATAAATTTTCAAAGAATATACTTCATATATTCTTATATAATATTTATAATATTTTTGATTTTGATTAGTAATAAAATTCTACATAAAACCGAAAAATTTCAGGACGATATTGTAATTAGAAGTACTTTTAAAAATTTATTTATCCTTCATATCACACCAAACACATACACACGATTTTTCAGTAAAAAAAAAAGGAATATGTCACACAAATTTTTTTTATTTTTGATTCAAATTAATATATAAATTTTACTTCAAAAATAAATATTTCCACTGTGATATTTATTTTAGAAGTAATTAAATAACATTAATTAATTAGGTGTTCTTTACGTTACTCATACGCACCAAAGTACCATAAAATCAATTTTCGAAGGAAAACGATACAAAAACTTTTACTTTTTATTTCTGAATTGAATTTATCATTAAATTCTGCATAAAAATGAAACTTTTAAGGACGTTAGTATTATCAGGAGTATTTTTATTGAATAAATAAAACACAAATTTAAAATTTTTAATATTCCTCCGGATAACTCTAAGAATAGCGATGCGATGACTCGCATCAATTTTAAAAAATCTGCAGGAAAAGCTTAATGGCACAGCAGATGGAACTATGAAAATAAAAATATTGGGTGTGATACATAATTGGACTATCCGAAAGGGTCACGACTTGCTTCTCAAACGCTACAAAACAGAAAACAGTCAAGTAATGCCTGGGAAAAAAAATCTGCGTATCCTTACAAATTGACGGAAAAAGAGCACAAATGCAAAAACAGCTCATTCTAAACAATTTGAAAGAGTTGCATACTCTTTTCAAACTCAACCATCCGGATCTTGAATGTAATTTTTCAAAATTTGCATCATTACGACCACAACATTGCGTTCTAGCAGGAACAAGCCGCACACATTCAGTTTGTGAGTGCTCCATACACGAAAACGTACGATTAATGCTAGATGGAGTGAATATAAAAGCACTGACTGCATGCAGTAGAAAGCCGATAAATAACTATAAAGATTGCCTGCAGCGCATAATTTGCAATATTTCACGCACAGAATGTTTTCTAGGAACCTGCGCCAAATGTCCTGGAACTGAAAATATCAATGAACAACTTTTGGAGATATTTGATGACAACATGATTCACAGTGTTACATACAAACAATGGGTTCGTGAAGAGAGAAGCACATTAAAAACGTTTACATTACCAATAGGTGAATATTTGCAATCCTTAATAGATGGTTTAGACAAATTGCTGTTGCATTCGTTTATCGTTAAAAAACAGGCAGAGTTTTTAAATGATAAGAAAAACAACTTAGCAAAAACTAAAAGCATAGTTTTCTGTGATTTTTCCGAAAATTATGCTTTTGTTGTTAAAAACTCTGTTCAAGGTATTCACTGGAATAATAATCAGGCAACAATTCATCCGTTTGCAATATACCACCGTAATGAAAATAAAAAACTACAAATAAAAAATTTTGTCTGCATATCTGACTGTTTACATCGCAACACAACTGCTCTACGTTTGTTCCAAAAATACGATATTATATTTTTCCGATGGATCGGGTTCACAATATAAAAAAAAAAATTTTATTAATTTAACTCATCACAAAGCGGACTTTGGTTTGGAAGCAGAATGGCACTTTTTTCCAACGTCACACGGTAAAGGACCATGCGATGGCTGCGATGGCTGGTACCTTAAAGAGGAATGGTGCAAGAGCTAGCCTTCAACGAATAACTAATCCAATCCAAACACCAAAGGAATTACTTAACTGGGCTAAGGAATGTTTACCAAATATTGTGTGCCATTTCTCAACGTTAAAAGGCTATGAAGTAGAAGAAAATAAGATTAAATACCGCTTTGAAGCAGCAACATCAGTTAAAGGCACATTAAAATATCACTGCTTTATTCCCAATGGCAAAAATATTTTCTACTTCAAACATTACAGATTATGTATCAATAATGAAATGAGAATTAATAAAATCAATGTAAAAACCATAAAAAAAATATTTTGTTTTTAGCTCCTTACAGTTTCTTTCCTAAAACATTTCTTATCTGTGAAGAGTATTTTTCCAACTGTAGCAAAATAACACTTCACCGAAAAAGGTAGGTGTAATTATGTGCTACAATTTTCTAGGTAGATCGATTAGTATACAACTAATTAACTTTTTAATTCACCTATATAAGAAAAAAGTTTATTAAACGGTTTAATTATGTTAAAATTCATAATTTAAAAACAGAAATGATGAGAAACTAATTTAAGATGTTAATTTGTTATGTATACATTTATTTTAGAAATAAAAAGTAAAAGTTTTTGTATTGTTTTCCTTCGAAAATTGATTTTATGGTACTTTGGTGCGTATGAGTAACGTGAAGGACACCTGATTAATTAATTTTTTTTAATTACTTCTAAAATGATATCACAGTGAAAATATTTATTTTTGAAGTAAAATTTATATATTAATTTGAATCATAAATAAAAAAAAAATTTGTGTGACATATTCCTTTTTTTTTTTACAAAAAATCGTGTGTATGTGTTTGGTGTGATATAAAGGATAAATAAATTTTTAAAAGTACTCCTAATTACAATATCGTCCAGAAATTTTTCGGTTTTATGTAGAATTTTATTATTAATTGAAATCAAAAATATTATATAAGAATATATGTAGTGTATTCTTTGAAAATACATTCAATGAAAATGTAGTCCGCATGCGCTTGATGTGTTTTGCGGGAGAAAAAAAATTATTAAAATATTTCAAAAAATAACGGTTTCCTGCAACTTTTTATTTCATAGTAAAATTTAAAACTGAATCTAAATAAAATATAAAAAATAGAATCTCTGGGGATATATTTTAAGAAAAATTTTTTTTTGAAATTTAATAGTTAATATTAGTACTTAAATATAAACAATTTTAATTGCTTAAACAGTTTTAAGTGCAATCAATTATCTTTGAAACGCTGTAAATTTCAAGTTTCTACCTTTTATAGAACTTGAGATATAGCCATTTGAAAATGTGTCTACTATGCCAATTCTCAAAACCCCATGGGTCCATATCTCCTAGGAAAAAAATCACAAAATTTTTTCCCGAGATATGGGTCTTCTTATTTTATAAAAGGAGCTCATTAAAAAAATTTCAGCCAAATCGGAGATCATGAGGTCATTTTTTGCCAAAATCCGTCCGGTTTGTAAAAGAATGACCCATATACAATCTGCATAGTGTAGGATGTCATTTACTGAATTACTTTTTTATGATTCAAAATTTCCCCTTTTATTATCGAAAAAAATGGCACTTTGTTGAGATTTATTTGCTATTTCTCCACATAACCAGTTAAAATATATATAGCAGTGTCGTTTTTTTTTACGTCAAAGGTTATACATGTAAAACTTGTAACAAATTTGATTACTAACTTTTAATTTTATTTAAAGGTTTGCCGAACGTCAAGGACTCCCAACAAAAATTTATTGCGACAATGCGACGAGTTCTGTGGGAGCAGATCGAAAGCTGAGAGAGCTGATAGAGGAATTTCGAGAACACAAGGATGATCTAACACATTATACTGTACATAAGGGCATAGACTTTGTCTTCATAAGGCCCAAGGACACTTTATTACGGAAGATTATGGAAGCGGCAATCAAATCAGCAAAACACCATTGTTGTGTCTTCAAAATAATAACAATCCCTTTATGTCAATTGTTGTAAATACTTTATATTTTTATTTATTGTTTTTCGTTAAATTTCTTTATTTCCATTTGTTTTACACTAATACACTAAACTGCAACTGGTTTATTTGCTAAGTTTAAAATTATATAAATTATACAAAATTTAATAGTGTTATTGTTGTTGACTGTTAAACAACTAAACAATGGTTGTAAAACACTTTATGTTCATCACTCTCACAGGAGTTATACCAGTTTTGTCTACTCATTAATTTTGAGAACAGTTCAAAATTGTTTATATATTTTTCTTTGCACAAATGTCTAATTACTTCTGTTTACTTCATTATGGATTAATTCACAGTTGTCATTCATCTTTAAAATTACAAAATTAATTCCAAATTTTTTTCTTTTTTTTTTCTTTTTAAATTCTTTGATTACGAATTTATTGGTGTTTGTTTACAACAGTTGTGTCCCTTCAGGACCCAATTTTACAAATTTAATTATTATTTATATATATTTACAGCCACTAGTAACTTCGTTCTTACTACTGGCTTAACTCACTGACTAACTGAGCTCCCAGAACTCACGCACCAGAACTTCTGAAAAACCACTCTTCAAAAGTATTTCAAATTTTATTTTATATACCTAAACTTGATACAATACCTGACCTTAGAAATGCCCCAATAACCCCAATTAGGTTTTTATACAATTTCATTATTTACTTTGCTAAATTCGCAAAGCAATTCTTCCGTATTTAACATTTTCAAAGTCACTTACATCATAACACCAATTATTAATCAAATACCAAAAATCAGCATTTCTTATCGTCGAACTGACGATCTGATGTTTTGGTTTTAACAACTGCCAAGATGCAAATAACCTTGCCTATTTTTAGGAAAATGTACGATCAACTAAAGTGCGGTGCAGACTATCATACTGGTGTGTCATACGAGTTGCGCTCTCTCTTGCTCAAATTTCTTCTAGCGACCGAATTTTTTTTTGAACAGGTATGACACACAAGAGTCATCATTTAGGCAAAGTTTTTGAAGAGTGCTTTTCGGGTGGTGCTGTGAAAATTTGTGTGTTTAAAATAAAATCATAAAATTGAAAAAATGGATAGTTAACGTATAGGTTGCGCTTTGCTTATAATTGATTATAATTTTGTATATTGTCATATATTATAATATACTTAATATATCATTATATCATAATATGTGTGTGAACCACAAATAATTATAAGTATATTGTAAAACTCTCTTTTAGTTTTTAAGACAATTATTGTAATTTTAGATTTTAAGATTTTTGAGAAATAAATAAAGAGTGAGTTATAAATGGACTGCAGAAGAGTGCGTTTCGTTTCAGCTACAACTTAACTATATCTTATATATGCCGCATCTTTTTTTTTGCGATCTTTATATTCACAGCTTTGGACATCCCACAAACAGCTATTATTTTTGTTAACATTCGATGAAAGCATCTAAAAATGCTTTATCTACATCCATATTCATATTTTTTTTAGATGTATTGGTCATTAAGCACAGTAGTTAAAATGAAAAGATCAGTAAAGGACCGTAATTAATTTCATTCACTACCTGTAAAATTTCTTAAGAAATTTTTCATAAATAGATCATACAAATAATGTATATATGTATATACATGTATATACATAAGAATGTATATATCTTATTTGTTTTTCAAGAAATTTGATCATTTCCAAATTTTTTTTAGTTAAAAGTTATTAACATTTAAAATTCTTTTATTTTAATAACAAGTTTTAACAAAGAAAAGCATATTTAGAATACAAAGTATTATGTCTTAAATTTTGGGTTATTAATTAATTGTTATTACGACCAATTTTCAATACGTTTTTTTATTACTGAGCTGAGATCATAAATTTAGACGTTTTTTTAAAAAAATTTTACTTATAATCATCGTTTATAAATTAAAATAAAATGAAGAAAAATATTTAATAAATTAAATAAAATATTTAATATATTACATAAAATATTTAATTGTATTTTAATTTTTTATAAGAATTTTATGTAAAAATTTATTATTTTTTTTAACTAAAATACAATTAAATATTTAACACAAATTTATAAGTGTGATTTTAATAATAATAATAATAAATACATTAATAATAAAATAATAAAAAAACATATTAAATTTATATAAAAATTTCACATATATCACCTGCTTACAATAAATTTGCAAGGCAAAAATGCTCTTGTCGGACGTATGAATCGTTAGGGGTGACAGACTGTCATACACAACGCGTATGCGAGAGCTGTTCACCAAAATTTTGGTGAGCACGCCAACATGTTGGTAAAAGGTGCAGACTATCATACCTGTGTGTCATACGACGTTTTTCTCTCTCGTATGACATACCAGTATGATAGTCTGCACCGCGCTTAAGATCGTACACATATAAAATATTACATATATTCCACGGAAAAACTGCAAAACGTAAAGTTAAATAAAATAATTATTCAACTCACAATACCATATTCAACAAACAACTACCAGTGCGTCCGTTACCAGCGAAGAACTGCAAACCGTGTTCATCGAGGTAGAAGCCCTGCACAACTTTTGTCCACTCAGTCCATTGAGTCAAAACCCAAATGAAAAAGAGGCACTAACACTAGCGCACCTGTTATTAGGGAGTTCTCTTCACACGCTTCCACATGAATCCACGTAAGGCGTCTCTGACAACAAATTGAACACTTTGAAACGATGGCGTCGGTTATGCGAGCGCAAATAGAGCTCCTAATCGAATCGTCGTCCAAGAAAATAACCATCCCGCTTACCAGTGGAGGCTCAGAAGAGAGAAAGTCCTAATAACTGGTCAAGGTTGTTGATGTCAATACCAGGAATGGGATTTTGTGACAAGCAGTGTACAAATTGGCGATACTCCTGGAAAATTAGATACATAATCGTGCTTTAATGTAGCCGGTGTTAAACGATTTTATGCATATGATGCAAATGCTTATAATTATATGCAAGCCACATCAATATGCCTTAAGCACGAAGGAAAAAACTTGACTTTGTCGGCAGTTTACTGCTCTTCTCATTTCAACATTACTGAGACCCAATTTACAGATTACTTCTTAACTTTATGTAACAGATTTCTTGAAGCAAGAGACTACAACGCCAAACCCACATATTGCGGTTCACGGCACTGTAATTCAAAAGGTAAATAGCTTTACAATTCTGTTCTAAATAGAAAAATGCGGTAGACGTAATCTTTCCCGGCAGCAAACATATTGGCCTGGAGATAACAATAAAATACTAGATTAAATGGACTTCCCCATAAGCAAGGGCATAAGCAGAAATTTTAACTCAACATACACAAGCTGCGACTTGTCTTCTGACCATTCTCCAGTTAAATTTTGCTTACTTGATGGTCCTCAGTGACATGACTGTTCCTTACAAGTCCAAAAACAAACTGGCTTATATATAAAAACTTCATTAGTTCACACATACACAGAAATTACAAAATAAAATTTAAGTTGCATACTGAGGACGCAATGTCGGTTTTGAACTCAATTCCCTAAAGACAATAGAACTTACTCATCCAACAAAGTACTTACAAATAGTGACATTGAAAACTTAGTTTGATAAAAAGGTAGATTCAGACAGGTGTTCAATCACGAACATGAGTTTTGACCTCCGGCAGAATGTTCAATCATGAACATGAATTTATACCATATATTTAATTATTATAGTTTATTATTATAAATCCATTATCACTTAAATTCTTAGAATAATGTACTAAGGAAAAATATAGATAAATAGCATCCGTATCTAAATTATTAAAATAAAATATATTCATAAAAACAATAGGAGGAAAATCCCTAGTCTTGGGACTTCCGTCCTTTTTTAACCTTTTTTTACAAACAATAACAAAATGTAATACAGTCCATTAAAATCATATTATTTTAACCTTGATGTAAAAATTAGTCTTAAGATAATTTTGTATAAAAACACAACATTGTTTTAAATAAAATCAGTAGCTAAAATATACTCAAACTGTGTACTTCATTAAAATAAAAGTATATTTGGCCCTTCGAGCCGGATATAGCAAGAGTGCTATGTTCAACAATAATAAATCAGTAACTACAAAATACTCGACCAATGTACATCTTCAATAATAAACACTACATTTGGTCCTTCGAGCCGGATATAGCAAAAGTGCTATATCAGTAGCTAAAATATATTCAATCAATGTACATCTAATATAATAACCACTACATTTTGGTCCTTCGAGCCGGATTTAGCAAAAGTGCTATATCAGTGTACTACAATAATAAATCAGTACATCCAGTGGCAAGAAACAACAAGCAACAAGATGGATGCAAGAACGAAGCTGTGTTAAAAACAAAATATTGTAAAATCTGCAATAGAAGCAATTGAAAGTAGCATTTCGAAACGAGAGATGAGAAGCGCATCATTGAAAGAACAAAGAAATAGATTACAGCATTTATGGAAGGAGTTTCAAGAAAACCATGGGACGATATTAAAAAATCATGGACCCAAAGATGACGTCTATTTCGAGGCAAATTCATACGAAATGATGGAAGAATTGGTTAATGAGCTAGATAAAACAATATGTACAAAATTAGCTGCGGAGTCAGAAATATCAAATACCGAAGAAATAATAAAAGAAATACCGCTGGATAAGAACCACGAAACCGAATCAAATAAGACAAGGAAGGAAGAAAAATGGTCCCAAGAAACAAACACGTTAATGTTCGAAATTAAAAGATCAATTCAGAAATTAAAAACAAGGTTTATAATGGGACTAATGCAAGAAGAAGAACAGGAGCTTATAAGAGAAAGAGAAAGCTGGCAAAAGCAAATAGATATAATACAAAACTATTATATAAGGTTGCGAATTGAATACAATGTACATTCTGAAGAACTGTTTATAGAAAAAGATGATATTGAAGAGTGGCATCGTGAATACGAAGTTAAATTACTAAATAAAATAAAAAAGTTTGCAAACAGGTCAGTGTTAAATTAGCAGAGATCAAGATTCCATTATTTAACGGCAATGTTGAAGACTGGTAATCATTCAAGGAATTGTATGAAAAAATAGTACACGAAAACACTGATGTATCTAAGGTAGAAAAGATGTATCATCTAAAGTCACTCCTTAGAAGTGATGCTCTTACTGCAATAAAACATTTGCCAGTATCCGAAAACAACTACGAGGCAGCATGGGAAATTTTAAATCAGCGATTCAGTAACAAACGAGTGTTGTTCCAGTCCCTAATTGACAAGATCAACCACAAATAAACAGCAGAATGTTCAATCATGAACATGAATTTGTACCATATATTTAATTATTATAGTTTATTATTATAAATTCATTATCACTTAAATTCTTAGAATAATGTACTAAGGAAAAATATAGATAAATAGCATCCGTATCTAAATTATTAAAATAAAATATATTCATAAAAACAATAGGAGGAAAATCCCTAGTCTTGGGACTTCCGTCCTTTTTTAACCTTTTTTTACAAACAATAACAAAATGTAATACAGTCCATTAAAATCATATTATTTTAACCTTGATGTAAAAATTAGTCTTAAGATAATTTTGTATAAAAACACAACATTGTTTTAAATAAAATCAGTAGCTAAAATATACTCAAACTGTGTACTTCATTAAAATAAAAGTATATTTGGCCCTTCGAGCCGGATGTAGCAAGAGTGCTATGTTCAACAATAATAAATCAGTAACTACAAAATACTCGACCAATGTACATCTTCAATAATAAACACTACATTTGGTCCTTCGAGCCGGATATAGCAAAAGTGCTATATCAGTAGCTAAAATATATTCAATCAATGTACATCTAATATAATAACCACTACATTTTGGTCCTTCGAGCCGGATTTAGCAAAAGTGCTATATCAGTGTACTACAATAATAAATCAGTACATCCAGTGGCAAGAAACAACAAGCAACAAGATGGATGCAAGAACGAAGCTGTGTTAAAAACAAAATATTGTAAAATCTGCAATAGAAGCAATTGAAAGTAGCATTTCGAAACGAGAGATGAGAAGCGCATCATTGAAAGAACAAAGAAATAGATTACAGCATTTATGGAAGGAGTTTCAAGAAAACCATGGGACGATATTAAAAAATCATGGACCCAAAGATGACGTCTATTTCGAGGCAAATTCATACGAAATGATGGAAGAATTGGTTAATGAGCTAGATAAAACAATATGTACAAAATTAGCTGCGGAGTCAGAAATATCAAATACCGAAGAAATAATAAAAGAAATACCGCTGGATAAGAACCACGAAACCGAATCAAATAAGACAAGGAAGGAAGAAAAATGGTCCCAAGAAACAAACACGTTAATGTTCGAAATTAAAAGATCAATTCAGAAATTAAAAACAAGGTTTATAATGGGACTAATGCAAGAAGAAGAACAGGAGCTTATAAGAGAAAGAGAAAGCTGGCAAAAGCAAATAGATATAATACAAAACTATTATATAAGGTTGCGAATTGAATACAATGTACATTCTGAAGAACTGTTTATAGAAAAAGATGATATTGAAGAGTGGCATCGTGAATACGAAGTTAAATTACTAAATAAAATAAAAAAGTTTGCAAACAGGTCAGTGTTAAATTAGCAGAGATCAAGATTCCATTATTTAACGGCAATGTTGAAGACTGGTAATCATTCAAGGAATTGTATGAAAAAATAGTACACGAAAACACTGATGTATCTAAGGTAGAAAAGATGTATCATCTAAAGTCACTCCTTAGAAGTGATGCTCTTACTGCAATAAAACATTTGCCAGTATCCGAAAACAACTACGAGGCAGCATGGGAAATTTTAAATCAGCGATTCAGTAACAAACGAGTGTTGTTCCAGTCCCTAATTGACAAGATCAACCACAAATAAACAGCAGAATGTTCAATCATGAACATGAATTTGTACCATATATTTAATTATTATAGTTTATTATTATAAATTCATTATCACTTAAATTCTTAGAATAATGTACTAAGGAAAAATATAGATAAATAGCATCCGTATCTAAATTATTAAAATAAAATATATTCATAAAAACAATAGGAGGAAAATCCCTAGTCTTGGGACTTCCGTCCTTTTTTAACCTTTTTTTACAAACAATAACAAAATGTAATACAGTCCATTAAAATCATATTATTTTAACCTTGATGTAAAAATTAGTCTTAAGATAATTTTGTATAAAAACACAACATTGTTTTAAATAAAATCAGTAGCTAAAATATACTCAAACTGTGTACTTCAATAAAATAAAAGTACACAGGTAATGTAATTATATTTAAAACCTATGTCCAAATGGTAAAAAAAATTCATCTTTACGAAATACTAGCAAAGGTATAAATTTCCCCATGGAATCCGATTCTTAAATAACAAACTCTTTCGGAAACTAAGCGCAAAATGCTGAAAAAAATCGAATGTACCATATTTGCTGATTACTTAAATAAGACGTTCCAATCAAATCCATAACAGGACATGTATATTACGGCTAATGATCTTGTTCAAATAAACGTTAACAAGTTAGACTGCAAAAAGGCAATGGGATATGATAACATCTCACCCATCATGATAAAAAACTTACCCCTTTTGGTCATAAATTTTATCTCAAGACTTTTTAATGCCATTATTAAATTTGGTTTTAACTCAACAGAGTGGAAAACATCCATGATTGCAATGATTCATAAATCAGGTAAAGAACTTGCGTTTGCCTCTTCATACAGGCCAATAAGCTTACTACCATGCCTTTCTAAACTCTTTGAAAGAGCAATGCTTTTAAAGCTAAAACCATTTTTTGACGGTCAAAACCTAATACCCTCCCATCAGTTTGGCTTTAGGAAAAAAAATGGAACTATTGAGCAAGTGAATCGTATAACGAATATTGTTCCGCGGTATTTCTCGATTTTAAACAAGCATTTGACAAAGTATCTTCTGCTCAAAAAGGAAATTTTCTTTTGTTGTTTGTTAACTACTCTTTAAGTAATAGACCTTTTTCAAAAATTTTTTGTTATGTTGGTACACCCTTTCTTGAAATATGGTACAAATTTGAGCGCCATCTGTCAATTAGTTTGTTTACATCAGCTGTTAATGTGAGACTACCTCAAGTGCATTTAGCGACTTTTACTATGGAAAATACTTTTTGTACTCGATTTTTTGACCAAACACGACACTACTGTCATCGCTCAGGCACCATATTCGTTAGATCTGGCGCCGTGCGACTTTTTCCTGGATTAAGCGTTGGCATATGTGTATCGCTTCAGAAGGAGCATATTTTGAAGGAGATAAAATAAATTTGAAATAAAATTTAAATTTGTGTGTCTTATTAAAAAATCGGAGCAGAAGGTATGACATAATTTGCTTATATATAAGATACGCTGTCTATTACCAGCAAACGTTCAATTACTTTTAGAATCATATCTGCGGAACAGAAGTTTTAAAGTTAAATGTAAATCATTTACTTCTACTAATTTTCCAATAAAAGCTGGCGTTCCAAGAGCCCCTATCTTGTATGCACTTTACATATCTGATATCGGATATAAGTAATTCAGTTGTCACCACAACGTTTACCGTTGATACGGCAATTTTATGTCGAAATAAAAACGTTGTATTCAAACCAACTTCAATCACAATTATTTTGGGGAATCAAAATTAATGAACTAAAATGTAGACACGTCATTTTTACCTTAAATCAGAGTATATCTCCAACAATTTCATTAACCAATTAATGATTTAAGTGAGGTCTCTAATATAGAGTTTACTTATTTTATTTAATATTATACAATGTATAGTTAAAATACGAGTTGTAATATTATGTAATTAGTAATAAAATTTTAAAATTTATTGTTAGTCTCATTGTAAGAGAAGACACAATAAATAGATGTGTAAGTATTTCAACAAAACAATAAAAAATATTTTTTATATTATATAAATGTTAATTTAATTATTATCGAAAACAAACATTACAAAAATTGTTGTAATATTGAAATATAAATAATTTAATTTTTCTACGAGTATAAGTGCCATGTTATGCAGAGTGTCTCGGGCACGGCAAATTACGCTCTTTCGGGCTATGCCAAAAATGCATGTTATGCAGAGTGTCACATCAGTATTGCCAATTTTGTATTTTTACTACTTCTTGGTTGTGCCTAAATTTAAAAGGAAATTTATATATGCTCACTTTCAATTTGCCACCAAAAATAACTACCCAGAAAAACCTCATAGAGGATGTAATACTGTTAATTTATTATTATATTATCTTATAACAATTGTTGATAGTACCTTCACCTTTTATTGAAATCGGAAAGTGTGATAATTATATTATTAGCGATTTATAAAAAAATGCTGTGTTGCTAACTGCCATTTTTTTTCCAAAACGTATAAAGGGGCCCATTAGACAGCAACGCTCGTTGTCAACGCGCGCTTGCATTTACACAAACAATTTTTTAAAAATTTTTTAAACACGCCCCAGATAAAACAACAAATATACTAAAAAATCGCTCTCACATGAGAATTTTTTCTCCTACTGTTCTCCTACTTTGTGAAGTGCGAAATTTGTTTGTGTAATAGTAACATTTAAAATTTTAAGAAATGTGTTGACGAAAATCAAAAAATTTTGATATTTCTTCAACCACGCTCGTGTTTTTGTATATACAGTCGGATTTGGTCGGCATGCAAAATTTAATTTATATTGAGAAGTAGAAGCGTAAACATCGTTTAAATGCACGCATGATTTGTCGTTAGCATGCGATGGTTTGCAAATATGAATGAATTGTATTTTTTATTTTAAATATTTGTATTTTCTACCTAGGTAAAATTTTTTAATTTCCAAAACATGCTTTTAAGAAGAATTAAAATATTAATAACCTTGGGCTTAAAAAATATAACCAAACATTAAATTAAAAATTAAATTATATAAAATATAATATATATAAAAATAAATATATAAATTGAAATCATAAAAATAAATATAAATATAAATATATAAATTAAAATTATAAATTAAATGTAAAACATCATTTTTCGTAAGGAAATTACGCATAGCAGCCGCTGTTGACACTTCAGCGATTGCTTTAATACTGATGAGTGAACAAATTTTGCATTGTTTGCTGGAGGCGTGTTTAAAAAATTGTTGGTAAATTTAATGTGTAATGGCAAGAGAAGACTTCGTGCGTTTGTCAACGCGCGTTGCTGTCTAAGGGCCACTTTAGAATTGTAATAATTTGCTCCTAAAAGGCGCAAATTTTGAAATTTATTACTAAACAACACTGTTTTGCCTTAGGGCACAAATACGCGGGCTCTCATGCCGGAGTTTGAACGGCCATATTATATTTTTTCTCATTCTCAAATTTAAAATTTGCATTGAAAACAACAACAATTGTACTCATGCTGTGCCCGAGACACTCTGCATAACATGGCCCTAACTTATTTATGATTTCGTTCTGATATAGCACAGTAAGTGAATTTGATAATGAACTTTCACAAGAAATTAAAAAAACTATAAGTTCGAACATACAAGTCAAGTATGGCTTTGGGATAGTTGGTTAATGAAGCCTGATTTTGACCGATGATGGGTATTGGACAATACTCGAAACAACTGTATACCCAGCAAACAATTTAATTAATTAAAATAATATTAGAAGAATTTTGTTGTTGTCGTTCACTACTTTTCCCTCTATAATATTTTTTGAAAAGATTTTTAAAGGAATGTTTGTAATGTAGTAATAACGCAAAAATTCTCTATGCTTAGAAATTACCAAAAACACTGAAAACATAAAAAATATTCGTTGAATTCAGAGCAGAGAAAAGCCAGTAATTTTCTTTTTCATTAAATTTATTAAATTTGTTTTAAATAAAATTTTAATATTTTTACTGCAATGTAGTTTGAACGCTTGAATATTTTACATTATCCAATCACACTAGCATGTGTATTATATGATACAAAGGGTGGAATGAAGAATTTCCTATTTTGTAGAAGTTTTGCTACCTAACT
Organism: Teleopsis dalmanni; assembly: GCF_002237135.1. Classification (NCBI taxonomy): domain Eukaryota; kingdom Metazoa; phylum Arthropoda; class Insecta; order Diptera; family Diopsidae; genus Teleopsis; species Teleopsis dalmanni. The sequence continues at coordinate 123,717,601 of NC_051846.1, read as the reverse complement.
TGACTCACGTATAGGTACTAGATATAATTGTATTTGAAACAAGAAACTGAGTGAAAATCATTTTTTATTCACAAATTCCTTAAATTTTTATTTAAACATACAAAATAGTCAGAACAAAAAAAAACTTTAAAATTCCTTTTAAATGTACAATATAAGCGGTGTAGATTAAATACACAAGTTAACTTAGTCTAGTTAGGTAATCAAACATATTAAATGAGCTCTAATAGCATCTTTATTTTGGAATAAATATTTTATGGAAATTGCAATATTAAATTAAAAATCGAATCAATAGATTAAAAACCAGAAAGTAAATTTACTCTCTTCTACAAGCCGATTCCACTAATCACTAACGCTAAAACTCCATCGTTAAAATTCTTTAAATGCATTTTAGTGACTTTTGCGATTCTGCTAATTCTTTACGCTTAACTTCTCTGCGCTAATTTTCTTGTTTACATACTGGCAGAATTTACATGCTTGGCACAAAGCGAATATACTAAGAGCCACAATAACATGGTTAATATTTTACATAAGCAAATATGGAATAAATATAGTCTTATTGATAGAGAAAACATGCCGCACTATGAGCATACACCACAAGCAGTATATATTACTATATACGTCAAAAAAAATACGTCAAAATTTATTATGATCGAAATATTTATTCCGATCACATTAGATTGCACAATAGATGAGGCTTAACTATTGTTGATAAAAAGACGTTGAGAAGGACTTTTCATTGACGTTTCAATACAAATTACGAAAAACATGGATCGGACTTATTTTTAAAAATGTAGTCGATATGTGGAATTAGATGTGGAAACAAAACGTAATTGGAACCTTAACAAAACTGATATTCTTTTAATTATAATTAATGCTGAAGGTGTAACACCAAAAAGTTTATTGTCGCATATTCGGAAACTTGAATATATTGCTGACGTTTTTTTTTTTTTGTATTAGTTTCGGCCACCAAAACTTACCAAAAAGCCATTAAGGAGAATTAAATAAGAATAATAATAATAATTGTTGTTTTAATTTAATTTTTAATTCTTAATTTCAAATTTAAATTATAATTCCAACTATTTGTTAAAAATTTTTGTTTTTATTTTGACCCTTCAATGCTTTTCAGCCTTATCAACATTGACGGATAAAGTTAGCGAGGAGATCGTGTTAGTAGAATCGCATGGTTGCTAATTCTCCTAAAATAAACGAATCGCTTATTTAAAAATTTCGGCGAAGGATTTCGCTTATTTATGATATATGGAGTTTTAGCGATAGCGATCAGTGGAACCAGTCTGCTGGTTTTATTTCGACAGGAAACGTCATTCGTGTCTGAATTTCAATTCTTTAAATTTTGAACTTACCTAGGTGATTTCCATGAAATAAGGACCTGTTCTGTTTCAAAATCCAAATAATTTCGGTTGGTGCCTGAAGAATCGAAAAATTTGCAGTTTTTTTTACTTTTCCGGTAGAGACAGTGAAAATTTGTAGTTCAATAGGAATAGTAGGTGTCTTTTTCACTAAACTCGTAAGTTTGACTGGTGCAACTGTTGGGGTTGTTCCCGGCATTATTGATAGTGTTATTACGTTAGGTTTTCTTGCTGTCTTTGCTGGAGCTATTGTTGAGGTTATAGTTATTGACTTCTGTAATGGCATTACTGATGCTTTAGTTGGGTGTTTTGTTGAGAATATGGTTTGCGATGTTTCAGTAGATACCCCTTTATTTTCTGATATTATTGAAAAGGTTGCATTATTCTGTTGTTTGGTTTCTAAAATTGAAATACTTGTAAAGGTTTCGTCAATTTCAATTTCTTTATGCGACCTACCTTTCCGTTTGAGTTTACTAATATACGAACCAGGGAACTGCATGGCTTGTTTACTCATGGATTGATTTATTTTGTTACTTTTAGGAGTTGTCACGTTTCTGAACTCTGTTGTATCAGTAAATAAATCTACAATATGAATTCTCTACAATTTTTTATTCTATTTGAATAATAAGTTATGTTAAGTTATCTTAAGATTGATTTATGTTCAATAAGTTATGTTAAGATTAATTTATATTAAATAAGTTATGTTAGAAAATTTATGTTAAGAAAGTTATGTTAAGAAAGCTATGCTAGTGTTAAATACACATGTTAAGAATTCTAGATTAAGGAAGTTATCTTAAGTAAAATAATTTCATTATAATGGGACTACAATTTCTAAGAAAATTATATAAACACAGAACAAATTTGAATAAAGTGATCAGTTGCAATTGATCTGCAGACTTTAACTGATAGCAATATTTTGCTTTCTTAGCGAAAATTGCTAAAAGTGGAATATCTTGCTACCTTAGCGTGACTTCTGCTAAAAACAAAAATATTTCGCTCTCTTAGCGAGAATTCTTATTGTTTGGATATTCTGCTTCCTTAGCGGAAATCCTAATTCATTGAAATTTGTAAGCAAACATTATATGGCGATCCTGGAATCTGGAACCAGCAATCCTCTAAAATGAATGATTTCATAACTCATGGCAAACACGACTTGTAAGTATATGTTAATAACAAGTTCCTCTATATTAGCGTTAAGTTTCAATAAAAACAATGAAAAAAATTAAAAAAAACTCAAAGTCACTACAGTAGAATAATAATTAAAACTAAGTAAGATAATATTAAATAAAACTTAATATGAAAAAGTAAATATGGTTTAAAATTAAGCATTTGTAGTAAAGTGTAAAAATTTCGAAGTAAAATTGTAAAACATTTATTGTTACAAAAAAAAAAAATTTTTATATCCATGAATAAAGTAGAAATATCTATTAAAAAGTTAAGACATAATATAACTAAATTTCCAAACAGAAAATAAAAAAAACACGTTAAAAACAAAACTACTCAATTATCAAACTTTAAGTGAAAAATTGACATCACTGAATATTTCAGGTGATTCAAGTTTTGAACAATTCCAAAAATATAAAAAAATTCTTGAAGAGATATTTAATCTAATAACTAACAAATTGCAACATTCAGAAACACATCATAAAAATAATAAAAATTTTTAAAAAATGGTCTTTCGATATAAGCGTGGCAACAAAAATAATCTCTGAATTCGATGGTGATATCAAATCATTGTCAACATTCTTGGGAGCAATTGAATTTTATGCCTTTACTCTAAACGATAAAGACCAATCATTATTTCTTAAATACATTTTAACAGCAAAAATAACAGACAAAGTTAAACACAGATTCACACAAGAAACTATTTCCTCAATAGAAAAATTAAAAAATTCATTAAAAAAATGCTACAAACTTAACAAAAATCCTTTAAAATTACATAATGAATTGAGTCAGCTCAAACAAGGTCTAGCAAATGTTAACACAAAAATGAAAAATGTTATAGCTTCATTAAATGAATTAAAAATTTTAAGCCAAGGTGAAGAAAACAAATCTATAATAATAAAACATAAAAGAACAATACATAAATGTTATTTTTCTGCTCCGCCCTAAACTTTTGCAGATGCACTGCAAATTGCATCTAAAATAGATACTGCTTTGAAAAAACGACTTTTTTTTCAAACACAAAATCATATAATAATAAATATAGAAATAATAATTTTATAAAAATAATAACTATAGTAATCAAGTTAATAGCAATTGTAATCGAAACAACAATTATTATTCTAATAACAGTATTAATTGGAATTATAGTCGGAATTCAAATTCTAATAATTCAAGTGTCAATTATCAAAATAGCAACAGATACTTACGAAATATTTCTGCAAGTTATGGAGCACGTATTTTGTGCACCATTTGTATTTCAATACAAATAAATAAAATCGTGTTTCGGGAAAAATTGTAGGCGCCGAAATACGGGGCAGAAATAGTAATAATTTTGTAACATTGTTAAACAATACAGGCGCAGATATTTCCATAATAAAGAAAAATTTAATAAGTCAAGATGAAATATATTGTGCAGAACCATGCAAAGTTAGTGAAATCATTAATGAATCTATAACGCTGATAGACCAAGCAACTGTAGCACTCAAACTTGAAGGATTTGGTATAAAACACAATTATGATGTCAATTTTATAACCGATGGTATTATAGGGAGAGATTTTCTTATAACATATATCTGTAAAATTGATTTTGAAACTTGTGTTCTAATCATATAAATCTTAGAATCGCAAGAAGATATTTCAATACATCTAAATATACTAACAACAATGAGAAGTAAAATATTAGTTCCAAAAAGTTCTGAGTTAATTGCTCCAATGAAGTTGCACGAGGAGTTTTTGTAGCTAATACTATAATACCAACAGCTATTTATTTGTGAACAGAATTGTGAACAGAATAAAAACAGAACTATAAACAGAATTATACACAAATAAAAAACTTAATATTCGATTTTGTTTATTGCATATTGCTTAACAAGTTTAAATAGTTGTTGCTACGTGCAACTTTTATATGTGTATACAAGTTTAATTTGTTCGTTATTTCGCCTAATTTGGTATGTCAAATGAATAATGATGACGCGAAAGAGAGCGTATGAAAATTCAGGCAGTTCAGACAACACGTTAGTTGAGATAAGCGACGCCAAAGAAGATCAAGAAGACTCGCTAAACTGCAGCATTTCCCACGAAAAACTAACCGCCATATTTGCAATTATAAATAGCCTGAAACCTTCAAGGAATTGATTAGAGAAAACCAAATTTGAAATGAAATCAGATTGTCTAGCACGAACTGCTGCCGCAGCTATCGAACATAGCCAAACAAATTTTGCTGTCGTCAATACGTTACAAGTTGGGTTTGCTGAGTCAAACTTGTCGCCGCCGTAAGAATCTGTATCCTTTGTCATGGGCAATGTAGATTCCGCAAAATATCCACAACGTATCGTCACCACATCATTCCGCAGCGCCGCACATGGATAATGCAGCCACAAAGTTGTATCCATTGCCAAATTTTGATGCCAATCCAGAGAATTGGCCTCTGTTTTGAGCCAGTTACACAGACACTATCTGTAAGTTCAGGTATACTAATCGTCAAAATTTAAGGCTTTGCACCATAATGCCAAACGCAGTGTATCATCATTATTTATTTTTCCTGATTATGTGCCACAAGTACTAAAGCAACTAAAATTTAATTTTGGTCGTCCTGAGGTATTGATACGAGCACAAATGCAAAAGATACAACAATTTCCAACAATTTACAAAATCCGTTTTGAACACATAATTGCATTTTTCAAAGCAGTTAATTGCACTCATTATCTATCGAATCCTATGTTGTTGGAGTAGTTCATATTAAAATTACCACCATCAAAGCAATTCGAATGGAGTCAGTATGCCACCAATATGCCACCAATATGCTTCAATTTCCCAGTATTGAAACGTTTACTGAATGGTTAAGTGATCTTGTAAAGGTCGTAAGCCTGATACCACTAGTCTTACCAATATTTCAACGTAATAGTCAGCTATCTTTGGGGAACGTGCGTTCCGTCACCTACCAATCTTCAGCCGCTTCAGTGAACGCTAATCAAAATGTCGTGTACTTCATAACAGTACTCAACCAAAACCTAATAATCACCATAATGGTGAGCAGCAGATGTCTTGAAATAAATGTACTCAAGGTCACAAATTAAGTTCATGTCGTCAATTCAAGTCGCTTAGTATATCCAGTAGATGTAAATTTGTTGAAGAGTGTCGTCTATGTTTCTGTTGCCTTCCACAAGGTCACAGCCTAATGGGATGCCGGTCTAAACGTGCATATGATATTGATGAATGCCGCCGAAGCCATCAAAACTATGCCATCAGTCACTTCAGTCACAGTTACTTCCACGTCATCACCAACTGAGGTAGCCTCATCGTCTATTTCTCAGAATAGACGCGAGCACCTACTCAATTGTCACAATCACTTTAATGCTTGCTTATTTGAAATGCTAACCTGGAAATCGCACATATTCAAAAAGCGTAAAGCCTTGGGTTTTAAATTACGAAACTTATTTTGGTTCCTCAGCCGAAATTCCAAACTGTCACTCGACAATAAGCTGCTTATATACAAATCTGTACTTAAACCTATATGGAGTTATGGGGCCCAATTATGGGGTACTGCAGCAGACTCAAACCTGGCAATTATACAGCGCTTCCAATCTAAAACACTACGAATGATCACAAACGCACCTTGGTATATAACGAATGAACAGCTACATAAACAATTACATGTTCGAACAATCAAGGAAGAAATAGCAAGTATTTTAAAGAATTACGCTCAACGCTTATATATGCACCCAAACCCTCTGGTTATTCAACTGATGTCCCCTTCCAATACCTTTACAAGGCTGAGAAGAAAAACATCGCGAGACATTTTAAATATGTATATGTAGACAATACACTTTTATTTTAAATATACATTGTGACCGAAAAGTTTCCGGAAATTTTAAATAAAACGCAAAATTCTTAATCTTCATCAATATTTATTTTATCTCCTTCAAAATATGCCTCCATTAGAAGCGATTACCACAAATTGCCAAACGTTTCTTTCCAAGAATCATCAAAAAACATTATAGGCGCTTTCCGGTATGGCTTTGAGTTCCCTCTGCGAATTCTGTTTTACGTCTTCTATGGATTCAAAACGCGTTCCTCTGAGTGGTAATTTGAGGTTGGGAAACAGGAAAAAGTCACACGGTGCAAGATCAGGTGAATACGGTGGCTGTTCGATGGTATTTATTGAATGTTTGGCCTTAAAATCGTTGATAATGTTGAACAAATTGAGGTGAATCGGAACAAGCCGGGCGTTGACACGTCGCATACACAAATTGTCCACCAAAATCAAACGAGCCATCTCACGACCGATGCCTAGCTCTCGTGCTATCTCTCTAACACTCACATGAGGATTTTTGAACACGATTTCCTTTGCCTTTTCAATGTTTTCGTCGGTGGTAGAGGTCGAAGGTCGTCCAGAACGCGGCATGTCTTCGACGGTCGTACGACAGTCCTGAAAGGCTTTGTACCACTCATAAACTTGAGTTTTCGATAAAACTGATTCCCCATAAGCCTTTTGTAGCATTCGCAACGATTCTGCACACGAAATTTCGTTCGAAAAACAAAATTTGATGCAAACTCTTTGTTCAATATTTTTTTCCATTGTTTTTTTCGCAACGCACTACTGAGGTGAACTGGTCACGTGCCGTAAACCACTGTCGAACAGAATCCCCGCTCATTTTTGGCATGAGTAATAAGGACAGTGCTGCCAAACTACATAAACTTAAAAATATCGAAAAATATACAGCGCGCGAATTTTAAATGAGAATTTCCGAAAGCTTTTCGGTCACAATGTATATGAATATGTCACTGGGCATAGTCCATACGTGCCTTTCTTTTTATATCGTAATAATCATTATTACGATTTAAATTTATATATATTACTTATTGTCATTCATTCCTGACAGATTGTAATAAATAAATGGATTTCAAAAAAAAAAAAAAAATTTGAAATTCTACCAGTTGTCGTAAGCGGCCCTCGAACTACCACAACAGTCTATGCAATGCTCGGCGAAGGTTCATCTGTAACGCTACTTAAGGAAGAGGTTGTGGAACAACTTGGAGTCACGAGTCTCGTTGTGCCACTTACATTGCAATGCTACAACCAAAAGGAGACTACCGGAAAATCTCATATCGTTGACTTAGATGTTAAAGGTGTGAATGAAAGTACAACGTATCAACTGAAGAATATGCATACTGCCAGAAATTTGGATTTTCCGAAACTTTCTTTCGACGAAGGTCGATCGAATCATCTATATCATTTGCCAATGAATGGTTATGCAAACATCAAGCCTTGTTTGTTAATTATTCTGGATCACAGCATGCTAAGTGTAGCCAAAAGGATCATTTATGCCAGTCTGGTGAACCTATTGCCGCCGCCACAAAGTTGGGTTGGGTTGCCTAAGGGCCAACACAAGATGACGTCAATCCTGTTATCAATGTCTTACATATGCGTCAGAAACTTGATATGAAATCATGTCAGCTAGTGAAAAATTATTTTGATTTATTATAGATAGTTTTGGCATAAAAAATACTAGCACTTTATTTGCATCCACAGAGAATAGTCAGGCTAGGAAAATTCTTGAAGAAACAGTAAAAAATATAGGTGAACGATATTCGGTTCAGTTATTTATAGTGGGTTCAGTTAGAAGTTCGGTTATTGTGGAGAGAAGACAACGTCCATTTACCGCATAGCTATAAGATGGCTAAACGTAGATTGTTAAACGTCGAATAAAAAATGCCCAAATGATGAAAGTCATGCTGACAACTATAGAAAAGAAATGTGCAAGTACATTGACAAGGGTTATGCTCAACTACTAACAATAGAAGAAACAGAATGCAACAGTTCTTTTACTTGGTATTTGCCGCATTTTGGAGTAATGAACCCAAATAAGACACAAAAATTACGCATCGTATTCGATGCAGCAGCGGCCGTGTCAAACGTCTCATTGAACTCTGTTTTACTTTTATAAATGGATGAATGATAATTTAACACACTAGTGTGAAAGAAGACTTATATTTTAAAATTACCAAAACTTAGTTATCTCAAATAATAAATGATAATGATAATTAAAACTCATAATGATAACTAAACTTAGATTGTTTCTAAGTAAATAAATATACTTATGTTGTAAAGGTATTCAGTTTGGTTATCTCAAATAATAAATACATATATAACGATAACTTATCTAAGATAATCCTAAGTAAATAATTATTATTTATGTGAGTCTATTATCGCGATTTGCTGTGCCAATTCGTTGTTATAAAAGGACGAACAAAACTAGATTTAAGTCAGTCTTAATATTTAAATGAAAAATAAAGGTTCACAACTTCAGTTGTGTAATTTTAAATAACTAATTTTGTGTTAAACTTCAATTAAATACAAAATATAACTCAGGCGATATCCAAGAGATGTTTTCACAACTCAAAATAAGACAATCTAACAGAAATTCGCAGAGATTCTTATGAAGAATCGGTAATTAGTCAAATCAAACACAAGTTTATACGATGACTTCTATGAAATTTGGCACCGCCAGTTCATCTTGCTGTGCAGAATATATTAAAAATATCAACGCCGCTCGTTTGGAAGCAACTATGCACAAGGGCGTAAAGGTCATTACAAATAATATGTATGTTGATTATCTTATTATCAGTTTCAATAACATCGAAAAAGCCGATTTAGTTGTCAAGAAGGCAATCGCCATTAAGAACGGCGTTGGTTTTCGGCTAAGAAATTTTGTATCAAATCATAAAGAATTGCAGAATCAGTTAAATAATAATGCCGCCACACCGTCAGATGTTATTAACATGGAGCATTAGCCTAAAACCGATAAAATATTAGGTATGCTTTGGAATTCAAAGAACGACATATTAGAGTTAGACTTTAAGTTCGCAAAGATTCAACGTGCTGTTTAAGATGGCAAACGGCCGCCAATGATGAAAGAATTACTAGGTTTAGCCATGGCTATTTATGATCCATTTGGTTTGTTGGCAAATATTACAATCGACATTAAAATATTACTCCAGGCTACTTGTAAGCTGCAAATTGAGTGGGACGATGTTTTACCTTCTCAACTTGCAATACAGTGGAGTAAATGGTGGTCAGAATTTTAGAACGTTAGTCATTTTGCTGTACCGCGTTGTTTTTCGCCATTAATTTCAACGGCACAAGAAGTACAATTCCACGTTTCTATGGACGCCAGTGATAACATACTGCATATGTTGCAGTAGCATACTTACGTATGAAACAAGGTAACAATATTGATGTCGCTTTCTTAAGAGCCAAGTCCAGATGTGCACCTAAGAAAGAAACAACCGTACCACGACTAGGATCACAAGCCGCAGTGTTGGGTAGCCGCCTAAATACTGCGGTGGAGAAATGTTTTGATCGAAAGGTAAATGGCACCACATTTTGGAATGATTCAAAAACCGTTTTACTTTAGATACGTTCAACAATACCTGATTACAAAAAAGAACAATGGCGTTGGGTACCATCAGCAGTCAATATAGCCGACGAGGCGGCAGCCTATGTCTATAAGTGGATAACCTCACTTCATCTTAATAGATGGAGAGAGTTGAGCACTTGCAGACAGACCAAACTTATGTATGTATGTATGTATATTTATTTTCATTTTAAATTTCATTTTTACAATATGATGTATCTTAAATTAATATATAAATAAATATAAAAATAAATATAATTAAAATAGCGACTGTGACATGATGTCGTCCGTCGACTTATATTGTAATAGTAGTATTAAAAGTAGTTGTGCAATAGTGAGTATAACAATACACTAGTATAAACACCTTATAAATGATAGAAGAGCCACAAACTATATATTAATTATTATATTGTGATATTAAATAATACCGATATGCTATACAATTTTTAACATATTCTGCTACTCTACCCATTCTACCTCCGAACCGTTTAAAACATTTATAATGCCTTCATAAGATAGAATAGCTTTACCAAAGCAAGCCAATCGGAATTCTTGTAGAATAGGACAACGACCAAGAAAATGCACAATATCTTCAGTCTCATCTAAATTACACATACTACAGAGCGCAGATCTACTCGTATATATATCAAATCTGTTTCCATTTAGCTGTATCATGCTACTTCTTGCTTTGAGTATCCAGGTGATATTTTTAATATGTGTTATGTCAGCTATATATTCCTTTCCTAGTGATGGTGTTAAGTCTTTATATATTCGGTTAGTTTGTTGAGATTTACTTATATATTTTGCCCTCAAATCAGCTTTCAGAAATGTCAACAGCAGTTCATTATTTGCCTTCCAAAGATTTCGCGATGCTGTTTGTTGATTCCAATTTATGCCGTAAACATTTCCCAGCTCATTTAGAACCTGCACCCAAGAAAGGTTAAGATTTAACAATTTTTTGGTCAATTGATTGGGTAATCTTTCGGTACCATATATATACATGGTTCTGAAAATGTAATTGAGGTGCAATTTTAAGGTATATAAATGTCCATCTTCCGCCCCAGTCTCTAACATTAAAATATATGTTGGCGTAAATTGTGGCATTCTCAATATTTTCTTTAAGAAGTATAATTGTAGTTTATTCACCTCTTCGAACAGAGTATAACCCCATACTTGAGCACCATATGATTGTATTGCTCTACTTATTGCTAGAAATAGATTCCATTTTGCTTTTATAGGTATGCCGTTCCTACTAAGAAAGTTGTTCCACGTAAGATTTATACTATTTTTAGCTGCAATAGTTCTCCTCTCTACATGCTTCCTAAAGTTCATTGTTGGAGTCAATGTCACGCCTAGATAGCAGTATTCATTCACTATTCTTATTTCTTCTCCACCGAGATACCATTTTTCTTTATTTGCCAATCTACCTCCTTTTCGAAAAACCATAATTGCGGACTTACTTAGATTGATTTCTAAATTCCAACTACGGCAGTATGATTCCAACTTATAAATCATTTTTTGCAGCGTCGTTATATCGTCAGCCAGTATCACAATGTCGTCGGCATACATTAAAATTCGAATGTTTAGTTCTTCTATCTGTATGCCTCCTCCCAAAAAATCATGTAAGTCATTGAGATAAAGAACAAACAAGTGCGGTGATAATATACAACCTTGTTTCACTCCGCTTACAGCTGAGAATTCATTAGATAGGTCTTTTCCAGTCCATACTGCACATTTAGTGTTCGAGTACACATTTTCAATAAAACGGACAATTTTAGTTGAGACTCCAGCTGCGTGAAGCTTATAAATTAACGCCTTTCGAGAGACCTTATCGAAGGCTGCTTTAAAATCTACAAAAAAGGCATACGTTTTCTTATTGTTTTTAAAATTTATCTGTACTATTGATGACAAGTTGTAAATATTATCCACTGTAGAATAATTCTTCCGGAACCCAGCCTGAAATTCGTTTATTATTCTATTACTTTCGGTCCAATTTGTTAGCCTGTCTGTTACTACACCCATCATAATTTTTGCAATACAATTCATAAACGATACTCCGCGATAGTTGCACGGTGATCCTACATCACCTTTCTTATGTATGGGGTATATTATGCTTTTCACAAACGATTCATCAACTATACCGCTGTTAAACATGTCATTACAAGCTATTGTTATATCTGATAAGAGGTCATCAGGTGCATATTTAATGAATTCGTATGGTATTCTGTCTTCTCCCGGAGCTTTGTAATTTTTTGTTCGCTCAATAAACTCTTTCACTTCTCTTAGTGTTATAGTTTTGTCTAGCTCATAAACTTCCATATAACCGTGAGCATATTGTATATCTAACGATGTCTGTGACGGGTTTAGTAAATTACTAAAGTATAATTTCAGCATTTCTGCCTCCATTGTAATCGTTGAACTTGTATTTCCATTTATTTCTCTCGCAATTTTCCACCAGTCTTTGTTTGTCTTTACATTTTGTATCTTAGCATCCAATTGTTGGTAGTATCTCTGTTTGGCTTCTGCACATATAACTTTATAGTGCTTATTATCTTTTAAGTAAATCTCTTTGTTCTGGCTGCTACTTACTTGTCTAAATTTTTCTAGGCTTTTGAATGTTTCCTGTCTCGCTTTATGACATCTCCAGTTAAACCAATTTTGTTTTTTCTCGAAGGAGTGTTCCCTAATTTGTGTTTCTTTATGCGCCGATTTAATTACATAAGTTATATCCGTCAGAGTTAGCAGATCTTTATTCTGTTTTACATTTAATAAGGTTTCACTTATTCGCTGTTTATATGCTGTTACTTGCTGTTTATTCCATTTCAATTTTGGAAGTAAATTTGTATTTGTTCTTACCGTTTCTATATCTGTCAATCTTAACGTTAAGACTATAGGAAAATGGTCAGACCAGTGTGTGTTTCCGACTTCAAACTTATCGATAAATTCAAGTATTTCTAGGGAGATTGCACAGATATCAGTTACTGACATTCCAACTCCACTACAGAATGTAATTTCTCCTTCCTCATCACCTTTTGTCATTCCATTCGCTATTACAAGTCCGTTGTCACAGCATAAATGTATAAATCTATGTCCACGAGAGTTTTCCACTTCGTCTTTAGATTTCCTTTCTTCGAATCCAGCCGTAAAGTTCGCTATATATTCCTCTTCCAAGTAGTTTTGCATTTTACCAATTCTGACATTCAGGTCTCCAATCACAATAAGATTTTTAATTTCATTTTCCATAAATATTGTCTCCAGTTTACTAAATTCGTCGGACCAGGTTGCGCTTCTTATGTATAAAGGTACTATATTTATTTGAGTGTGTCCGAATTTTATATATATTACATGACATTCCTGAATTATTTTAGTATAACAATTAATTCGTAGGTTTGCCAATTCCTTTTTTATTGCTAGCAGTATACCTCCACTATATCTTCCATAATTATTAATTCTTGTTGCATATTTCCATGTTAGATTGTAACCGCCAAAATATTTACTCAGACTTTCTGCTTTATTTTCATTTACATGGGTTTCTAACAAGAAGAATATATCAAAACGCTTAATGTATTTAAAAAAATCTGGAAACATTAATTTATTTTCTAATCCGTTGATATTATACGATACTATACTTAAACTATGCTTATCTATTTCTTTTATTTGTTTACTTATTTTATATTCTAGTTTTTTGACTTTTCTAATAGGTTCTTAAAGTCTAAAGTATATTTCTTAATATTATCACCATACTTATGCTTAAGGATGTCTTCGGCCTTTTGAACCCCACACATTAAGATGAACTCCTTATTGAATGTGCACCAGTTTTCGCCTATCTTGATTGCATCGTTTTTTACATATACTTTGTACTTACGGTCTACGTTCAGGATATCCGCTTTCAACTGCAGTAGGGCTTTCTTGCATTCTAGTCTTTTCTTATCTAAGTCCCTCTCTATTGTTATTTTATGTCCTGATAAATTTTTGACACTTTTAAAAACTTCTGTTGCCATGTCTTCAGCACCCATTTCTGCCACTACGCTTATTCTTTCATTTCTTGTGTAGATAATTCTTGCTGACGCGATTTTTACCTCCGGTAGTTTTAATATATGATTACAAACCATTTCGACTGCTTTTTTTGGATTGTTAGCTTTTTCTAAGCCTTTAAATATTACATTTTTTCTTTTACTTTGGCTTATAAGGCGGTCTATTTCTAATTGCTCATGTTCCCTCTCGCGCTTTAATTTCTCAAGTTCCTTCTTGAGTTCGCTATTCTCCTTACCTAGATTTTCAACTTTATGATTTATATTGCCCATCTTTGCTTTTATATCTTCCAGATCTTTTTTTGTGGCCACATTTTGTAGTTTATCATCTAATAGGTTTGATAATACACTCATTAGATCTGACAGCTGCATATTACCCACTGAATTTTTGATTACCATACTTTCCTGTTGTTCAGGCGATGTTTCCTTTAACATTCTTTTCGCACCGCAGCCTGTTGGTACACTTACACCTGCTGGAACGTTCGGTGGTGTGCGATTCATTTTTGGCATAATTGATTGTCTTCGATATTTTATTAAATCAAATTAATTATTGTTAACTATAATTTTTTAATTTAATTTATTGCCTACTTTTAGGTAATTTACAACGAGATCACGTAAAGTAAAGACACCAATCCTTTCTGAGATACTGTTCTTTATGAAATTCGTTCAGTTTTTAATAGTTTAATAATTACTTTGAAACACTGTTTTAAATTGAAAGCTTGTTTTAAATAATAACAAAGGCGAATATTTATGCTTTACGCTTGTTTATACACGAAACTGTAGTTTTTGCCTGGCGAAGTCTTACTTTTATATCGAAAACAACATTTAATGTTTTAATCACTTTAGGCACTGAACTCGATAGCACCGTGGTAGATGACACTTATATCTGTTAGTTTATTTTCGGATCTCACAAATTAATCACTATTATACCAAAAAATTTTAAAAATTACCCCGCGCTAAAGAACTTTTAATACTTTACTTTATTAGAGTTGCCAACCGACAACCGACTATGCTTCCAGTATTACCCTGTGTAATGGAGCTATGGAAACGTTACCGTACTTGCGCTCCAATGTATCCATTACAGCTTGGTAGTTTTTATGTTGTTCGGGTGGAATTTGTTTTAAAAATTCTTCCGCACTACCTTTTAGTGCCACAATCAGTGATTCCGTTTTCTCACCAATATTCCAATTATTTGTTGCAGCCGCTATTTCAAATTTGAGTTTGAACACTTCAAAAGTATAGCTCCCATCAAACGTCGGTGCCTGTAGTTTAACCCTACCAGTTTCACGAATGGCTGAAGATGACCCGCTTACCTGCCTATTCTCAGCGTGGCTTTCCAATTGAACCGTCTCACCTTTTGAGACCTGGACATTCTGACATTCGGGTCCTTTCTTTTCTTCTCGAGCACTTAATTTGGACTTGTTGTAACTCCATCTTTAATTCGACAAAATTTTGTCCTAATGTCTGCGTGATTTCACTAAATTGTTGTTCCAGCTTTTTGTCCAACTTACGTAAACTATGCGCCTGTTCTTCAGAATTTTTCTCAAGTTTCTGCATCATTAAGTTCATGATTGCCATAATTTCATTATTCGTGTCAGGTTCTTCATCGAGGAACTCGTGTTCTTCTACGTATATGCCATTAGCCTCCAACGCCTCACAAAGTCTCAACTGCAGTTCTGCTTTCGCACCACCTGTGCCAAGTCCCACTTTCTCCAACTGCTCTTTCAGTTGAACCACAGTCAATTCTTCCGATTTCATCATTTTACAAAATCCCACTTCTGACACCAAATGTTACGTAATCGCCTGCGTGATTATTCGAATCTCAGGATTTTGTAAAAAATGAAACGAACTTTTAAAATTGGAGAAACTATACTTATTTATTTGTTGTATTACAAAGACTAGTATTTACTAGGAGTCAATTTAGTAAAACCACAGCTTCACACAAAACAATTTCCAAACTAACCTTTTATAAAAATATCAATTGACATAATGTTTAAATAATATTTAAACATTTCATTCTATGTCGCTACTCTGATGAAATTCGTAACAATATTGACACGTATGAAAATTGTAATAAAGAAACTTTACAAAGTACGGACTGCGAGTACCAGCAATCTTTGAACGAATACTACGCAGAAGGTGAATCATGTGAAATACCTGAGGAGTACACCGATCTTACGGATGTTCATTTTTTAGAATTAGTAGCTCGTCTTTGCCATATTTTAAGTGTCAGGCGAGCGATAATAAGGTTCTTAGATTTTTAATTGACACTGGGTCAAATAAAAATTATATCCAACCCTCTCTCATAAAAAATCCCTTACCCAATGAAAATATATTTTTTGCTAATTTAGTAGGTGGAAAAACTGAGATTACCCACCATGCGCATATAAATTTATTTAATATAAAAACCATAAACGTTAAAGTATTTTTACTGCCAACCCTTACATCTTTTCACGGAGTTTGGGGTAATGACAGTTTATAAGAATTTTCAGCTGTGATTCATACACGGCAAAATTTTAACTCAAAAATAAAGACAGAAAGTTAGTCAATTAGTAAGAAGTTATCCCGATCCAAATGAGGAATTGACTTATACTACTGCGGATGATCCCGTTTACTCCAGATATTATGCATATCCAGTAACACTTAAAGATGAAGTTGAAAAACAGATTAAAGAGTTATTAGATGATGGCATAATTAGACCTTTACGGTCACCCTATAATTCTCCTGTCTGGATTGTCCCAAAAAAACAAGATGCGTCAGGTAAGAAAAAATATAGAATGATTATCGATTACAGGAAGTTAAATTCCGTTACAGTCTCAGATAGATACCCCATTCCACAAATTAATGATGTACTTGCCCAATTGGGAAAAAATAAATATTTTTCAGTCACTGACTTCAAGAGTGGATTTCATCAAATCCCATTAAAAGAGGCCGACATAGAAAAAACCGCTTTTTCTGTTAACCACGGAAAATATGAGTTTACACGACTCCCTTTCGGTTTAAAAAATGGTCCTTCGATATTTCAAAGAACTCTTGATGACATATTAAGAGAACATATTGGGAAGACATAATTATTCTTGGCGAAGATGAAGAGTCCCACATTGAAAATATGAAAAAAAATTTTCAAACTCCACAAGCAGCAAATATGAAAGTTCAGCAGGATAAAAGTGAATTTCTAAAGCAGGAAGTCGAGTTTCTTGGATTTTTAATATCTTCCGATGGAATAAGAACTCCAGTTAAAGTAAACGCAATCAATAACTTTCCTTATCCCAAAACGGTAAAAGATCTGCGATCTTTTCTTGGAATGTCTGGAAGTTACCGACGGTTTATTAAAATTTATGCGACGTTAGCAAAACCGCTGACGATTCTTCTCAGAGGGGAAGAGGGACACATATCTTGATAAAAAAGCCATGGAATCATTCGATAAATTAAAAAGTTCACTAACATCTCAGGATGATATGCTCACTTATCCTGATTTTAGGAAAGAATTTCAATTGGTAACAGATGCTTCAAATCACGCAATAGGAGCTGTGTTAGCTCAGAATGATAAGCCAATCATGTTCATTTCACGAACTTTAAGTAAAACTAAAGAGCATTATGCCACTAATGAGAAGGAAATGCTTGCCATTATATGGGCACTAAAATCATTAAAAAACTTCCTATATGGATCAGCAATTGTCAAAATATTCACGGATCATCAGCCGTTGACTTACGCTCTGAGTAACGAAAATACAAATAGTAAGCTTAAAAGATGGAAAGCAATCTTAGAGGAGTATAATTACGAGCTAAAGTACAAGCCAGGTAGAGCGAATAAGGTAGCTGACGCCTTGTCAAGGATTCCACAGAATTTACAGAATAATTCCATGACAGTTACGCAACATAGCGATGAAAGCTCTTCACAAAACCTAATATCGTATACTGAAGCCCCTATAAATTGTTTCAAGAACCAAATAATCATCTCTTTAGGAGAAGTTCCCTTTTATCAGTTTCAAATTGTTCACCACACATACCATAGGCATTCAGTTATAATAAAGCAAGTAAACAAATATTCTTGCATACCTATTAAGACGATATCTTAATCCATCTGTTACTAACTACATTAAAACAGAAGATCTAATCTTGGGCAAACTTCAAGAAATCTACTCCTCTCACTTTAGTAAGTACAGAGTTCAATATAGTAGAAACATGGTCATCGACCTGACCTGTGAAAGTCACCAAGATAAGAAAATTATAAAACAGCACACCAGAGCACATCGAAATGATAGGAAAAATAAGAAACAATTGCTAGAAAACGTTTACTTTCCACGTATGGCAGCTAAAATAAAAAAAATAACCTCACAATGTAGGATTTGCAGAGAAAACAAGTATGAACACTAATTCAGGAAACTCCAATACCACAGTTCGCCGGACAAATTATTCATATTGACATCTTCATTACAGGTAAAAAGGTTGTACTTACTGGTATCGATAAATTTTCAAAGTATACGCAAGCTAGAACTATTAATTCAAGAGCAGCGGAGGATATTAAAGAGCCTTTACGGCAAATGCTGGTTTCTTTTGGTGTTCCAGAAATACTTGTGATGGATAACGAAAAATCACTTAATTCATCGTCTATAGTGTTCATGTTAGAAAACCAATTCAACATCCAAATTTACAGAACGCCACCATATACTAGTACGTCTAATGGGCAAGTCGAACGTTTTCATTCCACTCTGACAAAAGTCATGCGTTGCTTGAAAGCGGAGAATGGCTACAAATCATTTTGCTATATAATTCTGTTTATAAGTACAACTACACTATTCATTCAACCACGAAAAGAAAACCGGTCGAAGCATTCTTCGGTAGAAGAGTGAATACTGATCCGAAACGATTAGAAATGGATAGAAAAGAAAATATTAGAAATTTGACGCAAAAACAGAAAGCAGATCTTACATTCCATAATAAAAATAGAACTCCATTTAAGAACTATGACATTGGACAAGAAGTTTTTGTAAAAATTAACAAAAGATTAGGCACTAAACTTTCTCCAAAATATAAGAAGGAAATTGTAAAAGAAAATAGGAATAGCCAATAGTAACAGAATCAAAAAAAAATTGTTCACAAGAATTTAATAAAAAATTAATTTGTTTAGTCTCGTAGGTTACTCATGTGTTGAGGGGAAACAATGAAAGTAAGTAATTGTCGCTTACCTCGCAACGAGACAGCACGTTGAACGCAGTCGCTCGCGGTATAACATTCGTTTATATTTTTATTTTGTAATATTTAATAGTTCAACACATACATTTATATTTTGTGATATTTAAAAGGTCAACACATAAATAAAATGATAAACAAATATTAAGTGTTTGAAACATTTATTTTAAAGTTCAGAAATGGGATAATAAATAAAAGTGTGTTGAACAAATTTTACGGACAAGTTTTAAGTATAAAAGTACAGCAGCCCTAGCGCTCCAATAGACATGTTTTGTGCGCGCTTTGTGAAATTCTTGTAATTATATTTTGCGTGTTAACCCAATTGTGATTAGTGCCTGCAAAAGAGACAAATAAGCAAACAAAGTTGAAAAGCGCAAGAATAAGAAAATGTATACAAAACGACAACAAAAACTAAATTAAAATAGATCATAAAATGTTAACGAAGTTGTGAATTACTAGAGAAACGGATAAAAAAAAGGAGAAACGATTGAACGATTGAAAAAAACGAACGAGTTGTTAATGTATATTGACAACGAAACTAAATAATAATATACTTACGAATACGTTTAACGTCAACAAAATCAACAATGCCGAAAATTAGTGAATTAAAAATTGATTAACTAAAAGTTATACTGCGTGAAGAGGGGTTAGCTACAGCTGGTACGAGAGCGGAATTAGAATTGCGGTTAACAGAAAAAATCGATACTGATGAAATTGAAGCTCCAACGGTAATGCATGTTGGTTTACAGGAGCAAATCAATGACCTGCGTAGTATGATGGAAACTATTATCAGCATGTTCCAACAGAGCAAGCAACAAACAGTTGACGTAAATGTAATGCAGACGCCTATGAATAATCAGCCATTAGAGGAAAGTGTGAGTCAATCTGTAACGCCATCAATTTCTACAAACGCATACGGCGGGTTTCGGTCAATTAAGGAAATAGCAGACATGATTCCAGAGTTTGATCCAACTAACAAGCAGTCGCTAACTGTTTAGCAGTTCATTGATCGTGTTGGGAGTGTCATGAGTGCTTATCAACTAGACGTGTTTTATTGGCTGTTTACGGTCGATTAAAAGGAGTGGCTCATGTCTGGTTGGGATGATTTTGCAACAGAACTGAAAAACGAATTTTGTGTAACTTACAACGAAGCGCAAGTGCACCGCATTATGAGCGAATCAGTACGTAACACAGGTGAACATATATCCGATTACTGCTTTAAAGTTTATGCCTTAGGCAAACGTTTTCAGCTAAGTGAATCCTCTATTGTTCAGTATACGCGACGGGGGCTGAATCATCGTGATTTACAAGTTGCTATAGCAGCGCAAAGATTTGAAAACGGTAAGCAAATGCGCGAAATAATTGAGGAATGGTTAACGCATCGTGTTAAAGATACTACTTTTAAACAAAAGCTGGAGATTAGAACCGATGTAAAGAACGCAACTTGTCAGTCAACAGCTAGTGGTGAAAATAAAAAAATTGTGTGCTACAATTGTGGTGAGATAGGCCACATATCAAGTAAATGCTCAAAAGAACAGAGACGTTTAAGATGTGCAAATTGTGGGAAGGTGCATAAACGAGAGGAACCGGTAAATTCTGGTCGTAAGCAGGTTATGTATAACACTCGAATGGCCGAAGTCAAGCAAAACGAGAAATGTTTTGTTAAGAAAATTAACGTAAATAACAAAATGTTTGACGCATTAGTTGATACCGGTAGTGAGTGTAGTTTAATTCGAGAGTCAACGGCCGATATGTTGAAAGTCGAATATGAAGACTGTTACACACGTTTAAAGGGAATTAGTGGTGGCACATACACGATGCGGAAGAGATGTGCGATCGATATTAACCCGAGTTATTAACCCGTTAACCCGAGTGCCAGCTCCAAAGCGTGTAATAAATACACAAATGATCAAATATCTCGAAGCTAACGACATTATAGCGAAATCTTTATCGGAATTTGCAAGCCCGATTGTATTAGTCAAAAAGAAAGACGGAAGCGACAAACTTTGCGTTGATTACCATAGCTTAAATTTAATAGTTGAAAAAGAGAACTTTCCTGTTCCGAATATTGAGGAGCAACTGCACGAAGCCAAACAATATAAATTTTTTACGATACTTGATTTGAATAGTGGGTATTATCAAATTCCAATCGCACCGGATAGTCGAAAATTCACGGCATTTATAACGGGTTGTATGAATTCAAGCGTATGCCTTTTGGGTTAAAGAACGCACCTATTGTTTTTCAACGTTTAATGGCAAAAATTAAAGAACAAATTCAAGAAGATGACCTTACGATCTACATGGATGATATTCTAATAGGCAGTCAAACGTTCGAGAAAATGTTGGAGAAGTTAAACCGAGTTTTAACAGCTTTACGTAATGCTGGCTTAACGCTAAATGTAAGAAAATGCGAATTCATGAAAAATATCTTTACATTTCTTGGTCATGAGTTAACATCGGAAGGTATTCTACCTGGAAAAATCAAAACACAGGCCGTGTCCAAGTTTCCCTAACCAACTAATATGGCAGACATACGCAGATTTTTAGGTTTGAGTGGTTACTTTCGAAAATTTATCCCTGGTTGCTCTATAATTTCAGAACCATTACGCAAGCTTCTACGAAAAGACCAACGATTTGAATGGACAAAAGTACAAATAGCCGCGTTTGAACAGTTAAAATCTAAACTAGTATCCAGACCAATATTAGTAGGGTATATTATCGATGCGGAGCACGAATTGCATATAGATGCAAGTTCAGTAGGGTTGGCAGGTGTGTTATTACAGCGAGAAAAAGAAGATCTTAAACCAATAGCATACTACAGAAGAGCAACCAGTGTTGACGAACAAAAGTTTCACAGCTATGAGCTCGAAACTCTGGCTGTCGTATAGTCGCTGGAACGTTTTCGATATTATATTTACGGTAAAAAGGTTACAGTTAAAACAGACTGTAGTGCACTTAAAACAGCTATGCAAAAGAAAGAACTTATACCACGAATTGCGAGATGATGGTTACGAATACAGGATTATGACATCGATATAGAACACCGACCAGGCAATCGCATGGAGCACGTCGATGCTCTTAGTCGAACTCCGTATGAAGAAGCACGAACAATCGAAGTAGCAGATTTGCGTACCGATAAGGTGATTATAGATAAAGATGACTGGCTGTTTAGCATGCAGCTACAAGACGAGCGTATACGGCAAATAGTAAACAATATTAAAACAAACAGTAAAGTTGAAGATAAGGAGTATGTACTACAATACGGAAGACTCATAAGAAAAATTGACGACAAACTTCTTTGGGTCGTACCGCGAACACTACGACATAGT
This sequence comes from Teleopsis dalmanni, assembly GCF_002237135.1. Classification (NCBI taxonomy): domain Eukaryota; kingdom Metazoa; phylum Arthropoda; class Insecta; order Diptera; family Diopsidae; genus Teleopsis; species Teleopsis dalmanni. Next base: position 123,695,099 of record NC_051846.1, on the reverse strand, counting down.
GTAGTACTAGATTGCCATACACAAGCAGGGCACATGGGGGTCGAAAAAATAATGGAACGTTTGAGATCTTATATGTGGTTTCCACGAATGCGGAATTTTGTCAAACAATTCATTTTATCTTGCGTCGATTGCGCATATAATAAACGGAAGGGTGGAAAAGCCGAAATACGGTATCACTACGATGACATTGAACCAATTCCGTTTAGAACCATCCACATGGACCATTTGGGCCCATTTCCGAAAAGCTCTAAAGGAAAAGAACATTTGCTGGTTATAGTTGATTCGTTCACTAAATTTTGTATGCTATATCCTGTTAAAAATACATCAGCGCGGTATATAATTGAAGCGTTAAATGAGGCAAGTAGTTATGTTGGTATGCCATTACGTGTCGTGACGGACAGAGGGTCAGCTTTTACATCACGTGAATTCAAGAAGTACTGTGTGGAAAATGACATAAAACATATTCTTTTAAACATATTCAATTTTGTCTATGCTATTGCCAACGAATAATAACGATAAGAAATGGGACGAAAACATACGCTGCATACAGTGGTGTATAAACACAATGAAGAATAGTACCACCGGATGCACACCTCATGAACTTTTGTATGGTTATAAGCCTCGCGATATTCTACGCAATAGAATTATTCTGAGTTAACAAGCTAACGACGAAGCATTAGACGACGAACAACTAACGAATCTCCGTGAAACAGCAGCCAAGAGAATAAATGAAAAGCGAGCAACCGCGAAATCACGTTTTGATGCAAAACATGCGACGCCATATATTTTCCAAGAAGGTGATTTAGTTTCGGTCGAAAATGAATCACCAAGCACAGGTATGTCAAGAAAACTCGAACCGCTATTTAAAGGACCGTTTGTAGTCACTAAAGTCCTTGATCATGATCGGTATGTAGTTGAAGACCTTCCGCAAGCACGCCGAACGAGGAGACACTATTCGTCTGTGTATTCAAATGACAAATTGAAACTCTGGTGTCAGCTACAAGAACGAGATGATGACGACGAAGAATTGAGCGAGGTTGCTCATGTCGATCAGGAAAGGCCGACTGTGAATGAAGATCACCCTGTTGAGGGGAAACAATGAAAGTAAGTAGTTGTCGCTTACCTCGCAACGAGACAGCACGTTGAACGCAGTCGCTCGCGGTATAACATTCGTTTATATTTTTATTTTGTAATATTTAATAGTTCAACACATACATTTATATTTTGTAATATTTAAAAGGTCAACACATAAATAAAATGATAAACAAATATTAAGTATTTGAAACATTTATTTTACACTCATAGTATGGTGTCATGCTGACACACAGTTACTGGATTTCACAATTGATAACAATAGATGCAGGTTCAGCAAGAATTCAATCTGGATCATTTAAAATTATCCATATAATCGACTTAATCGAGTACGGAAAATTAATTAATGATTTGGAAAGGTCCATCGAGTTAAATATAAAACCCCATCATACTTTATACCCCATCCTATCCTTCGAAACTAAAAATATAAAAAGTTATTTGGCCAGATTGAAAATAAAAAAAGGATATAAAAGATCCATTGATATAATTGGCACCACATGGAAATGGTTAGCTGGCAGCCCAGAACGCCACGATTTTGAAATTTTAACAAACAAATTAAATAATGTTTTAGAAAATAACAATAATCAAGTTATTATTAATAAATTAAATGTACAAAAAATTAATGAATTGTCTCAAATAACAAATGAAATATTGAGAGATATAAAAAATGATGAAAATATTGTAAACCAATTGGTCACTGAATTAAAATTTAAATTACAAGCACTTAAAGAAGAACTTATTAATGTAGAATATGCTATCCATTGGGCCAAAGCAAATACTGCAAACTTTTATATTTTATCAAATACTGAAATTAATATAACTGAAAATGTAATAAATAATGAAAATTTTCCTTATATTAACATCGATGAGGCATAAGAATTTGCTCAAATCAGGATTGCCTCTAATGGCAATAATATCATTTTTATTGTAAATTTATCAACTACTTTCAAAGAAAATTGTAAAAAAATAATAATTAGAGCAATAAAAATAAAAGATAAGATTAATAGAATACCATTTAAAGAAATTTTAAAATGTTATGAAAATAAAAAATATGGCATTAAAAACGAATGTAAATCATACAATAGTTTAATTATATGTTCAGACAATGATATTGTTAATATAAGTAACACGTCATGCATTCCGAAATTACTCAACAGCCGTGTAGCCAACTGCAGTTTAATCCATAATCAGCATATTTCCACAGTAGATGAAATATCACAAGGAATCCTCCTGCTTAACCAGTACAGCGGTAACATAAGCATAGACAATAAGATAACTAAACTAAATGGTGCATATGCAGTGAGGCATCATAACGCCACAATTCACATCAATAATAAATATTTTATATCCAACGAAATATTAAACCACCAACCATTACCAGCAATACTTCAGCCTACAGCAAATTTTGGAAAAATTGAAGAAGTCTTTTCTTTAGAAATGATGAAAGAATTACATGTAAATGACACAAAATATAGAGATAAATTGGATATAGGAAACAAAATCAGTCTTACTACAAATATGACACTAATTGTAACAGCTTTGCAGCATTAGTTTTCATTGGCATTAGGGCCCTTCGCAGGCACAAAGTAAAATCAATAATAGAAGCGCAGACCGAAACACCAATTCCACAAGGGCGAATATTGATTCAGTCCTAACTCTAGGAATCGAGAACTTACCATGTCAATTTAGACCTACAACATCAAACGAGGACGTTTGTATTTAAGGGTGGAGGTATTAAGGATAAAAATGCATAAAAATGGAGCAGTAACAACAATGCCCAACACGTGCAAATTATAATTTGCTGACAGTGCGTCTACTACAGCATGAGAACTCTACATTCAACATTCACATGGCAATGCAACGCGATTACCTAAAAATTTCGGTTACAGCCCAACATTGTAAAATTATTAATAGGCCTTTTCGGTGGCTCACAAGTACGGCAAAAAATGCATGTTGGCCTATATTGGCCACGCGAGGCATTGGCATCACTGTTGCAATCTATCAAATGTTTTGTTTTGACAAACAGCAAATCTTGTATATGTGCATATAAATCAAATATATTTTTATAAAAATATTATAAAATTAAAATGAACACGGAATTAAAAGGAATGGTAAGAATATTGGAAATTTAAAAATAAAACACTAAGTAAATTTTTGTAGGTACTGTCGATGTTGGGAGAAGAAAGCAACGTTTTGCAGCGGCCGAGGGATGCAAGTTGTTTCACGGATTTTTTAAATGTTATGAATGCACTCTAGAAAACATTTCGTTTCCTTTGTGGTCCATAGTTGGCGTGTATTTCTATAAAAAAATTTTTTAGAAAAACTTCAAAAATTATGTTTGTTTAGTTAATTTTACGTATGTAAACTACAAATTAAATGAAATAAAATAAATGTTACTTGGTAATAACTAACATAATAAAAAATTCAATGTGCTTAATACTTACGATTTCTCCATTCTTATTATTTCTTCGTTACTTTTCAAGATTTTTCAAATTTTTGAATTCTGTTTGAATTTTTATTTCCTCAATTTTTGACATTTGATTGCACTATTCGTTGAAATTTTCAATGAAGGTTCACAATAGTTCGCTTATTGCGTTGGTAACATTTTTTTTTTACTGGCCGATGTGGTTGGCCAGCATAACTATGCTGGCCGAGGTAGAGAAAATAGTGTTGTTGTTTTGTGTACATTGCGGCCAGTATAGGCCAGCATAGGCCAGCAACTTGCTGTTTTTTGCCGTACTTGCGAGCCACCGAAAAGGCCTAATGTTAGTTCTAATTCCTGTTTTCAATAAAGAAGTAGCATAGCTACGTAAATAAACTAATCAAATTTATATTTTTTTTATACAAGAAACAGGAAAAGAACAAATTTATATAAAAAAGATATAAAATTTAATTATATATTGTTCTATTTCTTATGCTTTTAGTTTGCGTATTTTTAAATGAATTATTAGAGAAATTTATTTATGCAATGTCTTTAATTTTGTATATTATATTTAAGAATACGTACATATGTATATGCAAACAACAACACTTATTTATTAAATTTATTTATTTATTAAATTAAAATTTAAGTTAATGATGAGATAATTTACTAAATTAAGGAATTAATTAAAATTATTTAAAAATAAATTTATTTGTTATTAAAACAAATATATCTTTAAATGTAAACTTTAAATTTATGTTAAAAAAATTGATAATTTCTTATAACTAATTAAATTTTAACTTCTAAAAAATTATCTTTAAAAAACCTTTAAGACAGCATAAAATATTTACATACATAATTTACATAATTTAATATAATTTACATAACTTAATACCTGGTTTGCATAATTTAGTTGTGGATTTGTATAAATAGTGTAAATTCTGGGATTACGTTCATTAATAGTTTGGATTTTGAATTGCGCGCATAAATTATTAAGGACATTTTTTTGAAATTGAGTGAAAGTGAAAGTAAATAGTGTCAATAATGTGTGATGAAATTGAATTTGAAGGTGTTGAAATGTGGCCTTTATCCTCATTAGATTTAAGCCAGCAAACTGCTAACGACATTATCGAAGAGGATTATTCAGAAGAATTTTCTCCTTCGAAACTGGTATTTGTACCAACGGTAAGAAAATTTATTTCAAAGAAATAATAAAACATTTAAATAAATATAAATTATTGATTATTATACCATTATAATTTAAAGCCATCAACGTCATCCGACATATGAGCAAATTGAAGATAAAATTAACAAGATCAACAGAACATACGGTGTGCCTTCTAATAAAATTACAGCCACAGTAACAGATAATGGCTCTAATTTTATTAAGGCCTTTAAAGTATATGGAATTGAATCGAATTGTTTTGATGAAATGACAGAAATGACTTTTGAATCATTTCTACCTAATAACGAGCAGAGACCTAGGCTGTCAAAGCATATCAGATGAGCGAACCACTTATTAAATTTAATAACGACTAAAGACTTGATAAATTTGATTGAAAATGACGCAGAGCTGTTTAATATGCATAAACAGGTAATCTAATTTAATTTTTTAATATAATTTAATATGATTATAGTTTAATAGTAATTGTGATTATAGAAATATCACAAAAAGAGAAGAATAATAAACATTTTTATTTCTCCCAAAGGCTTTTTCGAAATGCAATAATTTGTGGGCAAAAGCTGGCAGGCCAAGTTCTTCTGATGTAATACAGAAGGTTTTGGGTTCATCGTTGAGTTATCCCGTAATAACACGTTGGAACTCAACATATGATGCTGTGATAAAAATTATTTGTGCGGAAAATAAGTTTAATGACTTATGTGACCAGCTGAATGTTAATGAATTTGTTGCTGATGATATTTTGTATTTAAAAAATTACGTTACGGTGACGAAGCCATTTGCGGACGCCTTGGACTATCTACAACGCGCGGATGGAGTATATTACGGTTGTCTGATTCCTACTCTAGTAACTATTCTAAACAATGTTAGAAAAATTACTGATGAAGAACATGACAACGTTTTAAGAAACGTTCTAGAGTTATTAAAGGAAAAATTAATTCACCGATTCTACAAGTATTTTACACTTTCAAATGAAGCAGAGGAGGCAATTGTTGCGTCTGTTCTCTATCCTTTGTGCAAGCTTTACTGGCTTGACTCTTTGAAGGATTTGACTTCGCGGTCCCGAGATGAGATTTTTAAAATGTTTGTGGAGCACATCGCAGAAGCGAATCCTGGCGAGCAAGAAAACTGTGAGAACGTAGAAGTTCAAAACATTGCTAGCAATTCGTTTTTCAATTTCCGTGAGCCTTTAACTTTACAATGTGAAAGCGAATTGCACCACTTTTTGAATGCAAGTTTTATCAACATAGGCATAAAGAAATTGCGTTTAATCACAAACACGTTCAGAAAGTCAAATACGCCACTGACGTCTTCAGCACCTGTGGAACGAATATTTTCTTTCGCTGGTATCGTTACTACACCCAGGCGACATGCGATTTCAGATGAGCATTTTCAAATGCTTACAGTACTAAAAGCTAATATAAATTTCCACTAATTTATAAAATGTAAATTATGTAAAATTATTTAAATTATGTATGTAAATATTTTATGCTGACTTAAAGTTTTTTTAAAGATAATTTTTTAGAAGTTAAAATTTTATTAGTTATAAGAAATTATCAGTTTTTTTAACATAAATTTAAAGTTTACATTTAAAGATGTATTTGTTTTAATAACAAATAAATTTTTTTTTAAATAATTTTAATTAATTCCTTAATTTAGTAAATTATCTCATCATTAACTTAAATTTTAATGTAATAAATAAATAAATTTGTAGTAAAGAATGCAATAAAATATAAGTTTTTAATAATTTTATTTAAAGTTTCTTTTCAACTAACAATTATGTTGCTTCGATAACAACGAACTTAAAACTTGAACGTATGTGTTTTAAAAAACAGAATTGTCAAATTTTTATTTGATTTGTAATTTATTAACTTCTGTTTTTGATGATGCCACATGAGCGCCACATCACTCCCCCACCAGTGGTTGAGTAGAAACGATGCCACGTTACACGCACTTGATCCTATGTCAAAAATCTGACAGGTAATCGAATAACTCTGCCACTGGATGCGCTATGACCAGAGTTGAGCTCCTGCTGAGGTCTTCGTATAGGTTGTGCATCTGGACTTGACTGAAGTGAAATATATCGTGACAACTGTGTGTTTGATTCGATTTCTTCATTCAACAAGTAAGCCGCCTTCACTCTATCAATGCTCACTTGGACAGGTCGGTCTTTGATTAAAATGGTAATAAGCTTACGATCACGCTGTATCAGTTTGTATGGTCCGTCATAAGGTGATTTCAAGGAAGGTCGAATGTTATCATCCCTTAGGAACACGTGTGAACACGTCTGCAGGTCTCGTTGAACGAACGTTTTCGCTTTTGCATGATTTGAACCTGGAACCGGACGTAATTGATCCATGGTCTCCCTTAGAAAAGTTGCGAATTCGGAGTCACATCCGATGTGAGACGTCTTCTCAAAGAATTCTCCTGGAAGCTTAAGAGATGTACCATATACCATTTCTGCTGGACTAGCTTGGATGTCGTCTTTGAACACACTCCGTAAAGCCAGCAATATCAGTGGTAATTCCTCTGTCCACCTTTGATTAGACTTACACTTCAGTGCAGCTTTTAGTGTTCTATGAAATCGTTCCAGAATTCCGTTCGATTGTGGATGTCACGAACTTGTACGTAGATGTTTAGTACCAATCAACTGCATAAGTTCAGCGAACAACTTTGATTCGAGCTGCCTGCCCTGATCTGTAGTGATCTCTGAAGGAACGCCATAGTGTGAAACCCATCCCGTGATGAACGCCGCAGCTACTGTGTCTGCACTAATGTCCATAATGGGAATAACAACAGGCCACCGGATAAATCGATCTATGCATGTCAGGCAGTAGCTGTAACAGTCTGATGGTGGTAATGGCCCCACGATATCAAGGTGTACTGCTGCAAATCGCCGGTCAGGTGCCTTGAAGGTTCCGAGTATTGTTTTGTTGTGTCTACCTATTTTAGCTCGCTGGCATTGTGGACATGTTTTTACCATTTCTGCTACATCCCTTTTAATGTTTGGCCAGACAAATCGTTCACTAATCAGTTTTGCCGTGGCCTTGCTACCTGGATGACCTAAATTATGTATGGTGTGAAAAACTTGTCTACGAAATTCATCTGTGATCCACGGTCGCGAATGCTTTGCTGAGAAATCGCACGTAATAAGATTCGATGAACTAGGTAGATGCACCAATTTAAGCTGAAGCGAAGTCTTGCCCTGTGATATGAGTTGTTGCAGCTCCATGTCATTTCGTTGGCTCTTTGCTAACTGATCAAAGTCAGTCTGCTTTTCCCCCTGTATTGATTCAATGCGTGATAGGAAATCAGCAACGCTGTTGTCTTTACCGGGAAAATGTCTGATATCAGTAGTAAACTGACCTATGTAATCCAGATAACGCAGTTGCCTGGGCGATGCTTTTTCAGGATTTTACTGAAATGCAAAAATAATGGGTTTATGATCAGTTAACACCGTACAGTTCCTGCCTTCTACCATATGTTTGAAATGCTTAATTGCTTGATAAATGGCAAGAAGTTCTCTATCACAGGTACTGTACCGTCGTTGTGTGTCAGTTAACCGTTTTGAATAAAAACCAAGTGGTTCGAGTCGGCCTTCACGGATGTGATGCAATGCAGCTCCCACCGCTGTATTACTCGCATCGACATGTAGAATGAGATTGGCTTCTGCTGTTGGGTGTGCAAGTGAACTGGCATCAGCAAGGGTTTTCTTAAAATCAACGAATGCTGATTCAGCTTCTTTTGTCCACTTAATCGGCGTTTTGTCATTTTTCCGATTTCCTATTATTAGTTTCTGCAGCTTTTCTTGAACTACCGCTGCATTAGGAATGAAACGACGATAAAAATTCACCATGGCCAAAAAACGACGAAGTTCTTGCGCACTGCTTGGCTTCGGACAATTGAGAATTGCTTCAACCCTTTCTTTTGGCGGACGAATGCCATTTTGATCAATACTGTGACCGAGAAAGATAACTTCCGTCTGAGCAAACACGCACTTGTTGATGTTGAGTTTTAGACCGAATTGGTGTAAACGCTGAAACACTGTGCGAATGTGTTGAATGTGTTCAGCTTCATTCCTAGACGCCATGCAGATATCGTCTATGTAACATACCGTGAAGTCCAAACCGCTAAGTACTTGGTCCATGAACCGTTGGAAAGTTTGAGCTGCATTGCACAGTCCGAATGTCATCACATTAAACTCGAACAGCCCGAATGGTGTGATAATAGCAGTTTTCTTTCTGTCCTCAGGTGCTATAGGTATACTGAAGTAAGCTCGTTCCAAGTCAAGTGTGGTGAAGATAATTTTACCACTCAAATTCTGAGTAAAATCTTGAATGTGCGGTATCGGGTAACGATCTGGAACTGTTTGTGGATTGAGTCGTCTGTAATCTCCGCACGGCCTCCAAGTACCATTTTTCTTCTCCACCATATGTAACGGATTGGCCCATTCGCTTTTTGAAGGAGTGCATATCCCTTGATCAAGCATGTGCTGGAACTCACTTTTTGCTGCTTGCAACCTTTGTGGATTGAGCCGCCTTGGACGTGCATAGACTGGTTGCCCCGTGGTAACGATGTGATGTTGCACCGTGGTTCTTACTGCTCCAGACTTGTTATACGATGTTGGAATTGTTAGATCTTTGAACTCTTCCAATAATTTTCGGGATGGATGATCTGCATTCACTGCGAATACTGGCTCTGGCATTTGTAACGCTGTTGCACAATGAACTTTCATATTAGTTTTGCTGTCAACGAGGAGTTTACGCTGCAAATCTACCATTAGACCGTAATATTGCAGAAAGTCAGCTCCCAGTATAGGTTTACATACATCGGCTACGACGAACTCCCAATCAAGCTTGCGCCGCAGGCCAAGATTCAACGTCATTAATTTATTTCCGTATGTATGGATTGAAGTTCCGTTTGCTGCATACAAGAGTTTGGCAGATGCTGTCGGCTTAGTTCTGCCGAAGATTGATACGGGTAGAATTGAGAAATCTGCACCTGTGTCGATAAGGAATTTCAATTGTGTCGAGGGATCTAAAACATATAATCGGCTGGATTTGTAATAACTTTTTGCTTCGCCAACCGCCGGTGACGAAGCGGAATTTAGTTTTCCATGGTTGTGAAACTGCATGGCTTGGCACACTTGCGCGCACTTGCGCCAAAACGATGATGGTAGAAACACACTGGATATTTCAATACCAGGTTTTCCGGGCGCGTTCGTGAATGTTGTGTTCGTGCCGGTGTATTTGATCTACGTCGTGAGCGAAATTGGTGTTGCGACACTTTGCTGTCTCGAAACTGCTTGCTAAGTTCTTCCACAGCATTCACTAAATGCTTGACATAAAAGGAAGAAGACACAGCTGGATTGTTACCTAAATTTCTCTCACTGGTATGCACTTCAGAAACAGAATTGTAATTTCCCATTTCCAGCATTATATCTGCTTGTTGTGCACATTTATCCAAATCGACATCAGAAATGGACACGACCGCTCGTACAGCTTCTGGTAGACGATCCAACCACAATTGTTTTATTGCGCCATCGTTCATAGTGCCACTGGACAAATCACGCATCGTTCGTAGCAAATGCGACGGCTTGTGGTCACCTAACTGACATTCTTGCATGAGCCGTCGAAGTTTGCGATTTTCTGAATCCACGAAATCTTGAATCAATCGTCTCTTGACTGCTTCATACTTATTAACGGCAGGTGGAGCACGTATGATATCGGCGATGTTCCTCAACGTGTTGCTGTCGAGACTGCCGACAACGTGGTCGTACTTCGTTTGATCCGTTGTTACGCCCGCGTTTCGAAACTGCGACTCCATTTGAATGAAATATAGATCTGGATCTCGTTTGCTGAAAGCAGGTGCTTTAACTCCTATGCGGCAAATGTCACCAGCTAGAGTGTTAATTTGCGCACTATTAACTGTCAGCATATCATTAGCATCATGTACATTATTTTCTGCTTCAGTTTGCTACATGTTTTGAATTGTTCCGAATTTACGACTTTTATTATTAATAACTACCGTAGCACTTATTTCTAACCGTCGAGGGTCACCAATGTAGTAAAGAATGCAATAAAATATAAGTTTTTAATAATTTTATTTAAAGTTTCTTTTCAACTAACAATTATGTTGCTTCGATAACAACGAACTTAATCAATGGCACACTCTCACGCTGGATGAAACTTGAACGTATGTGTTTTAAAAAACAGGATTGTCAAATTTTTATTTGATTTGTAATTTATTAACTTCTGTTTTTGATGATGCCACATGAGCGCCACAAATTTAATAAATAAACGTTGTTGTTGGCATATACATATGTATGTATTCTTAAATATGATATACAAAATTAAAGATACTCCATAAATAAATTTCTCTAATAATTCATTTAAAAATACGCAAACTAAAAGCATAAGAAAGAAAACAATATATAATTAAATTTTATATCTTTTTTATATACATTATTTAAATAAATTTATCAATAAAGATTTTCTTGAATTAATTTACAAACACTTTTAATCTGTCTTAAATTATAAAACCAAAGCGTATAAGCTAAATTTTTTTTTTCTTTATTCTTAATCAACTAGACAATCAACAAAACGTATCAAAATGCACATTATCGCTTAAAAAAACAAATGTAGGCATAAAGATAAACTTGTACTTATATTTGCTTACACGTTGTACACACATTTTATTATTATTATTGAGTAAGGGATCGTGCACTGCGACCTAAAAGATCTATTGTGCCCCTTTGTCGGGTTAGAGTATTTCTCCAAGTCCGATTTCTTTAATGAAAGACAGTATGGATCCTATCTTCCCCAGTCTTGAATCCTTATGATCCATGAAATACCCTCCTAGGTGTTTCTTTCGTTTATGCATCAGTGCCGGGCACTCCCCAAGCACATGGTATGCCGTTTCTCTCTCTTCCCTGCAGTATCTGCAGTCTGAGTTGGATTGAATTCCTAACTTCAATAGGTGATTATTCAATCTGCAGTGACCGGTCAGTAATCCCGTAATAATTCTTATGTTAGTCTTTGATTGCACTATGCAATCTTTAAAGCGTTTTAGGTTGTAAGTCCCTAAAAGCATTTTAGATTGTGAGAGTCTTGGTAGCATTAACCAATAGAGTTCTCTCTCTTTTTTCTCTGCGTCATTCATGATAATAGATAGGGCTCCTTTGCCTAGACCACAGAATGGTTCTGGGCCTATCATTCTTGATGCCGCGCCTCTTCTTGCAAGTTTGTTTGCCATTTCATTACCTTGGATACCAGTATGTCCCGGAATCCATAAAAGGTGCACCTGATTGATCCCACCGAGTGTGTTCAGCTTGTCAATGCATTCCCATACCAGTTTGGATGTTACCTGGTAAGATATGAGTGACATTATAGCTGCCTGGCTGTCAGTCAGTATTGCAATTTTACGGTTCCGGTAGTTACGTTCAAGATTGAAACAGGCGCATCTATCTATCGCGTATATTTCCGCTTGAAAGATGGTTGTATTGTTTCCTAATGCTTCCCAGTATTTTTTGCCTGGTCCATAAACACCAGCTCCAGCTCCCTCATTGGTGAGAGAGCCGTCTGTATACCATGTTATCATGGTTTCTTTTATTTTTGGGATGTTAGACAAACCTTCCCAGTTCTTTTTGTTGCCAAGTTCAGTTTTGAAGTTTTTTGTAAAGTTATGCTTTACAATCATCCTGTCCATTGGCATTTCAATTTCCGGGATTTGTGCAGCCAAAGTATCAAGTTTTTTGCTATTGGTTTCAAGACCAGTCACCTTATTTGTATTTACTCTTAGAGCAGCCCTCTTCGCCTGTGATTGCACATAGATATGAAGAGGAGTAAGTTCCAGGAGTACTTCAATTGATGACGTGGGACATGTTCTCATTGCTCCTGTTATGCTTACACATGCAAGTCGTTGTATCTTGTTGAGTGTGTTGATAACGCTTTGTTGATTTGTGCAGTTCTGCTAGACTATTGATCCGTAGGTGATCATTGGTCTGATTACTGCTGTGTATATCCATCGCAGTGACTTTGGTGTACATCCCCAATTCTTACCTGCGATGGATCTACATGTCATAAAGGCTTTGGTTGCCTTTTTTGTCACTTCTTGGATATGAGATTTCCATGTTAATTTTTGGTCTAAAATTATACCCAAAAATTTTACCTCCTTTTGTAGTTTTATTTCAAACCCATCTAAGCGGATAGGTTTTTTATCTTGTATTTCTTAGTGAATAGCACAATGGTTGTTTTTGCTGGATTTATTTTCAGCCCAACCGAATTGCACCATTCTTTAGTTAGTTTTAAGCCTAACTGGATTCTTTCGCACAGAGTACTCTCAAATTTTCCTCTGCAGATAATTACCACATCATCGGCAAACCCCTTGATTTGGAAGCCATTCCTGTCCAGTTTTACCAATAGTTCATCCACTACCATACTCCACATAAGGGGTGATAATACTCCACCTTGTGGGCACCCTCGCGAAGTATTTGCAAAAATATTACCATTGCTGGTCGGAATTTCTACTCTCCTGGTGCGAAGCATATTGCTCATCCAGCGTGAGAGTGTGCCATTGATTCCTCTTTTAGAAATAGTTGAGTTTATAACCTCATGTGAAGTGTTATCAAAGGCTCCTTCAATGTCTAAGAAAGCGCAAATTGCTATCTCTTTCTTATCTATGCTGTCCTGAATCGTGTTACTTAGTTGATGCAGGGCCGTTTCTGTCGACTGCCCTGCCCTATAGGCATGTTGGCGACTGTATAGTGGAGTTACTTTCAGTGTAGTATTCCTGATATAGTTATCCACAACTTTTTCTACTACTTTAAGTAGGAAGGATGTGAGGCAGATTGGTCTGAAGGATTTCGGGTGAGTAGGATCTCTTTTGCCCGCCTTCGGAATAAAGACCACTTTTGCCCTTCTCCACATGTTTGGTATATATCCCAATGCAATACTGACTCTGGCTATTCTAGTTATTGGACCTAGTAGCTGTTCAATTCCTTTTTGAAGTAATGTCGGAAAGACACCATCAATACCTGGAGATCTCAGTGGCTTGAGCGAATTTACCGCCCACCTGATTTAGGCATTGTGATTATATTTTTGGCAATTTCCAATCATCCTTCTTTACTGTTTTAGGGGGTTCAGTGTGTTCTGATTCCGTCCCTAGAGTTGGAGAGGATCCTGGGAAGTGTACGTCCAGAAGTAGTTGTATCTTCTCTTCTTCACCTTCGGTGAAACTTCCATCACCGTACACACATATACTGCTTACAAAAACAACGATCTTCCCAAATTTGCTTACAAAAATTCAGGCGCTACGCATAAGCAAATGTAAAATCAGTCAAACGAAAAAAAAAGGAGAAATGTATACACATTCGCTTAAAACAAAAAACAAAAAAATAAAACTGGGCAAAACCCTTCAATGCACGCTCATTACTTCAGATTTTTTTCTCAAAATATTTGTACCATGTGCATTCATATTGAATTGAAATATAAATTTTTAAAGTATATTTATGGTATATTAAAAGTATATGGTATATGGTATATTAAAATATATAATTTTAAAAACCTTATACGTATATACATGCGTATTATCACTTGACGATATCAATAAAAATTAGTTATTAAAATTATTGATATTAAGTATTCAAAAATATAAACATATATATAAAAAATATATATATATAACAGGGAAAAATTAAACATTGTACCCAATTTATTATTTAATAAATATTCAATAAAAAAAATTATTCCACCTACAAAGCCAAATATGTATACATCCAATTATTTGAACATATTAATACTTTGCCAAAAAACTTTATTCTTAAACAACATATTAATGTCATTACTGTTATTATAATTTTTAAATCGTATTTAGCAATAAAAATAATTCTTAAAACATAAATGTAGGCATAACCTCATTACAGATAAAATTATATTATTTGCATACACATTGTACACACATACAAGGTGAGATGAAAAAACTGCAACAAAGTAAAACGCCATAATTTTTTCATTTTTTTTAAATTTTATTGAATGAAAGCAAAAAATGTCGGAAATAACATCAAATTTGAGAATCGGTTTAGATTTGTTCGTATTGGCCACCTTTGGCACGAACTATGGCCTTCAAACGGCCAATGAAACCATCACACGCTGCCCGAAAGTGGCTCTGCGGTATTTTGTCCCATTCTCGGCGAAGCGCTTGCTTGAGATGATCGACACTTTGGTATTTTTTAGTTCCAACCTTGCTTTCCAAAATACCCCAGGCACAATAGTCCAACGGATTGGCATCCGGAGATTTTGGTGGCCATTGTGCGGTGGAAATGAAGCGAGGAACCTCATTTCTTAACCATTCTTGGATGGCGCGTGCTGAGTGCGATGGTGCTGAGTCCTGTTGGAATGTCCAAGGTCTGCGGCCGAAATGTTTGCGTGCCCAGGGCTTCAGAACTCCCTCCAAAATATTTTCGCGATAGATTTGCGCATTTAATTTGACACCACGGTCGATGAATACGAGCGGCGAGCGACCATCGGCTGTTATGGCGGCCCACACCATCACCATGGCCGGCTTTTGAGTTGTGATGGCCAACCGAAGTTGCAAATTTTCAGCTGACCTCTCTGGCAAGTAAACACGATCATTTTGTTTGTTTACAAACTGCTGGATAACGAATGGTTTCTCATCGGAGAAAACCAAATTCGGCAGTTCACCACTTTCGGCCAAGCGAAACAACTCTTTAGCTTTTTCGAGTCTAACTTTTTTTTGCGCATCAGTAAGATCTTGCACTTTTTGGAACTTGAATGGCTTTAGTCCAAGCTCATTTTTCAATATTTGCCGAATGGCATATTGCGATATGTTCAGCTCACGAGCCATTTTTCGTCCACTGCGACGCGGATTTCGTTCAATTCGCTTTTTCACTTTTCGAACCATTTCTGCCGATGTTGCTGTTTTTTTTCGTCCACTTCCTTGACGTCGGGCTACGCTACCAGTATCATGGTAACGAGCGATGGTACGAGACACAAAACATTTATTCACTTCTAAATGCTGGAGGGCTCTAACGATAGCCACTTGTGGTTTTCCAGCCAAATGCAAAGCAATCACACTATCACGCTTGAATTCCATCACAAATAACTTTTTTTTTGAAAAATTCCCACCAAAATGCTTTTGTGCGCTTGTAAACAATATAATGAGCTGTCACTAGAATAAATCTGACAGCTGTGGGACGAGCGGTTTAGAAATGACAGCAGTCTGAAGTTGGTTGCAGTTTTTTCATCTCACCTTGTATAGTGCTTACAAATTTGCATATCTTTATTCAATGCACAAAACAAAAGATCTTCCCAAATTTGATTAAAAAAATTCAGGCGCCACGCATAAGCAAATGCAAGTTCAAACAAAAAAAAAAAACAAGAAAAAAGAAATAATAAAAACATGCGAAATAGACATTTTCCTAAATTTCATAAAAAAAAACAACAATCCAAAACAAAAAAAGCATATACGAGCAACTTCTTAATAGAAACAAATATATATACATATATAGTTGCGCTCATATATGTATAAATACGTTTGTCAAATATTATAGAGCAAAAGCATAGCAAAGTACCCACGCAACCTAACAAAAGAAACAAAAATGTTCACATTTCTAAATACATATTTTCTATCACTGCACAAGACAGGAAACAAAAAAAAATCAGCAATATTAATTCACAATTTCATGAAAAAAAAGCAACAATGCAACATATTCATACTTCGATTTGCGTACAAAAGAAAAAATTTTGCTGCCTCTTGATCTGCTTTGAAGTTCTAATGGAATACTTTTACACACCAAATGTAAAAAGCAAAAACAAGCAACACAACAAGAGACTACATATTGTGACGATTTTTTCCAACACGTCACAAATAAATTATGATAGTTGAAAATAGCATGAAGTGATTATAGTAAACAAATAAAAAAAACCCAACAACAGAATTAAACTATTTTAGTCGAAACAAAATATATATATAGCATGAAGTTATTATTATTATTGTAAACAAACAAAACAATAGTATTAAGCTATTATTAGTAAAACCAAACCCACGGAAAAAAATATTAGTCTAAGCTATGAAAAAATATATAAAGTATTAATAAAGTAAAAGGAATTATTTTAGAAAGTAAGATAGTAATAAGTAATTATAAATTATCATAGAATTTAGTTATCAAAATTAAAAGAAACAATAAATCTCTTGAAAATACAAATTAAGTAATAATACTTCCGATTTCTTTGAGGGTAATTATTTTTGCCAAATTTTAATAATAAATATGCAGCGAACAACAACAGCAGAACATAGCGAAATCAGTAGCAGGCAATAACAACTTAGAAGAAAGCTACACAGTATCCACTCAGAAGTCAGTTATCCCGTTCTATAAAATCCGTATAAAAGGAGAAGCAAAGTAAAACACAGGGACTTGGCCACAGCACTTCGAACAGTGCACATCACCAGAGGTTCGATCACAGGTCGTGAAGCAGAATACTTCACAAGGTAATCACAGAGGTAATTATTAAGACATAGAACTGATTCCTAGCAACACAGCCCTGTCGGTAGTGTTGTTTCCTAATCCCACAGTGTAGCCCAGTCGGTAACACTGAACCTAGCAACACAGCCCTGTCGGTAGTGTTGTTTCCTAATCCCACAGTGTAGCCCAGTCGGTAATACTGAACCTAGCAACACAGCCCTGTCGGTAGTGTTGTTTCCTAATCCCACAGTGTAGCCCAGTCGGTAACACTGAACCTAACAACACAGCCCTGTCGGTAGTGTTGTCTCCTAATCCCACAGTGTAGCCCAGTCGGTAACACTGAACCTAACAACACAGCCCTGTCGGTAGTGTTGTCTCCTAGCCTACCTTTAGTCATTCTTTTGTGTTCTCTTATTTACAGGAGTTATATTAATTGTCCGTATTTATAATTACAATAAAATATCATTAGTACATACATAAGTATAACTATAAATATTGTAATAAATTTATTTTGAGGAAAATAATAAAAACCACGAAACTAACATAGCCCGTTTTTTAATTACGAGAAGATTCAGGGTTACAGAGAAAAAATATTCTTGTAACGACTCTGGGATCCGGCGAGAAAAACCCCGGCTTAAGAAAAAAGGTTCTTTACAATATGAGAGAACAAACTAAATGCGGGGTACTTAAAACCCAAAATCCAACCATAGTTTCGATTCGTTTATCATCTCCAAGAAGTTTCGATGCTTTCTCTTCTCTAGATTATTTTTGTAAATTACACGTAATTCGAAATTTAGATTTTCAATTTCAATTGTGCCTGTAATTTAGAAACTCAACTACAAATTACAATTATACTGCAATTTAATTGCAATTTAAAATTTAATTGTAATTTAATTGAGGTTTTCAATTAAATTACACATATGTATAATCTGGAAATTCAATTATCAATTAAATTACTCAGTAATTTATAATTGCTGAGTAATCTAATTACAATTGTCATTGTCAATCATTACTGCACAGCTCTGAGTAACACGCTATAGATACAACGCAATTTAAATAGTTTTGATGTTGAAAATTTTATTGATATCGTCATTGGTGTCTAATGTTAGGGCAATCATTTGTAATGCACATTTGTTAAGCTATTTGAGCTTATTCATGGCATTCAAGGGCTTAAATCCTTGTATTTTAAGATCTTCAATAATGAGATCGCAACCGTATGATTGGTGTAAGTTTTTTACTATAACTCGAATTGACCTTGTTTGCTTGTTTTCTCAGCTGAGCCATAAGAAGTTTAGAGATGATAACGTTTTTGTGACTTTGCGATTGTTGTCAACATCAACTAAATTAATTTTATAAATGCCATTGTTTAGCAACTTTGTAGTAAACTCTTTCATGGCTGTACTTTTAAGAATACCAAGGATTTATTTATATCCCAAATTACAGGATACCATAATGTTTTGTTTTCATTAACTGCTTCTACTTCGCATTCTACCACATTTAGAACATTTACTACAGAGAGCTGAGTATTCAACGAATTTATTTTATTCCTAAGGAAGATGAGTTTGCCAAGGATTTTTTTATATTCCAAATTACCGAATACCATAATGTTATGTTTTGATTAACTACTTCTACTTCGCATTCTATCATATTTCGAGCACTTACTCCAGAGAGCTGAGTATTTTGGTGGGTCGTTTTAGCAAAATACTCTAGCAGTTTTGCTACGTTTAAAAAATTAATTTAATTTATAAAAAATCTATAATTTATAAAGAATTTACCAAAGTATTATTTCAAAACTTACTACTTGTAGTTTCAAAAAATTATTTATGAATTATTAAATATTAAGGAATAAATACCACAAATGATGGGTATTTGGCAATACTTGATCAAAATTCAAAAAAAAATTATATTCTTTCAGTTTGCTACAGATCGAAACCTCTCTATTAAATACAATTGTTTTTAATATCACTTCGGTTGCTTTTTCAATTTTAATAAATAATTTCACATAATTCAAAAACGTGTTTTCTTTCTAATCAAATTTAATCTAAAATGTATAATTTAACAACAATTTCGTTTTTTTTTGCTTACAATTTGAATAACTTTATATAATAACTTTATATCATTTAAAATGTTTTCTTGTTTATGACTTACATATAAAATGTTTCGTACTGGTACTGCTCCTGAGTGCTATTATACTATGTCCAGACAGCCAAATTTCCTTAATTTCGTGAAAATGAAATTAAGTTAACTTTAAAAGTGTTTATACTGCCCCAAATCACATGTTTTTTGTTTACAAATCGAATGTTAAAAATTACATACTTCAAACACTAATTGTAGCTGAGAAATTTTAGAAGTGGAATACTATAACTATAAAAGATGACATTCAGTATTTTTATTAGCTTTAGTGGAATTCAGGTATGTGAATTATTATTTTTCACTGTATTTTAAATAAATAACAGTAACAGTTTTTTCTCTATATTTCAATTTAAAATTATGCACTACTTTCAAAATATTTCCTCGTTTTATTGATATCAACTGTTATTTATTTAAAAAAAATGTCCCTTTATCGTTATCTCAACTTATAGTTTGCTTAAAATTTATCTTAAGTATAGTTGCATTCGAAATGTCCCCTAATTTCAGTCTTCGTTTCAATGAAATTAAATGCATTTTCCTTAATTTCGTTCTAACCTTAAAGCTGAATTTTGTTTAGAAAAATCAACTTAATTTCACTGAAACGAATTTGAAAATAAGATTTTTGTTAAGTTAAGGAACATAGTATTAGTTTATTTCTGCATCATTTGTTGAGAATGTGTAAACATAATGGATTGCTTTTTACCAAATTTTTGCTATATATTCAAGAAAATATTTAACACATGCTAATCGTATTTTTATTCGCATTGATATCGACAAAGAAATAAATTGAAGTGTGTTCCAAATTTTTATGATTTAGTATGTATTTTTATATCGACCGCGTTCTTTAAGATATCAGCAGAACTGTTACTTTTATATAGATAAGGTCACAGTCAAAAATCAAATGCTATGCGAGTTGCAATATTTTTAAATGTTATACTGGTACTTAAACAACACAATGTACTACAAAAATCTGGTTTTTGATCTCTCTTTATTTTTCGCAGATGGCTATGTTGATCCATACTCTCGTCATTTAATTGAACTTTTCAGTATTTTTTTGGGAATGACCACATTGGGTTCCAATTAAAAAGGAATATATTACTTTATTTGTAGCTTGCGCTACCACATTATTAAAATTTATTTTAAGACTAAATAATTACTAACCTCTTCGCATATATTTATAGCAAGGAAAGTAATTTTCAAAGTATCGAATAATATAAATCGTTGTTTGGTTGGGTCGCACAACGATAACAAAACGTGTCGCTAGGATACGACACGTGTTATTGAAGATTGTTTGTTTAGTACAGTACATTTCCTTATTATTAGGAGTCTGATAACTTGTGTGCATTTGCTATAATATCAGATTTTTTTCTGCATGGTTTTACAGAAGTGAAATATATGTGTTCGTTATTGGATTTATTAATAGCTCCAATAAAAAAATATTGATGATCGTGTTTTTCTGATTGAAAAGATACACTTTAAGTATATAATAGAAATTCAAGCTTGTTAATATAAAAAATGAATATTAAATTACAATATTAAATATAATAAAACTAATCACAATGTTAGGTTAGATTGCTGTTTTACTTCTTTTGCATTTTTCGTCTCAATTGCAACTCCTTCTTAAATTCATTTTTGTGTGTGCACTACAACAACTGTTGACTTTGACAGATGTCATCCCAGGTGGTTGCCACCACACAGTTTTCTAGAATTTGACGGCTGTCTGACTGTTAATTCTATTTTTATTGTTGTCGCAAATATGTGGTATATTTCGTTGGAAATTGCACCACTCTTCTCGTTCGGGTTACCTTCAGTGTATGTTGAATATGGTCGCTGATGGTTGGTTCTTTCACTCGTTCTCTTGTCAGGTTTTCACCGGTTTCATTCGCCATGTATGATAGTCTCACGCGATCCATACTAACGTTTACTGACCGTTCTTTCGCCCTAATTGTTAAGGTTTTTTCGCAATGACTTAATATTTAGTACGGACCCTCGTATGGCTGCTTCAGTGGTAGACGTACAGCATCGTCACGTAAGAATATGTGTGTACTGTTTTTCAAGTCCTTATAAAGGAGCGGTTTCTCTGGAATGTGACGTAACATTTGCAAAGTTTTCAGCTCGTACATCGTTACTCTTAATTTCTTCACGAACTTGCAGGTCTTCTTTATATGCTGACCATAACTCCATTATTCTAACGGTAAAGTCTTCGTTCATTCCATTTTAGGCATACACTTCAGTGCCATCTTCAGATGCGGTGGAAACATTCCACTGGCCCATTTTCCTGAGGATGGTACGCAGTAGTTCGGCGCCTTTCGCTCCCCAACATTTTTGCTAGTTCCTCGAATAGTAAGGACTCGAACTGCCGTCCTTGGTCTGTCGTAACTCTTTTTGGCACGAAATAAAGTGCTATCCAATCTTTTATTAAAGCTTCAGTAACATTTTCTGCTGTTATCTCCGTTAAAGGTACTGCCACGGGCCATCTTAAGAACCTGTCGATGCATGTTAGGCAATACCGCATACCATTGCATATGGATAGTGGTCCCATGATATCAATATTTCTATGCTCAAAGCGTTGATTGGGTGCGTTAAAGTTCCACAGCATGGTTCTATTATGTCGTTGAATTTTTGATTTTTGACGCTGCACGGTTCTTAAATAAATCGTTCAGGTCCTGGTCAGTTTTTTGCGCTTCTGCCAATTTACTGTAGTCTAGTGGTCGTCTGAATTCAGTCACCATACTTTTAATTCGGGATAATGCGTCGGAAACTTTATTTTAATTGCCTGCTATGTGCTAAATATCTGTTGTCAGCTGCCTGATGAAATCCAAATGACGTAGTTGGTGTTCGGATGCTTTCTCCGGTCTTTGTAGAAAAGCGAATGTGATTGCTTTGTGGACTGTTAATATAGTGCAGTTCCTGCCTTCAGTCATATACCTGAAGTATTTAATCACCATATACATCGCAAGGAGCTCGCGGTCATACGTACTATATTTCTTCTGTACCTCTTTCAGCCTTTTAGAGTAAAATCCCAATGGTTGCATTTTTCCGTTCACTAGTTGCTGCAGAGCTGCTCCTACTGCGACGTTACTAGCATCTACATTTAGAACAAGTTTTGCGTTTGGAGCCGGATTTGCTAACATCACAGCATTTGCTAGGTCGTTTTTACACACTTCAAATGTTTTTCGGCTTCTGCTGTCCATTCAGCTGGAGATTTATCGTACTTATTATTACCTTTTATTAATGATTGCAGGACACTCTGATTTTTTGCAGCGTGCGGGAGAAAACGCATGTAAAAGTTTCGTGAAGCGATAAATCTTCTTAATTCTCGTGCTTTTGTTGGTTTTTTAAAATTTTTCATTGCTTTAACCTTCTCGGCTGTAGGACTAATTTCGTCTCCGTTAAATGTGTGCCCTACGAACGTAACCTCTTTCTTATAGAACGCACAATTACCCAAATTAATTTCTAGATCATGGTTACGTGATCGCTTGAACATCTCTCTTAAGTGCCTTTCATGCTCTTTCTCATCAGCTGATGCCACGCATATGTCGTCCATGTACGTTACTACGTAATCTAAGTTTCTTAATACGTCATACATAAATCTTTAAAACGTTTGTGCGGCGTTGCATATACCAAAGGTCATTACGCTAAGTTCATATAAACCGAATTCAGTCATTATTGTTGTCTTAGGCCTATCTTCTTTGGCGATTGAAACTTAGTTGTATGCTGGGGATGAAGTGGGATTTAGTTTTCCGCTGAATTTTGCAGTTATTTGAATTGATATGGCTATACACATTTTGTGGACCTTTCCTTAAAACTTCGGTGATAACAACAGGTATCACTTCTTTGTGCACCCGTGAACGTCCTCTACTGCGATTTTTATCATTATTTTTTTCCTTTTGAATGATTAGATTTTTTAGCATCGTTTTTAGTTTTTTTATTTATTTTCTCATCTCGGCAATTTCATCTGCCTTGCTATGTTGTACAGCACACATCGTTTCTGTATCTTGTAACTCAACCACTTTATCCGCTACCTTGACCCACTGTGTTGAATCATCGTTTACCGTTAATACTATCGTTCTAGCTACCGCTGGCAATCTCTTCCATTTCGTACTTTGATGTTTCTGGTGGGTCTTGAATTATATCGGCCATGCACCCTTTACTTTGGTTCTAGCCCAGCCATCACGTCATCCAATTTTGTTCCGCCCTTACTTTATTGAATTTTCAAAATTTATTTGCAAAAAGTAAAGGTCTGTTTGAAAGTTAATAGTCTTATAGACACTCGATACACCTCTTTGGCTGAGCAGCTTTCATCTTCTGATGAAAAAAGTCCTCAGCATGGTTACTCATTTTTTTCTTAACGTAGTTTACTTGTTTCTTTTGCATTTTTTGTGCGCGTTTTTAAAATCTCGGGGCCACCAATGTTGTAATTGTTGTTTTTATGATGCTTTTATTGTATGAATAAACTTTGAACTGACGAGTATTGAATTACAATACTAAATATAATGCAACTAATTTATTTTAGCACAATATTAGGTTAGATGAGTGCTGATCTTGCTGTTTTACTTTTTTTGCTTTTTCGTCTTAATTGCAACTCCTTCTGAAATTAGTTTTTGTGTGTATACTACAACAACTGTTGGCTTTGACAGTTGTCATCGTCGGTGGTTGCCACCACACTAGTATATATTTAATGATAGACTACTATCTAAAACTGTGGAATAGTGCACGGATTGTAACAATACTAAGACTATACAGATCTTAATTTGATGCTTCCAACAAGAGACCCAAATCAGTCTGTCACAATTTTAGGGTAGATACTGGGATTCAATACTTAATTTAATGCCTTTTTTAATTTCTTTATTCCCTCAAATGCTAACTAATAACATAACCCATATGATCGCATTAACTTTGTCGTTCGTCTCAACAATTTAAATTTATTCTTGTTGAGCCGTAATATAGCGAATTAGCACCAGTTGGTTGGCTGCGATATTCCTTTGCCTTTTATTCCATTTGTTTCTCACATGTAACTGTGTTTAATATTTTTCTGACCAACGTCGCCAAAAGTCTTGTAATTTACCCGATGAAGAATGTAGAATATTAGATTCGTGCACGGCAGATGGCACTTGTCCGAGCAAAATATGTACTAACGCCAACGCTGATAAATCCTTGGGATTATCAGATAGAGCTGCAAGCGGCCGCAAATTAAAACAATTTTCGACTTGTTTTAGAAGCGTGTAAAATTCTTCCAAAGTTAAAGTTGTCGTGTTTACTACACATTTAAGACGAGTTTTTATGCTTTTTACTCCGCCTCCCAAAAGCCACCGAAATTATTCGCTGCGGGCGGTACAAAATGTTGTGTCTGCCTGTTATTAAATCTGCGTCCACAGAAACTGCTCATGGCATGGTGGCTAACTCGGTATGCTCGCCAGTGTTAGGGTGGGGTTCTTGAGATATAAGGCATCGCTGCAAACAACAACAAAAAAATTTCGTGCCATATTTCGTATTAAAAACTACAGTATCTAATTATATTCATACTTATATTTCCCGATCATCTCAGCTAGACTTCATTTTTTTTTTCTGCCTAATAACTAAAACAAATAACTTATTCTACAATCACTTCATAATCTTTCATTCATTCACTTTTTTTTTATCTAACTCTAAAAATTAATTCTCCTATAACCAACCCTCATAATATCACCTCATAATATTTCATAAAAAAAAAAATGAACAATAATAAAAAAAATTTAACAAAAAAAAAGAAAATCATCCCTTCAGCAATGTTCACCTCTTACTGTCCCTTTTTAAACTTAAAAAAACATTCATCAAGTAGTATTGAAAGAGTTCGACTCCCATTAGTGATAATGACAGCAGCAGGGGTTGGATGTCCTTCTTTGACTTTGCTGGATCCTACGCTGCCTGTTCTTTCTCTGGGCAACTCTGCAGTCCTCACCATCTTTAGGAGTTCTCTCTCTACTCCCCAATCTATAGTCTTTTTCTTGCCAGCATAACAGATCGTATTTTCTTCTAAATCGGAAAAAGCGAGTATTACTTTACAGATGCATCACTTCACCTTAAGTAGATTAATATGGCCACTATACTGGTACCACCCCTTTAGCCTTAATGAGATTTACTCAAAACACATTATAGTCATGTGAATAATGTTTGTTCCTACCTGACCTTTACATAACCATGTAATCACCCAAGTAAAGAAATAGAAAAGAAAACCAATAAATTTCTTTATACTCATGTATGTATAACAACAACTTTTCTTTTATTAATAATTCACAATATCTACACAAATGGGAATTTTATTTTACATTTCTATTTAAAATTTACAGATTTTAATTCTATTTAAAGATTTAAATGTTTATATTATTTTTTTCTATCATATCTCCAACAAACAAAAAAAATATTACTGATAATTATCATTTATTAATAATTGTTTAGAATTAAGGTTTATACTATTTGTTTAAAATTAAGGTACATGGTATTATGGCCTTTATTTATTTTATCATTTTAATTGTGTCGTAGCCTTTAAGCACACGCAAAAAGGCGGCATGTGGCTTGGAAGTTAGTAAAAAAGAAAACGTGAACGTAAAAAGGTCAGTAAACTAACTGAATAAAAACATTGGTGCCGAAACCCGGGATAGTGATCCATAAAAGGGATAGTGATCCAGAAAAGGGATAGTGATCCAGAAAAAAATAAAATTGCAAAATGTTAGACTCAGAAATTCACGAAGTCAGCGACGGGGAGCAAGAAGGCGTGCAGAAAGGGTCTAAGAAACTGGCGGAATTGAAGGCGTTGAGAGGCAGCACCAAAGGCAATATCACTCGCATAAAATCAATGATTTTGAAAAAAGGGTCAAGTTTGTCAACAGAAGAACTTAAGTGCAGGCTTAGTTTGACAGAAAATAACTTTAAACAGTTTCTGAGTGTGCAAGCAGATATCGACAAACTAAACCAAGGTGCAGATACTTCTTCAAGCGAAGCAATTACAGCTGAAGTTGAAGATGCATTTGTGGCCACAAAAGCAAAAATAATGAGTTTACTAAAAAAAAGAAAGCTATCACTGGTAGATGTCAATGCAACGAATACAGCATCGTTATTGCCGGGCCCAAAAAGTCATCGGGAAGTAAAATTACCGAAATTTGAAGGGAAGTATAGCGAATTTCCGAAATTTATAGCCTTGTTTAATAAATTAATCAACCAGGATGAAATGCTTGATGACTGCGAACGATTTTCGATACTTAAAGAGCACTTGGGCTCTAAGCCGCTGGCAGCTATTGACGATTTTGATGTCACAGAGGACAATTACCCCAAAGCACTCGATCGATTGAAGGAATGCTTCGATAAAAAGGCGTTGATGTTCGAGGAACATATTACAGCCCTCTTTACTGTTTTGGATATTTCATGCTAGAGGAGTAATACGCAAAATTACTGGTAGTTGTCTACAATGCTTTAGACGCCATCCAAAATTGAGTAATCAGATTGTGGGCGATTTACCCTCTTCTAGAGTCACCGTAGCGAGGCCATTCACTGTGACTGGAGTGGACTTTTGCAGCCCTATTACAACAACGTATCTACTTCGTGGGTACAGAACAACAAAAAGCTATATTGCTGTTTTTATTTGTTTTGCCACAAAAGCTGTGCATATGGAGGTGGTCTCTGATTTGATTGCAAAGGCTTTCCTGGCTTCATTAAAAAGATTTGTAGCTCGACGCGGCTTATGCTTAAAATTATTTTGCGACAATGCCACTAATTTTGTGGGTACTCGTAAAGAGCTCGAAGAAATGAAATGCAAGTTTTTTTGATCAACAAATACAGGGCAAGATTTCAAAATATTGTACTGCCAATAGTATTGAATTTCATCATATACCACCCAGATCCCCCCACTTTGGTGGACTATGGGAAGCGGCTGTAAAATCAGCAAAATATCATTTGGCTAGAATATTGGATCAATCGCATCTTACATTTGAAGAGCTGGCAACAGTGGTTGCGGAAGTAGAGGCAGTTTTAAATTCAAGACCTTTGACAACCTTGTCTAACGACCCAAATGATGAAAGCGTTCTTACACCGGCACATTTCTTAACAGGTGGTCCGTTGGTTGGAACTGTGGAACCTACTGTGGATAGCGAAGAATGGTCTTATAGAGATAGATGGCTACGAATTTCGGCCATACAACAGCATTTTTGGAGAAGGTGGCCGGCGGAGTATCTTCATGAACTTCAACAGAAAGTCAAATGGACTAAGAAGCAGAAGAACCTTAATGAAGGTGAAATGGTGTTAATTGCAGATGAAAATTTGCCTTCTAAGCAATGGCTTATTGGGAGAGTGCTGAAAGTGACAAGAGATGCTAAAGGTTGGATTCGAGTTGCTGTTGTAAAAATAAAGAATGGAGAGGTTCGCCGAGCAATCCATAAATTGGCACCTACTCCATCTCAATGTTGATGTCTGCTGAAGCCATCAAAGGCGGCGATATGTTTAGAATTAAGGTTTATACTATTTGTTTAGAATTAAGGTACATTGTATCATGGCCTTTATGTATTTCATCATTTTAATTGTGTCGTAGCCTTTAAGCACGCGCAAAAAGGCGGCGTGTGGCTTGGAGGTTAGTAAAAAAGAAAACGTGAACGCAAAAAGGTCAGTAAACTAACTGAATAAAAACAACTACTTTATTTTAAGTAAAATGCACGAAGGCTCGTGCTTGGCAGGGCTGCCATATGGCAAATAATTTACAGTTTTATATATAATGATATTATAATACATATTTGGTTTTTGTTTACGATGTATTCTGAACATTCCGGGGACCTTGAAAGGATCGCCTTTAAAGAGTCAAGGAGCAACGCCAGCTTATGTATGGATCGACGAAGAACTTCACCCTGAGTTTTAATATTCACGACTCTGATACATCTGTCCGATCGTGTGTTGCTATTACTCGACCAGTTACCCACTTTTGTAGTGGCAAGTTATCCTCATGAACGATGACTAAGTCATTTAGTTCAATATTAGATTTGATACTTGTCCAGCGAAGACGTTGAATAAGTTCGCCTAGATATTCATTGGACCATTTGCACCAAAATTGTTGTTTGACAGCGGCGATACGTTTCCAACGCTCTAAATGAGTGAGATAGTGATTGTCAACGATTAGCTCCGGCAACGAATTAATTGGTGCTCCTATCAAGAAATGACTTGGTGTCAGCGCTTCTAGCTCGTTTGGATCGCTAGAGAGAGGCGAAATAGGACGTTAGTTGATAACAGCCTCGATTTCAATTAATGCTGTCATCAGTTCTTCGATAGTCATCTTGGTATTAGCCAGCGAACTAAATAAATGTCCCTTGGCGCTTTTAACTGCTGTCTCCCAAAGACCACCAAAATGTGGAGACCTAGTTGGAATAAAGTTAAATTTTATAAAGTGATTCGTACAAAATTTGATCAATTGTGATCAATTGTTTGAACTCGTTTAACCTGGACTTCGCTCCAACAAAGTTTGTCGCATTGTCGCAGAAGATATTTGATGGAATACCACGGCGACCAATTAATCGTTTTAGTGCTGCGATGAGTGCGTCAGCGGACAAATCGGAAACTGTTTCGATATGCATCGCTTTGGTCACAAAGCATATGAAGATAGCGATGTATGTTTTATAAGGACGTTTACCGCGAATTCTGAAGTGCGTATTGATTGGTCTAGCTGGGGTTATTCACTCTCTTGGAAGATTTCCCATTACTTGAGATAAAAGTTTGGGGCGATATCGAATGCAACTTATGCATGTTTTGACGATTTTACGTGCAATGTGACGTGCGCCGATAATCCAGAAATTTTGCCGCATAATGCCTTCGGAGCTGCGTGAACATTTTGCATATGAAGATGACGAACTAGAGTATTGACGAATTGGCAATTCTTTGGCAATAGAAAGGGATGTGGTCTTCCGGTATATCTGCATGTTTTAGGCGTTCAGCAACGCGGATTAACCGAAACCATCCAAAAGTTTGTATGAATAAACCAAGAGCTTTCAAAGAAGATTTGATGTCAAAGTTTTTCTCAATAGCTTTAAATTCAATCGCGAAATGTTGTTGTATATTGTGAATGATGCAGTGAAGGGTACGCATTCGCTTAGCCGCTGTGATATTCAAACTACTTTCACCATATTTATGCTGAGTGCGATTGCTAACACGATATAGCCAACTAACGACCAACTAACGATATATAACAACTAACGACTTTATTATATCAACTCGTTCGCTCAGTGAATATATATATGTTATATATGGTGGGACGTTGGGACAGCGCACTGTCCAACAAGTGGCCCCACTGAAGTGAAGGATTAGTCGAAGTATACTACGAAACTATTTGGGTCCTTTTTCGTATTTCGATTCTCGGATGTTGTTATTGAGTTAAAGCTGGGGTGGCTTCCGTTCGCATAACAACATCTTTTGTTAATGCAAGCAGCTCATTTAGCTTGAGGTTTCCTGCCAAGTCATCACCAAACCAATGGTGTCCTAAGACAGTCTTCCTCCTACTTGCCAGTGCTGGGCATTGGGACAATATATGCACCAATGTTTCCTTTTCTTCTATACATAGTATGCAAGTGTCTTCCTCAGCAAGAGTTATCTTTTTGAGGTGATACTTGAAGTTGCCATGTCCAGTAATTAGTATGGTCAGCCAGCTTAGAGTGCTCCGCGAATAGCTAAGTATTTTTATCGCTTCCACGGTTTCGGCAACATGAGTTTGGTCTGTCTGCAAGTGCTCAACTCTCTCCATCTATTAAGATGAAGTGAGGTTATCCACTTATAGACATAGGCTGCCGTCATGTTGTAACTTAGTGGTATTCTGGGCTCTGGGCCACAGAAATTATGGCTTGATTCTTGCTTTGCAAGTTCATCTGCCTTCTCGTTTTGCTCAATACCAATGTGTCCTTTAACCCACATGATCGTCACCTCATTTCCATCACCACATTCTATGAGCTTCGGTACACATTCTTGAACTAAACTGTTAGTTATGTATGTCTTTTGCATGCTTTTGATAACTGCATGATAGTCCAGCGCTATCAGAATCTTTTTCTGATACACCTGACAATAGGTGATATAGAACATGTAAGACTGCCATAAGTTCCGCTTGATAGACGGAAACATATATTCCTAGATGTAGAATTTTTTTTTCTTTTCTTTTATTTATTAAATCACTTAAAAAGTCTAACAATAATTATTTAAATCTTACGTACTAATAATATTCATTCAAAGTTTGTGTCACTACATAAACTTTCTTTGTTTGAAATGTAAACTTATAATTTAATAATATAAAACTTTAAAAAAAAAAAAGGAAAACTTTGTAAAAAGAAAATAACATTATAAAAGTAATATAAAATTTTATAATATAAAATTTATAATTTTTTAACTGGTTGTAGTTATACATTTAAGATTCATTAAAAGTATACCCATAAATCCGATCTTTTGAGACGGGATATGTTTCCCGTTCTGGCAAGATATTAAGCGAGTGGATTTGGATGCATCATTATTTTACTGTCATATTTTTGCCGTAAGAGGGTTAGCTCGATGTAGATGCACGTTAGATTTAGCTCTTTTGAGTAAACCCCAGCACCAGCTCTGCCATCCATCAAGAAACCATCGGTATATATGCATATGTCATTCCTTTTACATTCATCATGTAGAAGGACGTCGACTATAAGTGTTCAATAGGACACTTCTGTCGCATAAGCTCTCCTCATTGTCTCCAATGGCATCTGTGTTTCCTTGACCGTGGTCTGGACGAGGTCAAAAATTTTCCGATGACTCACCAATTTTCCGAAGTTGTTCCACGTGGAGCTCCGGTTCATGCGAATTGCTGCCAGTACCGAAGTTTTCTTTATATGTAAATCCAACGGAAGCAAACATAGCATCGCCAGCAGCTAAGCTAAAGGAGTAGCTGTTCCACCTTAGTTTGGAGGGTTTTATTTCTAATACACACATTCCATTCATTCACACATTCATTCAATTATTCTTTCTGCTCATTCAGTAAAAGGGTGTATTCCTTCACCCTCGCCCGACTATCTGCGTCAAGCGATAAGCAGAGACATGACCGTGCTTCCCGAAGGCTGGTCAACTTAGCAAAGCCTAAGCAGAATGCCGGCCTGCTAGCAAAAGGGTCGTCTTATCAGGAATCGTAGCAAGCTACTTTGACCTGTGCGCCATCACGTCTTACCAGGAATCATAGAAATTCTACTTTGACCTGTGCAGTTTCTCTTTTAGTCGCTTTTTATTACAAGCAGAGACATGCTGAGGCGGTATTCTTATCCCGCCACCACACGGAAATAACAGCTCAGTGAATAACAGTACAGCATTATTTATTTGATTGCAATGTAGTGCCATCTTCTGAATAGCGTCATTTATTTCAGCATTGTTGCGTTCAAACAATTACATTGCAGGACAGTGTGACTCATCGTTGTGCAAGAATTCTGGACCTGAGAACCAAATTGAGACTGGAAGATGGTCTACAGAGCGTCCACGTGATATAATGTCTACAGGATTGCACGATGTCGGTACATGTCTCCATATGCAGTTTCTGGTCACTTGTTGAATTTCCGAAATTCGATTTCCGACGAATGTGATAAGAGTTGATGAATGCATCCTTAACCAATTTGTAACTACAGACGAATCTGTCCAAAGAAATGATTTGACGTTATAATTTGCAAACTCTTACATAATTTTCTCAAAAAGCTTAGCTAGTAAGTGTGCGCTAAACAATTCCAATTGAGGTATAGTCCTCTTTTTTGTTGGAGCTACTCAACTTTTGGCTGTCAACAGATTAACGAAAATATTTTCTTATTGATCGACTACGCGAACGTATATGCAGCAACCATATGCTCTGATAGACGCATCGCAAAGCCCATATAATTCAATGTTGTTTGAATTTGGACGTAACACATATCTGGGTACGCGTACCTTGTGTAAATTATTTAAGTCATTAAGTAAATACGTAATCGATTCTTTTGTTGCTTTGGGTAGTTCTGCATCCCAATCGATTTTTTGTATCCACAGATCCTGCAACAAGACTCTTGGTTGTACAACTATTGGACAAACTAATCCCATTGGATCAAAAATTGAGGCTACTAGCTATAAAAATCCACGCTTTGTAATAGTTATATACTGTTTCCTTGGTTGGAATGAAAATAGAATTAAATCTTGACCAGGATTCCATGTGATGCCTAAGGCGCTAGTAGTTGTTGGATCGCTTAATTTGAGATCTTTGTTTTCAAATTCTGCTGTGTTGAATGTAGAGTGATTACTTTTGAATTTTACCAGTTCAAATCCACCCTTCTTAAGAACTGCCGTCGTTTCATAAACGACGGCAGTTTGAGATCGACTTCATTGTCGGCTCCATAGAGAATGTCATCAACATAGAATTGAGTTTTAATAGCTTTAGCTCCTTTGGAATAAATGTGTTGATATTGATCTACTAAATGGTGTAAACTTCGAATGGCTAGAAATGGTGGCGCTGACATTCCGTAAGTAATGGTATTTAGTTGAAAGATATGCACTGGATCTTTGTTACTTGTTCTTTACAGGATTTGTTGAAATTGGCGATGTTTAGGATGAATCAATACCATTCTATACATTTTAACAATATCTGCTGTAAATGCAAATCGATAAAAATGGAAACGAAGGAGTAGCACAAATGGCTCGTCTTGTATAGTTGGACCGACAAGTAAAATGTCATTCAAAGATTTGCCAGACGTAGTCTTTGCTGAAACATCGAAAACGACTCTCAATTTGGTGTTTGTACTGTTTGGTCGCAAAACACATTGATGTGGTATAAAATAATGCGGATACCCAAAGTTTGTATTTTGACTTTTTGTCATGTTTAGGCCTCATATTCTTCAAGAAATTGCGTGTAGAGTGCCTTTACTGTTGGATTGCGATCCAGACGTTTTTCTAGCGGCAAGGACCGTCGCAACGCCAACTCATATGACTGACCTAGAACAGAAGGATTATCTTTAAACGGCAATTTTATCTGCAATCGTCCATCAAGTAGAGTCTCAATTGTTGATGTTCTAGACTTAAGGCAGGCTTTGTTAGTTTTATATCTTCGAACGACCACATATGTTTGAGTTGCAAATTAAGATCTACGTCTGAAGTATTATCAGATTTAATCAAGAAGAAGCGATTCTGAAAGTTTTGAATACAGCTTGTTGTCTTATAGCGACCAGACACTACCCAACCAAAGGATATGTCTTGAAGTTTAGGTAAATAAAGACCAAGCTTCAGTGGATGTGGCTTTAGAATTTCAAAAAAATTCTCGGCGCCTAATAGAACATCTATACCTTGCGATTGTTGAAAGTTTTCATCGGTCAAATTGATCAAAGACAATATATTCCAATTGGACACGTCAATATCTATTAAACCGAATGGGCGGTGTCATAATCTTGAACGAATTGCATCCAGTTAACGAATGATGATCATAACACTTACACAGTGAGCATGCCTTGCCTTGTATATGAAACGATGACCGTGTACTTACTCGTGTGACGCTGCGTTTGTTGTTGTTACGGTTTACGCCTTTACACGAGACTGATGATTCTAAAAATTAGCAACGCCTCTCTAATACTTTACAAAAGTCGTTCCAAGTTGGTAAACAAGTTAATTTCAGGTTTTCTTGCCATTTCAACTTTGTTTCGGTGCTGCGAGGGGCTTGTACAGAAAATGAGAAATTTCCATTGGAACCTTGTAATTATCTCCCAACATCTCAATTGTTTTGGCCTTTGTACTAATGCATAGCTCCTCTATTTCTGATCTGCCATTGTCGTTTTCATTTACCTTTTCGATTTCAGTTTGAATTAATAAAGCTTGCTTAAAATAGGCTTCTATTAGCGACAGCCTACATTCCAACTCGACTTTAGATAAAGTTGCTTTGATTATTTTGTTGATACGAGTCACTACACTCTTTACAGTTTTTCGCTGTTTCATGAGCGCTTCTAATTCACTCATGTTTTTTCTTTTTGTTTTGATTATCGAAAAGGAGAATTTTAACAGCACAAACTACAGCAGGCAGGCGTTTCGCTGCTTGTCGTGAATAACAGCAAGCAGCGTGGCGCAAATTAACGGATGCTAGACTACGATACAACAATCTATGCGTCTTCTTAATAAAAAAATAATAAATATATATATTGAATATATATATATTCGCGTATATAAGTTATGGAACTTGAATATTTTGAAATTGTTTGAGAATCGAATACTAAGCTTAAGCTTAATTAAGTTTAAGAATATTAAGCTTTAGCAGTTAAGTTTAAGAATATTAAGCTTTAGTAGTTAAGTAGTTAATATAACATTAAGTTAAACTTGTGAATGATTGGAACATCATCTCCAATCATAATTATATGAAAATCATAAACACTCCACTCCTTCTGCTGGACTGGGAAACGAGAAAACCTAATTGGAGCCCAACGTAAACAGTCGTTTTAGCGACTAGATAATATTTCACCAAAAAGTGTGACTTTATAAAAAAAAATATACAACTGTTCATTATATTTACTGCACTTTAAATCAAAATTTTTTGAAATATAATAAAATAGAATTCTTATTAGAGTTAATAGTAAAAAGTGTTACTTTATTCTACAAAAAAAACTGCATCAAACGATAGCAAGTTATTCTCAGAACTAATAATAAAAAAAAGTGTGACTTTATAAAAAAAAATGTACAACTCTACATTATATTTATAGTACTTTGAATCAAAATTTTTTAAAATATAATAAAATAGAATTATTGTTTTATTTAAAAAAAAAAACTGCATCAATCGATACAATGAATTAAAAAAAATTTTAATAAATCTGATAATATTGTCAGACACCGAGTTTAAATAAAACACGTCCGTTTGATTAAGAGTGTCTAGTCAAAACTGACTTTCATTTCTTTATTATATTTCTTACATTAATGCACTCCGAGAGCAACACTCATGAGAGCATGAAAAGATGCATAAGAGCAATGATAATAGAAGTAACAATAAAGCAATAAATAAAAGTAAAAATAACAAAAGAGTGACAGTTCGACCATCCTGACATTAACTCGTCCTCGAGTTTCAAGTTTACTATATGTTAATATCGTTATCTTCATCGTAGTCATCGTCGACTGTAGGAAATAATGAACACCATGGTTTCAGTTTGTCACTGCTAACGACTGTGCTATACCGGCGTTGTTTTCTTTGTTCACCCACCATGTCTCCAATAACATACCTGTCAAATCGCAGAATTTTCTTCACTTCATATGGCCCGCGATATTTAATGCCAAGTTTTCTTGATTCGCCTGTGCTTGGAAGCGTTGCTTCAATAAGCACAAGATCACCTTCTTTATACGGTTGTGGAGTTTTATATTTAGCATCGAATCTAGCTTTCCAAACCTCACGTGCAGCCTTAATGTTCTTTTTAGCATCCTCACGACGCGCGCTTAATTCGTGACCATCGATATTGATATTTTCTTCTGTTACAGCAGCCAACAGTTTATTTCCACTGATGTCTTTTAACGGAAAATCGTAAATTAGTTCAATAGGTGAATATTTTGTTGTTGAATTTATTGTTGTATTTATCTTCCATTGTAAGCAACGAAGTTTTGTGTCCCAATCTTTTGTATCTGATGACGTCTTTAAATAAGAGAGAATTGATTGATTCACACGTTCAGCAATACCATTAGCTCGTGGTGTGCGTACGGCAACTTTAATATGCTGAATATTGTTACTATTACAATAAGCTTCGAACGCTGAGGATGTAAAAGCTGTCCCTCTATCAGTAACGATTTTACTGGGAAGACCAAAATACAATGTTAGTTGATTAAGTGTTTCTAATACAGGTTTGGTTTTCGTTGATTTAACAGCGACAGTTACAACATATCTAGTTAGTGCATCCACGATCACTATGATATATTCATTACCACTGCAGCTTCTAATAAAAGGTCCTAGATGGTCCATATGTATTACATCGAACGGCACCCTCGGTATCTCCATACCATATAGTTGACATTCTTTCTTTGCTGTACTTCGATTATAACAACATTCAATGCATGATTTGATGTACCCCTTAACAAAATTTCGACATCGAGGAAACCAAAAATGTTGTTTAATACGTTTTATTGTGCCATCCACACCTGGATGACCAGCATCATCATGACAAAGTTTCACAATTCTCCATCGTATTCCTTTTGGTATGACCATTAACTCTTTCCCATCATGATGTCTTCTATAGAGCCGATTTCCCTTTAAAATGAATTCCTTCTCATGCTGCTCTCGCTGTGTTGAATCGACACGTCCTTTTAAAATATCAATGATCTGTTGTAAATTTGCATCTTGCTGTTGCATTGTCAAAATCCAATCCTCATTCGAAATGTCAATCATCATTAAATTTGCAGATACATCATCAACTTCGCATGGCGGTTCAACAGGAGCTCGACTCATTGCGTCAACGTGAGCCATTAAATTACCTGGGCGATGACTTGACGTATAATCATATTCGAGCAATTTTAACAGCCATCTTGCGACTCGTGGAATCATTGGTGTTACTGTTTTAATACTGGAAATAGCTGAACAATCCGTAAAGATTTTAAAATGTTTGCCCAAAAGATACATTCGAAAACGTTGACATGCTTCAACTACCGCTAAAACTTCTAATTCATATCCATGATATTTGCTTTCAACATCTGTACATAATCGACTAAAATATGCTATGGGCTTTGATATTCCGTTATCTTCACGTTGCATTAATATCGCTGCAAGTCCAATACTGCTTGCGTCAGTATAAATTTCTTGTTCTTTATTAATGTCATATATTCCCAAAAGCGGCTCATTAGCTAACAATTCAATTAGTTTGAGGCAAGCATTTTCACATTCCAATGACCATTTAAAAGCAATATTCTTTCTCGTTAACTGTGTTAACGGATGAGCAATTTGTGCATAATTCTGAACAAATTTCCTGAAGTAACCTGTAAGTCCCAAGAAACGTCTGACTTCTGTTACATTTGTTGGTATAGGAAATTGTTTTATCGCAATGGTTTTCGTTATACCAGGTTTTATACCATTCTCGTCGACTTCATGACCTAAAAACGATACACTGCCTTTCATAAAATAACATTTCGATAGGCGTAAGGTCAATCCTTCATTACGAATAATTTTCAAAAATTCTTCTAAATTCTCAAGCCCTTCTTGTGCTGTTTCAGATGCCACAATGACTTCATCAACATAACTAACCACCTTACCTCTCAGCGGTTCCATAAGTTTCATCATCATCTTTTGAAATATGCACGGAGCATTTTTGAGGCCAAATGGCATTCGGTTAAACTCATAGTGACCATTATGAGTGACGAACGCTGTCAGCTTTTTCGACGATTCAGCAATTTCAATCTGATAATAGCCTGACATCATATCTAAAGTTGTGAAAAATCTTTTTCCCGCAAGAGTTGATAGAACACCATCTACTGTAGGCATTGACCATGGCTGTTTTTCCGTTACAGCATTTAATGCCCTGTAGTCGATGCATAAACGATCTTCACCATTCGATTTCGGTACAAGAACAATAGGAGACGAATATTCTGAAGTTGATGTTCGAATAATATTTAACTCTAATAATTCGTCAACAATTCGTTCCACAACACGTTGTTTAGGAATTGGTATGCTGTAAGGTTTTTTTGTTATCGGCGTTGGAGATGTAACCGCAATCTCCATTTTCGTTGTTTTCGCCTTACCAAGTTCATTTAGATTTTCGCCAAAACAATCATAATAGTTATTTAATAAATTACGCAACTCATTTTGTTCGTTTACCGATAAATTCTCGTTGCATTTAAAATTTTCGGGTGTTATCGCAAACACTTGACAGTTTCCATTTTCAATCACAACGCGACATTTGGACAATAAGTCAATACCGATAATAACGTCATATGCCATGGTATCATCTTCGACCACTAGCATTTCGCACTTGTACTTTTGTTCATCAATAGTAATTGACAACTTATCTGTCTTTTCGGAACACACATATTCACCGCCGGCAAAACCGTTCAAAGTTTTCACACATTTTATTAGTTTACATTTCAATATAGTGGCTATATTACGCTTAATTATTGACACACCACTGCCTGAATCGATCAAAGCGTTACATAAAATATTGTTTATACATATGTCTTTAATTATAATACCAGGTTTTTCAATCGCATTTACTGGATTTCGTTTATTACACGTTTTTGTGTCATGGTTTCCTGAACACATTGAACAACGCGGCTTTCGTTGCGGTTTTGGACAATTTTTCGAAATGTGCCCATTTTCCCGACAATTATAACAAACCGGTCCCGTTTTTACCACACGAGTTACACTGGAGTCACTGTTATTTTTATTCGGCATATATTGATTATCATTGTAACGTACTACTGGTCTTCGTACACTTACATTACTGTTCTGTAACGACCGCACAAAATCTGAGCAATTTTTAAATTGCATCGCAGATAATGTCTTCCGCAACCCGTCGTCATACAACCCGATGGTTACATATCTTATGACCACTTGGTCTTCGAGTTGTCCGCGGCGTCCAATAGCTAACATTCGATAATAGTACTCAACAACGCTTTCATTTTTTCTCTGCTGATTGCTCATTAACTGCATATGAATATCAGCAGCATTCAAAACACACGGAAAATCATTTAAGAATGCGATCACAAATTCACCCCAGCTACGAAATACTGGTTGCGAATCAATCCACAATTTTGCGGCACCTCTCAATTTACTTCTTATAGCAAATAGAACAATATGGTCATTCCACTGGTATGCATTCTTTAATTGCTCAACACTTTGAACAAACTGCACTGATGTGACGTCATCACTGTTGTTGTCGAATGACGGCAAAGCATCTATAATTTCTCTTATATTACAGTAATTACTCGCACTCTGCATTGCCATAGCAACATTCGAATTCATATTTGTTTCATACTGCATACGCACATTGGTTTGATTTTGTCTGTTCTGCATGTACGGTGCGTATTCTGTTGACGTAGCAGCTACAGCTATGTTCGGTGCGATCAACGGCGACTTTTGCACACACTCAGGGGTTGAAAAGATTACTGGCGCCAACGTAGACGCATTAGGCATATTTATTACATGTGACGCTGGCAGAGGCCACACTGTGCTTGTTGATGCACACGAATATTTGTTCATGTATTGGTTCGGTACAGTTATCGAAGGCAAAGAAACACTCACTGTATTTGTTGTAGTTGTAGTTTGACTTGTTGCATGTAGATCAGTATTCGGCACAAAATACTTATTCGCATTTAATTCCGGCATCGACGTCGCCACCGCATTGATAGGCTGTATTAATGACTCCAATGTCCGCTGGAGACGCAATACTTCGGCTTTCAATTCCAAAACGGTGGTGTTTTCGTTTGCCGTATTAACATCGGCGACACTTTGTTTCTCCTGATCATTATGTTCATGCAATTGCGTTTTCAAATTACTTTCCTTTACCGAAGGAAAATCATCCAAGTCAATTGCATTTCCCATTGTGTTCGAATCCATTATTTTCATTTATAACTGTTTACACTTATTACCAATAAATTATTATTTGCACTCTTTATTTTAAATCCCACTTCTGAATTTGTCAGACACCGAGTTTAAATAAAACACGTCCGTTTGATTAAGAGTGTCTAGTCAAAACTGACTTTCATTTCTTTATTATATTTCTTACATTAATGCACTCCGAGAGCAACACTCATGAGAGCATGAAAAGATGCATAAGAGCAATGATAATAGAAGTAACAATAAAGCAATAAATAAAAGTAAAAATAACAAAAGAGTGACAATATTAAAAAGAATAAGTAGCGCATTAGTGCGTAAATAAAAACAAAAAGGTAACATTAACAAAACAAGAAAAACATCAATTCGAGAATAAAAAGCAACAAAAAGGTAGCTACAGTAAAACAGCAAGCAGTGCATCATCCCGTAAAAACTGGCAATACATCATATCTATTAATCTATAGTTATTATTTTCTACGACTAATAAATTACACAACAATTCATGTAAGTGAGATGCTCATTTTTTTTTTATTTTTTATCATTATAATTATTTTGAATAAAATAAATAAATGATTTATTAAAACTGTCGACGAGAATTAGACAACCACTTATAAGCTTAAATTGGATCAGTGTTATAACTGGAGGGACCAATATAGTTAATTATATGTGACCCGGTTCTGTTGCAGTTAACTTTTTTTAGGTTTTGGTCATTTGAACAATTATATATTACAACAACTAAAGACTTTTGAATTTTAAATTAAAAATGGACGCTGAACAGCTAGGTAAAGTAATTCAAGCTGCAATTGAAGCTGCACTAGTATCACAAAAACGAGATTCTGATTTAAAAATAAATGATTTTACGAAGCAGTTAGAAGTTTTTAGCGAAGCGGAGATACATCCGAACGTAAAGTGCGAAAAATCTCTCGATGAAGTTTGATGGACAACAGTGTAATTATGATTCATGGCGTCAAGCTGCGCATACTGCATATAGGTTGTTTCAAAACTTTGAGGGTATCTCAAGGCATTATCAAGCCTTAGCTATCATAAGAAATAAAATTGGAGGTTCTGTAAACGCAGTATTAGCATCCTTCAATACAGTGTTAAATTTTAAAGTTATTATTGCGCGTTTAGATTTCACCTACTCAGATAAGCGTCCTATATACATTATTGAGCAGGAAACGTCGACATTAAGGCAGGGAAATTTATCTGTTTTAAAATTTTTCGACGAGGTGGAGAAAAAGTTAACGATTTTAATGAATAAAGCTGTAATGACATATGAGGGCGAAGTAGCAAAAGTAATAAATGAAAAATATAGAGCAGATGCTCTTCGAGTATTTATTTCTGGTTTGAGAAAACCACTTTGCGATATTCTGTTCGCTTCCTGACCAACCGATCTCCCATTAGCTCTGACATTGGCTCAGGAAGTAGAAGCAAATCATGCACGTTATATCTTTGCGACAAGTTTCGCTAATAGGGTCGAAGAGATTTTAAAATCTAAAACCAATTTTGGAAATAGGCCCAATTCTTCCAGTCAACAAAAAAACCCACATTTTCATAAAAAAAATAATGAGGCTTTTAAAAACAACGCCCCCTTTGAAAATCTAAACGAGGCTAAACCAATGGATGTGGATCCTTGCACATCATATTTTCGTAGGCCAACAAATATTCAAAATAACGTAAATAGAAATAACTCACAACAATTAAGAACTGGTTTCGGGGAAAATAAAAGAGAACTTAAAAGACCACCTATGTCAGATAGAAATACAGGACCCAAATTCCAGAAAATAAACCACCTTACTCAACTTAACCATGAAATTTATGACGACACAACCCACATGCAAGTCTCTGATATTGATGAATTTAATGAGATTAATTTTTTAAGAGAAAAGTCAGCTCTTCCTCGGATTTGTTAAATCATAGGCAACACAGGGAGAAGCGTAAGACTTTTAATAGATACAGATGCCTCAAAAAATTATATGAATCAGATTTTTTTATTTTGCCACACCTGGCAAATTTTGACGGGATTATCTGCCTCGACCTTTTGACAAAGGTAAATGCAAAAATAGATCTACTTCAACAAATAATTCAATACGATTTCGTTGTTGAAGAAATTCTATTTTTAGACTGTGAAGATGTTAATTTACTTCAAATTAAAAAAGAAGAAATTCCAGTGAGGGAATTATTCTTAAAAATGATCAAAAAGTTAAGAAATGCATTCGCAGACCCTGAGGAATAGCTTCCTTTCAATACAAACATCGTTGCTACGATCAGAACTATGGACCAAGACCCGGTTTATTCAAAATTGTATAAATACCCAATGGGTGTAGTA
Source organism: Teleopsis dalmanni (assembly GCF_002237135.1). Lineage (NCBI taxonomy): Eukaryota > Metazoa > Arthropoda > Insecta > Diptera > Diopsidae > Teleopsis > Teleopsis dalmanni. Next base: position 123,652,947 of record NC_051846.1, on the reverse strand, counting down.
AGCTTTGTAAATGCGGAAATAAAGCAATTACTGGATGATGGCATAATTAGACCATCTAAGTTACCTTATAATAACCCCATATGGGTCGTGGATAAAAAAGGTACTGACAATGAAGGTAATAAGAAAAAACGTTTGGTCATAGATTATCGAAAGCTTAATGCCAAAACAATTGACGACAAGTATCCCACTCCTAACGTTATGGTAATATTGTCAAATATGGGTGAAGCTTGATATTTCACTACCCTTGATTTTAAGCCAGGGTTTCATCAAATAGAAATGAAGGAAAGCGACAGAGAAAAAACTACATTCGCCGTAAATAATGGTAAATATGAGTTCTGTCGATTACCATTCGGGCTCAAAAACGCGCCAAGCATTTTTCAGAGGGCCATCGATGATGTTCTCAGAGAGAAAATTGGTAAAATCTGCCGTGTTTATGTAGATAATGTCATTATTTTTTCAAAATCCGAAGAACAACATGTTCAAGATATTCAATGGGTTTTAAAAGCTCTTTACGATGCAAACATGAGGGTTTCGATTGAGAAATCAAACTTTTTCAAAACAGAAGTTGAATATTTGGGTTTTATTGTATCAAGAGGCGGTATAAAAACATGCCCAGAAAAAATAGAAGCAATCAAGAATTTTGAACAGCCCACCACGCTACATGCAATGAGATCATTCCTTGGGTTAGCAAGTTATTACAGGTGTTTTATTAAAGATTTCGCAAATATAGCTAGGCCATTAACAGATATTTTAAAAGATGAAAATGGTAAGGTTAAGGCAAGTCTGTTAAAAAAAATCAAAATACAGTTAAACGCCCAGCAAGTTCAAGCATTCTCTAAATTAATAGAGATTTTAATTTCCGAAGATGTTAACTACAGATGCCTCTTCTTACGGTTTAGGAGCGGTCTTATCACAAGACGGCAAACCTATAACCATGATTTCAAGAACTTTGAAAGGTGGAGAACTGCATTTTGCAGCTAACGAAAAAGAATTATTAGCCATTGTTTGGGCTCTAAAAAATTTAAGGAATTACTTGTATGGTGTTAGCAATTTGAATATATTTACCGACCACTAACTACCGGCCGCTAACTTTCGCAGTTTCTGATAGAAATACAAATGCAAAAATCAAACGATGGAAAGCTTTCATAGATGAACATAATGCGAAGCTACATAATAAACCAGGTAAAGAGAATAACCTGGCGGACGCTTTGTCACGACAA
>NC_051846.1:123637658-123651627 GCF_002237135.1 Teleopsis dalmanni | reverse complement strand
TTAAATTAAATAAAAAAAAAAAAAAAAATTATAATTGCAAATTTGATATTCATATACCCCGCCCACTAAATTAATGTATACTACTTTACAAATTAATCTCATGTTCATATTAAGTATGAATTCTGTAACACTTTCTAATCTATACACTTTGCGACTTATTTTACCCGACAATCAAATATAACTGAAAATGCACGACGTATGCATAAATAGTTTAAGCCTTTCTCATAAGTTTAGGTAACACGAATTGTAACAGAGGAAAGAAAAGAAAGGAGAAAAGGAAAAGACTATATAAAATGGAGGGGAACCGTGTGAATATGTATATCTAATACATATTGGGTAAAATTATTCAAAAACAAGAATTAAAATAATATACAGAGAAGCACTGTACTATATTACCATAAAGTAGTTCATTATCTTGTGGGATATTAATATAGACAATTAAAAACTTACTTCTTTGGCGATTCGCATGATTTTATTTTTAGTTTTTAAATTACATTTGACACCAAATCTAGTATTTTTTTGTTCATTTATGATTTTGACCACACTTTTAAAACTTTCCGGGTTTTTGTTTACATTGAGTAACTCTTCTACTTTTATTATTTTGTTAATTAAAGCGGTTTGAAACGCGCGCGAAAAATTGTGTAACATTTTTCTTCGACTTGTTAACGCAAATTAACATGTCATTGCATGTCACCAAGTGCATTATTAGCAAATGGCGACAGACAGACGAGTGGGGAAAAAATATGTCCACTCTTTTTTACCATTTTTTACCATTGTTTAATTTAATGAACTTCTAACGTAAATTTATGTATATATTTATTAGATGATAGTTTTTGTAATATAATTATAAAATATCAGAGTAGTAAGCTTATTTAAAATTTATACCTTTTATGAATAATTAAATTTAATATTTATTCATAAATTTTAATTAATTTATATTACGTTTTTTTCATTGTTTTCTTCCTGCCGACTACGGTTTTCTTCCTGCCAACGGCGATTTTCTTCTTGCCGCCGGAGGTTTTCTTCGCGTCGACTGCCACTTTCTTGGCGCCGCTGGTAGTTTACGACTGAACGTCGGCGGGTTTGTTGTTGCTGTTGACGCTGGGGTTGCTGAAGAAAGAGACAAAATTATTAAATTTTAATATAACATTTAATACAAATAATAATATAATATTATATATATATTTTAAATTATTTACATACATTTTTACCGCCAAGCAGCAGTCCAATTAATACACCAGCTGGTATATCTTGATTCTGAAACGAAAGCATTAAAAATTTAATATTTATATTTTTAATATTTATTATTACTTATTTAAATTTAAATTACAAATTTTTAAATATATTTTATTAATTTAATTTTATAATACTTACCATTACTTTAATTTTCACAGACGCACACTACTTTACTGAACGAAAGATAAATGCAAACTGAATGTTGCATTTGCATTTCATTTTCGTAAACAAAAATAATTGCTTGAATATAGTCAAGCAATTTTAAATCTCATTAAATTGTACAGCAACTGAATATGTATATCTAATAATTATTGGATGGAATTATCCAAAAACAATAATTAATATAATACAGAAGCACTGTACTATAATACCATAATGTAATGCATTATCTTGTGGGATAATAATAAAAAAAATTAGAAACTTATTTTTTGGCGATTCATACAATTTTGTTTTTGGTTTTTAAGTTACATTTTACTCCAAATCTAGTATTGCTCTGTTTATTTATAATTTTCACCACAATTTGGAAACTTTCGCGCTTTTCTTTTGCTTTAAGTAATTCTTCTAATTGAATGATTGAAATTGAATTCTTTCGGAATATGAACACAGATTAATTCCTTTTTCTTTTGCTTTAGGATTGCATATCACCCAGTGCATTATTAGCAAATGGTGACAGACAAACGAGTGGGGAAAAAATATGTTTTAAGTCTCCGTTTTACACATATTTGGATGTATTGCTTAGAACTAATTTAAAGTCAATGTATGAAAAAAGTAGAAATATTATAATACATACATTGTGACCGAAAGGTTTTCGGAAATTCTCTTTCGATATTTTAAGTTTATGTAGTTTGGCAGCACTGTCCTTAATTACTATGCCAAAAATGAGCGCGATCTGTCAGACAGTTCGTTTACGGCAGCTGTTGAAACCAGTTCACCTCAGTAGTGCGTTGCGAAAAAAACAATGGAAAAAAATATTGAACAAAGAGTTTGCATCAAATTTTGTTTTTCGAACGAAATTTCGTGTGCAGAATCGTTGCGAATGCTACAAAAGGCTTATGGGGAATCAGTTTTATCGAAAACTCAAGTTTATGAGTGGTACAAAGCCTTTCAGGACTGTCGTACGACCGTCGAAGACATGCCGCGTTCTGGACGACCTTCGACCTCTACCACCGACGAAAACATTGAAAAGGCAAAGGAAATCGTGTTCAAAAATCCTCATGTGAGTGTTAGAGAGATAGCACGAGAGCTAGGCATCGGTCGTGAGATGGCTCGTTTGATTTTGGTGGACAATTTGTGTATGCGACGTGTCAACGCCCGGCTTGTTCCGATTCACCTCAATTTGTTCAACATTATCAACGATTTTAAGGCCAAACATTCAATAAATACCATCGAACAGCCACCGTATTCACCTGATCTTGCACCGTGTGACTTTTTCCTGTTTCCCAACCTCAAATTACCACTCAGAGGAACGCGTTTTGAATCCATAGAAGACGTAAAACAGAATTCGCAGAGGGAACTCAAAGCCATACCGGAAAGCGCCTATAAAAAATGTTTTGATGATTGGAAGAAACGTTGGCATTTGTGTATCGCTTCTAATGGAGCATATTTTGAAGGAGATAAAATAAATATTGATGAAGGTTAAGAATTTTGCGTTTTATTTAAAATTTCCCGAAAACTTTTCGGTCACAATGTATATTTATTGAATATATGTAAATTAATAAATGGGTTCAAAGTTTTGAGTTTTTAAAAAAATATATTTTATTAATTTATAAAACTTAAAATATTTTTTATAATACAAGAATATTATTTTTTATTAAGGCAACGAATTAGACCAACGAGTATCTTTATTCAATGCTTACCAACGACTGACTTAGAAGTTTCCTTCTAATGTCAATAGTCGTTCATAAAAGTTTTAGGATTGGATTTGACCAATCAAATTATAGCTTCTAAAATTCATCAGAATAATCTAAAAACTTCTTTACCTCCATCCTATAGTATTGGAGTTTCCATTTTCTAAATCGCCTCATAAGCATATTTATCTTTGGCGCCAATAGCCAGATGATGAAATTAATATCCAATAGTATTTGATAAAGTATTATAATTCCATGTTTTGTTTTTGAAGTTGGTTCAATATGCGTCGCATTTGGAAACCTGCAATTTATAAAAATATATATGTGAATATAATACAAATATTTAAATAAATACGAGTATAAATACTTACAATGGTTTTCCTTTTTCTTTTTGGTACTCTGAAAAGTTAAAAAAAAAGAAGTTTGTTAATTTATTTGAAAATTTTAATAAAAATGATTTAAATTACGTTTTTTTCATTGTTTTCTTCCTGCCGACTACGGTTTTCTTCCTGCCGACGACGGTTTTCTTCCTGTCGACGGCGGTTGTCATTCTGCCGCCGGAGGTTTTCTTCCTGCCACAGTTTCCCTTAGACAAATATGTGTTACAGGATGGATCAACACAGTATCCGTAACAACAAAAGCCCTTTGCATTCATTCTTATTTTTTTATATTTATATCGTAAACGTTATTTTGTGTTGCATAATTGCAACGCAACAAAAATTGTAATATCTTCTCAGTCGAAAATTTTGACTTATGGTCGTTTAAAGTTTGCAACATATTTTCAATAAAAAATTCTGAGTCCTTTACTGAACATTTAAACGACATTTTACGTTTCTTATTGCTTCTCTGAACCATAACTACATCTCTATTTAAATTTTTGGTGGAGTTTTTCAATTTTATAGCTTTTAGTAGAGCAGCATTAGAAGTGCTATTAAGGCTTGTTTTTGACATATTATTCAAATCAAGGTCCCTATCACTACCTATCACTACGGCACTAATGTGCCGTTAGATAAATTATTATTATTATTACGTTATTATGGTATAAATACCATAATAATATAATATTATATATATATTTTAAATTAAATTATTTACATACATTTTTACCGCCAAGCAGCAGTCCAATCAACACGCCGGCTAGTATATCTTGATTCTGAAACGAAAGCATTAAAAATTTAATATTTATATTTTTAATATTTATTATTACTTATTTAAATTTAAATTACAAATTTTTAAATATAATTTATTAATTTTTTAATAGTGCCGTATAAGTAAGGTAGGGTAGCTACGACCTCGCAGTAATAAATGTATACTGGAGGGGTAGGGGTTGTTATTACCTTTATAGATATGACACAACGATCTAAATATTCTTATATACTGGGCGTGAGTCTTTCGTATCAATAGCCCTATGTCCCCTTTATACTCTTTGCAAGACCCAGTAGCCAGATATGCTTGTAACCATGTTTCCACTTTGTTGATATATTCATGCTTATGTATCAAGATGGTCGATTTACTTTTATCTGCTTGTACGGTTAATATTTGATCATGTAGATGTATAAAATCATATGTCTTTTGGAAGAGAAGTCGCAACATTTTGTGGAATGTAGTAGGTTGATGATGCTTAACCATTACATCTAAAAATTTGGAAATATGATGTTCCATCTCTTTTCGGCAGATGGCACTTAGATCAGAGTGGGCCTCTAGATGAGCGTCATAGTATGTGTATATAGCAGACATATAATCGTTTATTGATGGAGGAGTCACTGGACAGTTTTGAGGTCCAAAGCTCAGCAATATCTCCACTTCCTTGGGTACTCTTAAGGTAGTTAGATTGATGAACCCACCGGGGATTGGTTTTGGATATAGAATGTCAGGGACATAATTTTGTGCGGTTGAGGAGAGTATTTGAGGATGAGTTAATTCAGATATGTGTGTTTGACAATTAAAGATAGATGTATGTTGTAGAGGTGTTGAAGTGGTTGTGAAGGTAGTTGTTTCGGTTATTGCAGTTACTGTAGTACTGGATGCAGGTAGTTGTAATGGTAAGGTAATGAGGTTACGGGAAGCTAAAGCCTGTTCGGCTCCTTCAGCATAGGCTGACATCCATGCACACTCATGCACATCATTCATGGCTTCGATAGCTGCCTGTATGGAATCTGCCTGTTGATTGGATAGGGTTATGGGTTGATTGGAAGTAGTCTGAGCATTGTTGGATGATGGTTGATGATTTGTTCCAGGTAATGTTTCAGAGGCTGGGGGCCTTTGTGCTGATTCAGTGACTATGTCAGTAGTTTGAGGCATGGGTCCAAGGTGAAGAGAGGCTGTTTTTTAGGTGTGAGTATATGTTTTTAGTTTTGAATATATGTATAGGTTTTGTTTAGTTTTGAATATATGTATAGGTTTTGTTTAGTTGGGAAATTTGGGATATAAAGGTATAATATATAATATAGTAATAGAAGTGTGAGGTATGGCTGCTGTGGATGTTCTTACGTATAATATCATATTGATGGAGGGTTGGATTAGTGTATTTTAAATACATTAAGGTATTTATATGCTTGTAAAATGTGGTATTTATATGTTTGTGAAATGTGCATATGATGAATAATTATTTATTATAAGTTGGGGTATTTGTTTTATTAGAGGTGCTAAGTGTTTATTATTAGTGTGAAAATATAAAATTGTTAGTATATGCTGTGTGAGAGATCATGTTGCAGACTTGGTTAGGTTAAATAGGAATGGTGGAATGGAATAGAATGATATTTGTAGATATAGGGGATTTAGTTGATATCCGTTTGGACAACTTTAAATGATAGTAGAGCATGTTGATGATAATAAGGGTTTTGATAAGTATAAGCTATGTTATATTATTCAACATAGATCTATTTTATTTTGGTTTGTTTAGAAGCAATTTTTGAATATATGCGGTTTTGTTTAGAAGTAATTTTTTGAATATATGCGGTTATGTTTAGAAGTAATTTTTTAAATATATGCGGTTTAGATAAGTATAAGGCATGTTATATTAGTTAACATGAGTAAATAGGTCTATTTTTAATTTTTGAATATATGTGGGTTTATGGAGTATGTTTTTGATGGTTTGTAGTTTGAATAATTGAGGTTTAAGTATAAAATATATGTAAAATATTTATATGTGCATAGATAGGAATTGGTGTTAATGTGTGAGTAAGTGTGGAGACACCTGTAGGTGAAGTTTTGAGAATTACTTGAATATGAATTCATTGTTTGGAATGTATGTAAGTGTGAATGTGGATGCAGCGACATCTGGACGTTAGAGTTTAGCGAAATATAATAATAAAAATATATGGAATATGAAATGACATATTTATTTACATACATACCTTCATGCAAGATAGATGGAGACGAAAGAGATGGGTGATCTTGTACTGTCTGTTGGTTTGATGTATCCATGTTTTGTATTCTTTTTCGTATTGTATTTTTCGTATTGTATTTTTCGTATTGTTTTTGGTGTAGTGCAAGAGGAAGAGAGTTATGAAAGTTTTTTTTGCGGGAAAATTGCACTGAGATGTTAGTGGGAGTATAAGCACTGAGAAGTGTTTTTGGCGGGAAAAATAAGCACTGATTTAACACAAGCAGGTTATTGCCTGTTTTATATGAATTGTAATTTGAAACATGAAGTTGTCACATTAGGCTTAATCTTGTTAAGTTTGTTTAAAGAAAGCTTTATATGATTATATACGTTTCACAAATAGATAATAGATGGTAGAACATTTACTTGGTTTTTTCACACAGTTGTAGTGTTTTGCAATATCTTGGTTGTTTTTAGTGTAAAAGTGTTTTTAACTTTATACAAATATAATTTTCGTAATAGGTTTACAGTGTTAATATTTTACATAAATATAATTTGATGGTTTTAATTATGTTGATATAATTTCAAGATGGAAAACAGTCGTATACAATTGTGCATGTATTTATTTTAGAGGTTTTTTACACAGATTTATAAAGAATTTTGAAGTATTTTTTACATGAATATAATTTATATTTATATAAATATAATTTGATGTTTTTAATTGTGTTGGTATAATTTGAAGAATTAAAAAAACAGTTGTATACGCTTGTGCACGTATTTATTTATTTTAGAGATTTTTCACAGATTTATAAAGAATTTTGAAGGATTTTATAAGAATGTGATTTGGAGTTTAGTTAAAGTTTATAATTTTATTTAGAATTACTGTGCGCGGCCTTTGAGTGTTCGTAATATGGCTGTACTATTATGAATGTGTGTGGAAACAAAAGTAATGTGAGTTTGAAGCGCATTTTAATAGTCTTAAGGGTGAAGTAGATGAGGGGGTACAATAATAAAAGTCAATTTATACAATTTGGTGGGAGTAGAGTTTTGTAGCCAAGTTAAGAACCGGTGAATGTCACATTATTTAACATTATTTAACATATTAACTTTATTATTTAACATATTAATTTTATTGTATTAATTTTATTGTATGTATTTTATTTTATTGCATTAATGGTTTAGTAATATTTTGTATTATTTTGCAGTATTAATTTTTAATTTTAATTTTTAGTTTAAATAGAAGAATACAGTAGTGTGAATACACGTATAAAATACTGATAGTTTTGGTATTTGGATTTTATAATATCTATAGTGATAGAAGTGTAGAATGGATTAGATATCAATTGATAGAGAAATGGATTGCATTATAGATAACATATTATTATATTCACCCATTAGATGTTGGATGATTTGAGAAATAAATATTGATATGGGTATGTGTATGGGTCGAGAGCAACATTTGAATTGGAATGTTGAGTATAATTGGTTGGGATTGGTTGGTGAGAGTTATATGCATGGACACAATGAGGATTGTTCGCGGATTAGTTTAATATTATAGATGACAACATACTGTGACATGGAAGACATAGTTATACGTTTATATCGGTTAGGGATATATACATATTATCCCATATCCACTCTGATGAGCCTGGGTTGTTCCCAGGCGAAACGCGTAAGTGGGAACAATAGTGTACAGAGACTTGTTTCGGATACCTGTAGGTATTCATATGGACAATGATTATTGAACAGTTAAAGATACATTATTTTATTTTATTTTATATAATTGAACTTAGCTTTTATGTTAATATCAGTAGTTATAGACTGGTAAAATATGGGTTGTGTAATTTAACGATATATTAATATATATATACTGGTATAATATGGTTTGTGTAATTATCGGTATAATAATATTTACACTTGGTTTATTAATTAATGTATCTCATTCATTCATTATGTATTTATATAAAAATTAGAACTTATGGTATTGGTTATCAACTATATTTTTATGTTAATTTATGTTCACAGGATATAATTACATTTGTTGTTAGCTATTATGTTAATATTAGTCGTTATATACAAGTATAATATGGTTTGTGTAACGTATTGGTATATTAATATTTATGCTTAGCATATTGCTGTAGGTTTATTAATTAATGTATCTCATTCATTTAACATGTATTTAGAAATTTTAGTACTTATGGTATTGGTTTTTAATTATAATTTATATGGTTTTGGTTAGGTTTATGTTAGCATGATATAATCACATTTTTATATATGTTTTAGTTGATTCATGTTGGCATGATGTGGTCACAATTTGTATATTATTCTCATGCTACTAGGTAATTTACATTATTTATTACTTATAGTTTTTATGTTATTTGTTAATCTTATATTATATTATAAATTTTATGTTATTTGTTAATTTTATATTATATTATAAATTTCATAAGTTTTATATTATTAATTATAATATATTTTATTAATTTAATTTCATAATATTTACCATTATTTCAATTTCAAAGTACGCACTTTCCCATACTCTTTTTTTGTAAAAATTTTGTTGGGGACAAAATCTCTCACAGTTATCGCAATATCGATGAATTAATCTTGGTTCTTTATGAGCTTCAATTACTGCAACATCTATATTTTCTTCGCACTTTTCTGTATCCATATGATCTTCTGTAATGGAGGGTATCTGTTATCGCCTTGGAAATGCATTCTGCTTTAATTTGTTACCAGTAATCATATTTTTTTTAAATGTTTATTACATATATTCAGCGTTTTAACTTGCGATTTATTTTGAATACCACAAGTTTCAATCCACTCGAGCCTTTTATGTGGACCTTGTGGAAAAGTAAACAAAGTGTTTGGTGGTCGTGTTGATGTGCAAGATGGTATAACACACTTCCGAAGCGCCACGCGTCTACATGTGCTATCGATTTTAGATAGATTTTAGAAACATCACTGCCAGCTGTTGGGGAAAGGTAAAATTTAAAATAACGGGCCTAGCACAGTAAATATACAAAAAGCGCCACGCGTCTAAGTGTGCTATATTCGAGATATTGACACAGCGATATATACTGAATCTGACAATTTTTTGAATAAATTTATGTAGAAAACATCATAAACGAAAAAGACGAGGCCTAGAGGCTAGAGGTCTAATATTTAAAATACCAACTGAAACACTAAGATTAATGTTTAATACCATTGGAGATCCAACAAGCATTAATGAAAACTGTGAAAATCATAAAAATTAGAAAGATTTGATTATTTCAGTTTAAGTCTTTTTATTATTTTAATTATATTGTTAAGTATACTAAATTACTGCGTTTAATAAAACAGTTCAACCACTTTCATAATGTAGGATTTCTACAACTGTAGTCATGTTCATAATATATGTATGTATTGCGTTCAATAAATTTTTTTGATATGACCCCAGTATTTGACATAGTTACATTTTTCGATAAAAACAATAGCGGACCCTTAATTACAGTTTCAAAAAATTAAAATTTAACAAAAATACAGTACTATAGATGAAATCATTTTTACAAACAAACTGTCACTGCGAATTACAAACAAACTATCACTGAATTAAAATAGAGTCGTAGTTATTTTGGTATGCAGGACTATTAAAGCAATTAATTCTTTCTTAAGTACAGTGTCGGGACATCTCCAAATTTTAACTTTTTTTCCACGAAAAACATCCTCGAAATGCCGGCTGGCTCACGCGTGTTGTGGTACAAACGTTATTTGTAGCGATACCTATATTTGAACACCACAGCTCAAATTCATGAGGATTTTGTGGAAATCTATAAAGTTGAATATTATGTCCAATGCGACTTGGACAATTCTGCACGATTCAAGTTATATGATGCTTTAACGCTTTATCTTTTACCAATTTTCACAAATAACTCAAATTAATAATGCACGGTTTGCTTGATCAATACTCAAATACAATATTCTTTTATGAAAAAGGACATATTTTTGGCAACATTATAGCTACATTTAAAATGTTGTGCCAGAACTTATCAACACGCTTCACCAATAATTGTCATCTGACTCTCTCACTTCACTCAAGAGCGTAGGATGCAATCTACTTTCATACTCTGTGCTTCGTCGCAGCACTTATTTTAAGTTAACTGCACGAACAACATATATATCTGCATATTAAATGAAAGGTTATCTTATCCTCTTCAGCTGAGATATATTAGAATAGTAAAAAAAGCTATTTCTGGTTTCAAAGTTAATAATAAATTAATGACCACATCTTTTTGGGCTGAAATAATTAATTGAAATTTGGTCGTTATTATTGACTATTTTTGTTCTTAATATACAATTACTTAACAAAATATAATACTGCTTTTCTCACCGAAGCTTAACAATTAACCATTACATGTGTTTTATATTTTCAGCATTGCCAGGTGTCTTGTTTTCATCAAGAGTGACAATTTGATATTTTTTGGGTTGCCATACTTGTTGTACTGTTGCCACAGAAATATACTTATACTTGCTTAAAAAGAATTTGTTTATTAGTTATTGCACTTCTATAATTTCTTTAGTTCCAGCAAATTCATACCTCCAATTCCAATCCCTCAAAAATATAACTAAAAATTCGAAAATATGCTTTTGATAGATAAGTAAAATTATTAAATAACATTAATAAAGAATGGTGAGATTTATGGAAGAATATATGATATTAAAATCAAATAACTAGAAAGCAATCTCGGATATTAAGTCCAAAGTTTAACCTCCTGAACAAATATATTTCCTAAAAAAAATCCGAGAATTCAGCAATATGAGGTGTTTGTTTTAGCTTTCTCCACATAACCACTTCTCGCATGAAAGAAAAGAATTGTAGTTTCATGAAAGATCGATGCAATTTTGTCAAACTCATAAATACACACTAAACAATTAAAAAAAAATATTTTTTGTTGTCAAGTAAAAATGAAAAAAATAAATATATAAAGACTTCAATCTGAATCATAAAATTATAGTGTGCGCAGATATTATTACATAAAAGATATATATGTGTATGTATATGTAATAAAACTAATTCATTCATAACTTTCAATAATTTATAATAAATATAATGTAAAAAAATTATTAATTAAAAATTAGTAATTAAAATGTATCTAAGTATGCTCTAAGAACGATTATTTGTAATCCATAAAGATGATTTTTAAATTGTAACAGAATGTATATCTTTTAATAAAACTGTATTTTTCTAATAATAAAAATATATTAAATTTACAAATATACATTTTTGATTTAGTATATATAGTGTGAAACATATTATGTAAATGGTCAGGAGGTAATAAAATATGTTATGTATCAGTCGTGTAAGGATAATAGCTGCAGTGCGGCCTTCAAACCAAGATTTTCTAATTCTTTTAAGCTTCATATAATATAGGTAAAGTATGGGTTCGAGATAGTGCATTAGTAGTGCTGACGAAACCATTTGATCTTCGTAAAGTTAAAGCTCTCTACGTGCTGTACATATCACTGTTGAAAGGAAGATATTTGCAATTATTGCAAAATAAAGAAAAATCACTGACGTCATCCAAATTATTTTAGCAAATTGTCCACTGATGAAATCCTCATGTTCCGCTTATAGTTATTATATATATAAGTGTATAATTTATCAAAGCGATATCACTCATGTGCAGCTATTTATTTTTGAATTGATTAGATTTTTAGGACTAGTCTTTGCTGTGCATTACAAATCATCTAAAATCATTTATTTGGATTTTCGTAATAAGGAAACATATGAAGAAATATCTTGTTTGAAGTTATCAGTTAAGGCAGAAACAAAAGAACTCGGCCGGTCCGGCCCCATTGCAATCATCTGAGATGACAGCTAGTACTGAACTAGATCCAGATTCTGAACATTTTGATGGTTATCGCTCTAGTGGTTCGGAACTAGTAGCAGGTATTTGTGTCTTACGAAGTAAGAATTCTTTCTATGGAAAAGGTAAGGTAAGGTATCGTACTTCAATATTGTTTCTACTTTCTTCCTCCAACCATAAAACTTACTGCAGTAAGCCTAAAAACATATCAATTTCTCACAAACCAGTCAGAGATGCTGATGTCTATAGTGAAAGCAAAGAGAATGCGATACCCAGAGATTGTACGCGTACTCAGTGGATTAGAACAAATATAAACGAACAAGGTGAGTATCTTTTTAATTATATCTTAACTATTACGTATATGCAATAAATTTTTTTTACCTCTGTTTTATTTATCCAATTTATTTACGAATCTTTAGAAAAGAAAAAGCACGTCGTACAAGCTAAGGTTAAGAATAAATAGATGAAATGTATCCTCTTTCATACTTGTAAAAAAGAAAGTCAACACTAACTTTGAAAGAAATTATGGTAAGCATATTATTTTTTATATTGAATTTACATATAATAAAGACAAGTAAATGTAAAATAATTAATATTGTCCTGGTGGGGTACTCTTCTTTTGATATGTATTATTTATATGAATTATAAGGTATTAGTTATGAGCTACTGGATTTCGTGATTTCCTAATCAGTCACTATACTTTCTGTAGTACTTTGTTATTCTTTGTTGTTTAGACCTCCAGTACTAGCTGCTTCATTCTTCGCGACAATGAGATCTTGATACATTTTTTATTCTATCGTCTTGCATCATATCGTACTCTTTGTTTAGTGCGTTTATGGTGAAATCTTTCGACTGCTCTTTTCGAATTTGCTTCAATCGTTCAACGTCGACAATTCATCACTATAAGAAGTACGCATAAATTTTTTTTAGTTTCTCTAAGTTAAAACCCACAGTAGTTCATGAGAAGAGCAACCAGTAATTTGTTACTTCATTGTTTTCAATGCCTTTTGTATATTATAAAAATGTCTATTCTAAAATCTGTCAGTTTCGTTTGAAGGTAAAAGCATAAACAAAATAGTTCGGTTCGTTTGTTAACGAAGGCTGTTAGCCCTCGAAGATCGGACTGTACTAAAAATGTATTTAATGACATACAATGTGTAGAATATATGATAACTGGATCAACAGTTTCGGATGACAATTTTTTGCATCGGACATTGATCAGTGAGAAGCGCTTTGAATACTAGAAGGATTCGTAAGACATGTCATCAGGTATGAGTAGATTTATATTTGAGAACCAGAGAATAAACCTTAAATGTAGTAATATAGGATTTGCTTTCGTGAATTCAAATTTTTTAGATTTCAATCTTTAACATTGCGTAGAGTCTGTCTTAAGTATGTAATGGGTACAGAAAACTATAAAATCGTTAACAATAATTTGCAACGCTTAGAAAAAAAATTTAAAAAGATCATAAAGTTGTACGTGGGTAACTTACACATAGGTTATAGAACTTCAAAATATGGAATTACTGCTGCAATTTTGTTTTTAAATAGAGAGAAGTTTCCAAATAAAATGAATCAAGAAGGACTTAATGAAAAATATTAATTTATTATGTTATATGATTTATGGCGTGTTTGAATAAAACCTATGAGTGATTGTCTACATATTATTTTTAGTATGATACAATTCTGAACAAAAAGCATCAAGAATTACGGCC
>NC_051846.1:123629179-123637558 GCF_002237135.1 Teleopsis dalmanni | reverse complement strand
CCGACCTAGTTGGAAATTACGGAAATTTTGCTCCATTTTCTAAAATAAAAATAACGTGATTAGCTGATTTTCTGATATCTGATCATTCTGATTGTTCCGATCATCGTACCATACATTTACTGACCTGGGATGTAATCCTTAAATATTTTTTTGAAATATTTGTAATGGTTTAAACAAATTAAAGTGGACTTCTTATGGAGATTAACAATGATTAATAAAATGTAGATTTACAATACAATCCGGAGAAGACCAAAAAGTAATCATACCAGTGAATTAAAGAAAAGTTAAACAATACCGAAGAAGACGCACATGAGACAATTAGTGAGGAAGAACTGGACAACTTTATTTATTTATAATTATTTATATATAACTTTATTTATTCATTTTACTTGCTAATTTATAACCTTAAGAATGGTCACAATATATGGAGCATACTACACTAGATTATGAATAAATTTAACGATATCATTATCAAAAATCACCCCCATATTTTTAGGATAAATGATTTGTTTCACAAAACAGTAATGAGAGTTCACGAACAGTTTTTCAAATCGATTGATTATTTTTCTTATATACCTAATCTCGGATGACAAAAAATCGCAATAAATTAAAAGAGCTATTTGCCGCAAATGGATATTTTATAGAACTTGATAGAAGGTACCTTGAAGAAGTTGCATTACCATTGAGTAAAGTGCATTGTGTTAAGTGAAAGGAACCTGTATTTTGAAAATTAAGCCACAAAAAATTTAAAAACGTTCCTCACTGTGTTCAGTAGATTATTCGTATATTCGTACCACATAGTATATTTATACGTTAAAGGATTACATGTGTTTGGGAACTTATAAAAGTCAGCGATGCAAGCTGAAAATAGTCAAAATTCTCTAAAAATAAATAGTAACTCTAAAGAAGTTATTAAAGTCACTCTCTGGTGCACTAACATGCCACGCCGCATGTAACAAACACCTACATAAAATAGGTATATCAGGCACTAATATTTGCAGATTCTGCTGTGATGAGGAAGAGTCTATGGAACATCTGATCACCAACTGTGATGCACTAGGCCACAGAAAAAACAAAATTTTAGGTACATACTAACTAGAGAATGAAGACCTTCGAAAACTCCCTCCGAAGGAGCTGGTTCGATTCCTGGAGATACTAAAAGCTCGAAGAACAAACTATTCCCTCACGAATAAAAAATAACAGAGCAACTGTGTAGTTTTCTCACCCGTCACTATCCAACACAATTAATTTTCGAGTAGGCACTGTCTTATAGGCAGGCATTCCAGAAACACCAAAAGGCGCTTTTTTACTTTAGGGTCTCTCGTTCTCAAATGCAATAATTGTACGTTTAACTGAATTGAGTAATCGATCTTAATAACGTCCGCATGAAACAAATAGCATGCTTCCAAAACTTGTGGTGTCACAATGGGCTCACTTAATAGTGGACCTAAGTGAACTGCTTTTTCTTGTAAAATGGAATGCTATGGAGCAATTATAATTAACAATTGATGACAACTATTGGTTTATGCATTACTAAACTTAACAGACAAAAGTCTATATCTGTAACAATTTTTGCAGTGCATATCGTAGTGGTATAAGCGGCTTTTTTAAAATAATGTCTGTAATATATATAAAATATTTATGTAATATTTTACATGTTTTTCCTTGAATTCTAATGCCCTCAGTTATTACTTCTATTCACGATAACGTACTGATGATAGTCATCAATAATAATGTGTTGTTGCGTATATAAAATGGTGTTATACTTATTTAAAATGATATATATGTGTGTATATATATAGTATATGCGAAGGTGCTATTCCTACCACATATATCAAATGGCATATAATTTGAGATTGTTTATTAATTGTTATTTCTATGTTATAATGGCTGTCGCTTTGTCCAATGCTTATCTTAAATTTTGCTCTTCTGGTGGTCAGCCGCACCGCATACTTCTGCTTCCTCAGCACCATTGCTTCGTGTGGAAATGTAAAATAGTACGGCCCAAAATGCATAAATTATGCAAGTACAAGCCTAAAATGCAGTCTAAGTTAACGAGTTTGGGTGATTGTCCGCGCTTGGGGCCTTGCCAATGCCAGATTTTTCTTATAACAATTCATTAAGTTTTTGTTTCGGCCAATTACACAACAGGCCAATTGAAAATAATAATTTGGTTTTCTGGGCTTTTGTTTTTAAAATCGATGCGACTTTTATGACTGTTAATGACACTAAAAGTAGCATTTACAGCATGTCGCCCGACCCTTCAATAAGTTATTATGCAAATTTCGCAGCATCGAACCCCTACTTTGTAGATGGGCGTACGAATTCCTGTTGCCATCGCGAACCCGACGATGTATTTATATAATTAACTTCTGTCCGGGGACCGCGCGGCCGCCGCAGCTCTTGTTGTGGCCGAAAATGGAATGAATGGTGTTTGAAATGGCTAAATTGTTGGTTTCTATTTAATTAATTGCTAACAAGCTAAGCAACTCGAAAATTTCGTAGTAATTTATTTTTATATGTCGTTTTTATTGATGTTGTCGCTTTACCGCATCGCTTTACCTATACTCTTTACCGCCTTGGCGCGCTTTTTCGAGTAACTTTTTTCCGGCTGCAGGACCCGTTGACTTGCTTACATTGTCAAGTGAAAAATATTGTGATAATTGCACTGTCGCTGTCGCTGATGTAATAATGATAAAATTACTACTTAATACTCGAATTTTTTATTGTTGTAGTAATGACTTAAAATATGATTTTAAGCACTTTCATTTTCAATGCGATCGATTAATTATTTAAAAAAAATCTTTAAAAATATGTAAGGAATTATGGCCATAGGCGCTACTGAGAAGAATTAAAGACGTGAACAAAGTTATTAATTTGACTAAAAGCTCAGTGATCAATAGGCATGGAACCGCTTTTTGTCGAACTGTAATTGGTCACATTTTATTAAAAGTGAAATTCGAACTCAAAAAGTAAAAGTTTTTGTTTTTTGATTTTCAGAGCATAAAATACTTTATGTGAAAAATAATAACAATAGTCAGTAATACATAGTAAAATAATTTGCATTAAATTATATAAAATGCACATATATTAGTAATTACGAAAGGTTTTTTGACGATAACGTCTCATTTATATATATTTTTTTTAAATCATTTTGCTTTTTATGTTCTTAAATCTTCTTAGAATCAATTTAGAACTAAAAATAATTTATCGCTAATTGCATTAGTAGAAGAAATAAAATAGATAACTAATGGTTCTTAGCCAAAGCGTCGTCCAACTTTGTTTCCTGCCTAGCGTCATTCCTCAATAGCCGGTTTTATATAGTTGCATTTTAGTCGCTGGGGTCCAGTGTTTTGGATGAGATTGCTAGTAAGTGGGTAACGGTGATTACTGAATTGTGTTACTCTATACCTCTATAAATATTCGTTTTTTTCATATGCCAGGCGGCACTGACTATTTGTCAAAGGATGTCTAATGGTATATGATTTTTTACCCATACCTTTCACATATAAAAATGTCAATATATTTATATTTCAGTTAGGGAGACATCGAGAATGATCTTATACATACAGTTTTAATTAGCTCAACGATATAAATCTATTTGCTTCTCTTTTTCTGGTCAGTTAGTTTTTGGGATAAAAAGAAATGGATTTTTAACATTTCTTAGAATACTTATATCCCATTTGCCACAGCCAAGCTACCAACTAAACAAAAAAATCTTTGTATATCTAAGAACACTTGTACAAATTAATTTTCGTGTAAGATCTTAAAATCGACGCATCCAAAATATACAAGAAGCGTATCAGTCAACCGCATCAGCTAAGGCGTCACCTGTCGGTATTGAGCAGGTCTACCCTATAATGACATTTGTCGCGATTGTGTCTTTGTGCATGAGTAAAAAATTGTACTCTACTTCATATGTCAGTGTCCATCAGTGGCTAAGAAAAAATTCGAAATTTTCGGACCCCTTTACTTACCGGCCTAATGAAGCTATTATCCTGCGTACTTGTACTTGGACTGATCAAGTTTAAAGATTTAGGTCACTTTTACTTAAATTGGAGAAACGAACCTTATATTATTCTTCATATGGCTGTCATTTTGCTAGCACTTTAGTTAAACTAGACTTTGTTGCACAAGGCTGCCACTTTTACCTTACTTGTCCCTGGTAACTGAGGATTAATAACATTCCAGGGTTAACTGCTTTAACTGTATTATATGTAATTGTAAATTATTATATGCTAAATGTGATTGAAATTGATAGTTTATAAAGAACCTGCCCACGAAAAAACGGACTCGTTTTTCTGACATTAAAGACATTCTGAAATCGTTAGTTCTAATTTAGTCTATTAACTGAAATTATGAGTTATAAAATTTTAATAAAGTTGAACTTTATTGTTAAAATGCACCAACTTATTATGATTCAGTATTTATTATTATAATTCTTCATCGGTTTAAAGTAGTTAATTTATAAAAAGATACGAAGTTATTAGGGATGTGATGATTTTATTTGTTTAATGAATTAAATTTACAGTTGAGTATTAGATTATTATAGCTGGTCATAGCGGATTGTAGTCAATTCATGGGTTGAATAATATTAATAACAAATAAAGAGTATGGACCTAATTCTTCAGATCTGTATAAGCCAGTCTCCATAACTATGATGGCATTTTAAAACAATAGTTAATTAGTTTAATAAAATGTTTTAATAAAAGTTAAACAATGCAGATACAAATATTTACAATTCTATTTATTTTTTAATTATTAATTTTTTAGTAAGGAATTTATTTGATAAATTACATTAATAAAAAAAAATTGTTTTCCTATAAAAACTATCGGAAGCATGTACTTCTTTCCGTTACACATTTACTTTCTAACTAATCTTAATTCAAGTTCACTGATTTTTGGAACACCCATAAAAACATTGATATATGAACTGTCTGATAGGTTACGCATTGACACTATTTTCTAACAAATTTCAGTGTCAGATAAAATCTTATTTGTGGAACTATCTCTCACGTTTCCTAACCAAATCTCACGTTTAAATTTATGTGTAGTTTCCCCACAAAAACTAGTGCAGCACGTACCAGAAGGGCTCAATGCAGTTGGAATTTCTAATTTTTTTGGACTTCAATAATACCAATTGAATTTTTTGAAGCCAAAAAAATTATTAAATATAAATTTTTATTCAAATTAAAATTATTTTTTCATTTAAATATAATTAAATATTTAATAAAATAATAATTTTATAGTACTCTGTAGTATCCAGCTGCTTTTTATTCCATAATTGCGTTATTATCGCATAAGTACCAGATAAGTGATCTAATATTTTACGAAAACTGGTTTGTTCTATTCTCAAAATGAAATGTGCTTTTCAGGATACAATAAATTTCGGAGAGCCTATAATTATGGTATTAAATTGCATTTGGCATGCGTTTACGGTAGTTTGCCATACCGCTAACATTTGTCCTTACTTCTTGAAATAACGCTGCAATGGTAACTATTACATTTTTAAGTTGTGACACGCTTTTAACACCGTTAGTTCCTTCATCTTCCCTATATCAATGTTGTTTCTTTTCCTTCCTAACAAAAAACTCTGATTTTTTTTTATCAATCCTATCAAATCAACTCATTTTACCCTTTTGAAGATTATGACACTCGCCTAAGTGTTGGAATGCTCGAGTACTTAGCACCTGCCGACAATCTTATGTAAATTCCAATAGAAAATTATAACTTCTATAAAGGAATCACGCGTCTAACAATTTCGATTGTTTGGAAAAGGGGTTGAGTGTGGAAATGCCCGATGCCGCGTGCACAGCTCGCATATCAAAGATTTTAAAACAGCATGCAATGGAATTTGAAATTAGAGATTTTAGTTGCTTAACTATTTAATATTTCGTTATTGTTATTTCGAATACAAATCATGGTAAAGGATGGAAAGGGTGACAATTGCAACCAAAGGGCATCTGTTTTCATTAAGTTGTCATTGTTGCTTAAAGGAAATAGGAACATGCAGATGGTTTTCAAATCAAGATGTTATTTTTTACCGATTTTTGAATTAAAAGGAAGTTCAAATTTTTTGGAAAACTTGCATAAATTTTTTGGAAAATATTGAAATTAAAAAAAGTAAAAAAAAATAGTTAAAAAGTATTTAAAAAAAATATGATGATTGAAGTTCAGGTATGTAGGTGTATAGGGCGAATCGTTTGTAGTAGTTAAGTAATAATCAAATGAAATGAATTATTTAAATTTAAAATAAAAAATTATTAATTATTGTTACTTTTTTAAATGATGGATTAACTATTATTTTCAAAGCAGTAGTTCAAATCACGTGCTGTTTATTTGTTTACATAATAAATGTTGAAATATAGGCAGCCGCGTTTTTCTATTCTTAAGACTTATTTGTATCAATAGAGAAAACACCCACTGTGAGACAAGTGAGCGCCCCTAATGACAAGTAAGAAGAAGCAAGCACTTGCACTAAATATAATTAATTATGAATTCCCTAAGCGCCGGGCAAAGTATAAAATTTCTCAAGAAAGGTCAAATGAATCAAATATATACATGATCATTTGAAGCTATCATATTTAGGTTAAGTCCATATCAAAATCTTAAATCTGATGCAAAATCAATTTTGTAAGAAAAACGATTGGTTATCATAGATATTTTAATATTTATCTCTTACAAGATCGTTATGAATACTTTTTGTTTCATTTTTACCACAAAACAAACAAAATCAACAGGATTTTTAGAATGCAGCAATTATATGAATAATGATGCTGTGGTTCAATAAAATGACCCTGAACAGCATGTATACTCTTAAGTGATTTATCAACAGTAGCATAGTATTTCGCAGAATGATATTTTTATTGCCTAAATTTGGAATTTATATTGCTACGATTTTGAGTGATTGCAACTGCAACACACGCACATAAATCAAAAGTATCGTCGAAGGCACATTTCCAAAAATAAAATTTTATTTCATTTCTTAAATGCAAAACATGATACTGTTTTTTTCGTATTCATTCCAGAGATTAACGTGCATTTAAAGATCTTTCAAAACGCAGCTATTAATCTAAATCCAATTACAAACTCTTCACAATTCCATTACAGTTTATTGAAATCAATACCGTACCAAAGCTGGTCATAACGCAAGTTTACCTCGGGTCAGTATCGCATTACTCAGGCGCACTAACAAGATGAACGAAGTGTCTAAATTGGTGTTGAACAATATTACCACAATGGCCAGTGGGCAATAATTTCAAATGGTATATGCTCACTTTTGCATTTCGATTCAGTATCCTTTTTATTTAAACCTCAACATTAAATATCATTTGTATTTATTGTAGTTGCAAAATAAAAATTTGTACTCCTAAAATGTTCGGTATTGTCGATTTAAAGGAATGCACTACAATAAGTCTTAGTCATACCATGTTATTTTTGGGATGAAGAGATTTGCTTAGATTAAAGATACATGTTGTTATGAAGCAGCGAATCTAGTTAGAAATTTCTGGCATTGTGTTCTAGTACTACCTTTCCCACTTTCGAAAGTGCAGACATTCGTAACAAGAAAAATGGTTTACATTAATTGCAAGAAGACGCCCTACTGGAACGACTTGCAATATTAGAATGGCATAAAGCTCCAAAACTTGCAATCGCAGTGTTTTCACAGCTAACAATCAGACACACTTTTGTGCCCCGTAAACTGTTCTTAAATAGCCCTAAATAACTTTGCGGTTTCTGTTGTAGTCCTGTATCACCTCTTCATATTTTTTATGTCTGCCACATCCTTCCAATCAAAGCCAAAGTCTCGTTTGCCATAATACCCTTTCCTATCGTTAGGTTTGGATTGCTTTGGCTAACATCGAATCCATTTACAAATATCTGGTAGATATTCAATATCTGAATATTAATAATGAAGCTTTAATCTAGCATTCTATAGCTTATAATAATAAATTACTTATTAATTAGTTGATTGATATCTTTAGTTACTTGCATTGTGTTAGTTTGCTTTGTTATCTTTGCATCATTATTATTAATAATTATTTTTAACATATTTAGTTTGTTATTAAATTAAAATTAAATCCAAGAGTCGTAAGATTCTGGTATTAGTAACTTTCAGTCTCTTAAATATTTTATTTCTATATATCTATGTTACAAGTAAGTAAATAAATAAATACTGTTGATGTTAAAAATAAAAACGAAATCAGTTTTAAAATATTATGTATATATATTTCAATCTTATAGCTATCTAGAATCTATCTGAATCCAGATAGCATTCAAAAACAACTCACTTTTATGTAGCAGAATACAAGAGTTAAAGAAAGCAATTATATATAGGAATGAAAACTTCAAACCATTAACAAACTGGCATTAATAAGT
>NC_051846.1:123626561-123629079 GCF_002237135.1 Teleopsis dalmanni | reverse complement strand
ACTCAATGATTGCAACTCATATTCGGTTTATTCGGTTTATTTATTGTCTTTATTGCTAACATTACTGTAAAATTAAAATATATTATAGCCATAAAGGACTTCGGTTCTAGTGTTGCTAACGACTTGCATAATCAAGCAATTCCGTAGCTGCTGGAACCAGAACCACTGCTCCTAATGCGGCAACACATTCATTTATGTTGCATTATTACTTCATTCTGTTAAACGTGCTCTACTTTCACTAAAGTGCTTCTGCAGCGCGATTTGAAGTGGTAAGTGGCAAGTTGCTAGTTGCTAGTTGCCAGTTGCGATGGCATAACAGTTCGAAATCCTCCCTTTTGGTGGCTTGTTGCTTTTCCGTTTAGCATTTATCCTGCTGAAATTGAGAACTGCATAGAATTTCAAGCTGTGATGTTTCATATGCATACATTTATATGTGAAAGTGCATAATTCTTTTTTTTTATATTATTTATTTATTTTTTCTTTTTTACCGTATGGAGCACTTTCAGTACAAAGACTCTGCAACGTTGCAGTTTCTTTGCTTTATGTGAAAATTATTTGTTTGACTTGGCAGTGTGTGAGTTTGCTTGCGCTTATGCATAAGTGAGTCTCTTCATTGTTTCCATCATTTTGTGTCATTAAGTAATGCAAAGACAATATTTTTTAATATAAAAGAAAAATTTATAAAAATTGTTGCCGGAAATAAGTAAAAATGTGGCTTCCTGCATAGATAGCATTAAAAAAGTAATTTAATAAGTGTGGAAGTTATTATGAAGTTGTGCTACTTTCATATTACAGCTGAGATGGTAGTAGCATTATTTCTTCTTTATTCCTTAGTACAAATAATAAATATTTTTTTATATGGTATATAGTGAAATGAAAATGCATTAAGATGTAAAAAAATGTATGAACAGATATGTATTTGCTAATACACATAATACATAAATATAAATATGCTGTCATAAACTCGCATAACTAACAAAAAGGCTCTTGAAGGAGTGTTTTAGGAGCATAAAGCATAACTTTTTAGAAGTCAAACAGTTCTTAGGAGAGCTACTAAAATAGTCCGGCAGGTATGAATTTTCGGGACCTTCTAGCAGTATTAGAATTATATCTGCGTATATGATATTTGTGCTGACGGGGCACTGTGAAATAGGAAGGCATGCTATGAGACTGGGGCCACCCTATAATGATTTTTGTCTAGGTTAGTTTTCCTTTACCTAATGGGGGAGTCGTTAACTTTTTCGATGTAGGCTGTATACTGATTTAAATCTATGTACGTTCAAATGCTATTCTTGTGGCACCACAATGTGCCATCATTTGAGCTCATTATATTTATATTTTTAAGAACTCATAATTAACCAAAACTCTCCTGAAAAAGTATTTTAGGATCATAAAGCATTCCTATTTTGGAGTTAAACAGTCTTTGAGAAAGCTACAAAAATGCTCTGCCATGGATGAAATTCCGTGAGTTTTCAGGAGTATTTGAAATAAAACAGTCTTTAGGAGAGCTTCTCGCGTGCACTCAGACGGATATATTTTAGGAACTTTTAAGGAATTATTTTTGAGTATGATTTGGTTTATGACTTCGATCTTATATAAACACAGTAAGTGAATTTGTTAATAAAATTTTCACATTAATTGAACAAAACTCCAGAAAAATGTGCGAACATAAAAGTCAAGTACGGCTTTGGGTCAGTTGGTTAAGGTGCGCTGACTCTGAGCTTCAAATTTGACAGGGCACGAGTTCGATTCCCAGTACTTGCAGTCTCAAAAAAATTACTTACGTATAATCAAATACAAGAATTATTTCCAAGACCACTGATAATGGGTATTTGGTAATACTGGACACAGTTGTATGATCAGTCAAAATTCAATTAATTAAAATAATATAAAAATAATTTTTGTTGTTGTACTTCACTACTGTTCGAGGTATTCTTTATAAAAAAGAAATTATATTTTAATTTGTGATTAAAAAATTTCTTTTAATAATAAAGAAAATTTTGGTATAAAAAAAATAAAATTATGTTATATTTATAGAAAATAAAAAATGTTAAATATTTTTATATCTTATTTTTCTTCTCAAATGATATAAAATTAAAATCATAAAAAAATTTGCATTTTGATACGCATATGCATTAAAAACTTTTCGAGTATATTTTTTATTTTTTACTTTTAGTATTTTTTAGTATTTTTAAAATATACTCGTATATACCTTCACATCACTTTATAAAGTATCTTCTGGCACTAGAAACTTATCTGCAAATGCAATAAAAATCATACTGCATCAACTCTTTCCAAATGGTTTTGCAACATTCGTGTGTTTGTCTGTCCGTCTGTCTGTAGTGTCCTTTGTGCACACTTTTAAGTCAAATGTACGATTGCGAATAGAAACACAGCAATTTCGCAGCATTTTATTTTCGTAAATGTGACTCTTTATTCACATTTTATGAATGTATCTTGCCGAAATTCAATTTGCTATGCTTTACGTTGTTAGCAAATTCTTCACAAATACAGTGGA
>NC_051846.1:123603940-123626461 GCF_002237135.1 Teleopsis dalmanni | reverse complement strand
TTTTCAATTTATGTACCCTAAAGAATGGCAAGGAATGGTTTAAGACACTATGCGTTATTTTATGCTCCAAAATTAACACACTCAAAATAAAGAAGGCACTTGAGAGTTTGTTTTACTTAAAAGACATGACGGAATGTTCAGATTTTGACTTCAACTTCAATTCAGATGAATTTAATGAACTTCCAACTTTTGAAGAAACTTCTGATACCTTGGCTTCTGTTTCTGAAGGCAGTCCTTTTAGAGTTGAATTTATGAAGTACTTTAAAAACTGTGCAGAAGTTAGTATTAAATGCAATAATATTGAAAGGAATGAATTATATTGTCCAAAAATGGCAAATTTGATTTTAAATAAATATGTAGCATTTCTTTCTATGTGGTCTAATATTATCGGTATTCATATAGATAATTCAAACACTCGAGTGAGTAATGGACCCATAGAGAGCTATTTTAAAATTATGAAATACAATGTTTTTGAATGTAAGCCTCAGAAACTTGGAAGATTTATTCGAGGCATTCAAAGTTTCAATAATTAATTAAAAATATTTATAATCAAGAATTAACTGATCCCATAACACCAGAAACTCTTATAAAGAGTTCCCGTAAAAGAAGAAATTGAATTAAAAATTAAATTAAAAAACTAAATTAAATAAATTAAAATTAAATTAAATTAAGGAATAAATAAATTAAAATTAAATTAAATTAAGGAATAAATAAATAAAAGAAAATTTAAGAATAAAAAATTTAGAAATTTTGAATAGAAAATTAAATATTACAAACAGAAAGGTACAAAAAGCAATGACAATTAAAGAAAAATAACAGAACGGGTGGTGTCAAGATAATTCATTAATCAGCAGTTTTTTAAAAGCTCCTACTCTTGTTGTGTTTCTGGTTTCACATGAGAGCGAATTCCATACTCTGACAGAATGGATAAAGAAAAAACTTGTTGTGGAAGTGAAGTTAAATCTTGGAATAATAAATAAGAGATCTATTGGATCGTGTTTGTTACAGACAATTGAAAAGGTATTCAGGTGATTTAACATTCACGAAATTAAATAGAAACAGACACGAATCTTAATAAACTGTTCAATGTCACAACCTAAGATTGCATTCCTGAAATTATCCAGGTGATCAAATCTTCTGAGACCGTAAACATATCGTGTCATGGAATTGGTTAAACTTCTTAACTTAGTAAGAGACACTGCGTCTAATTTGGAATAAACTAGCGAGGAAAACAGAATAATAGGGATTATTAACTGTTTTACCAATAAGCAGCGAGTAGCAATAGGGGTAAATCTCACGGATAGATTAAGGCATCTGAGGCAAGAGTATACTTTCCTAACTACTTGATCGATTTGGTCGAGAACTCATTCAATACCACAACAGACTGCGACCTTCCACTTAAATAGCTGAAGATCAATTTTGCCGCCGACTTAGAAAATAAGGAGTTAAAAAGTTTTTTGCAAAGCAAAGAATGATCAACGCGGTCAAAAGCTTTGGAAAAATCAAGTAGACATAGATATTGTAGTAATATAAGTATTATTATAATTAGATTTATGTATGTTGATCCTTTTTTTCGAGTCAGCGCAACTGGACACTTTTACTCTTTGATAGCTGGGGGTACTACAGGGTCCCATCCATCTCATTGACTAAATTGTATATCACTCATAAACTTCATAATTATTCAGTGATTGATCTAAGATCTGCGTACCTCCCCGTGCGGAGACTGATTGCTCTAAGATTAGATAGTGGTAAGTAGGATAGCCTGTCAATTTTCGCATATAACTTCAGGGCTCTGTCCCTTATGTATTTTTTGATCGGGTCTATTCTAAGGTCTCTTAGCATGTCGTTTGTGCGGATGTACCAAGGCACTTTGAATAGACTTAAGAGGTTGTAAATAGATTTAAGAGAGTGTATTTGTATTTGCTATTTTGTAAGCAGCAAATATAGCTGCAAGCAAATACAAAGAAGTTGAACAAGTTTGTAATCACTCCCTACAATATGTAATCAAGTTTCGATCATAGCTGAGTCGAACATCTTCAGGTACTTTCATGTTTATGATTATTACTTACAAAATAGTAAATTTGTGTGTGAAAAAAATTTTCTATAATTTTTCTATTATTGCAAAAATCATAGCAATATTATTGTGATGGTCTAATAATGGATATTAGTAAAATGATCCAATAATTTAGTGTTTATTAAAATCATTATTATATTTTAAAATTTTTTGCTAAAAATATTTACAAACTTTATAAAACAATTCTTAACAAAAATTTAAGAGTTGTTAAAGTTAAAACATTAAGTATAAATTTTTTATGTTTTAATTTTATGTAATTATTTTATATTAAAATAATTAAAAAATATAATTTTTTCAGATTTATAAAAAACAGACTTCAGTGACTGAAGTGCATTCAGATAAGTAAAATGTTAATTCATGTCGGTTTGAAACAAATATAGACGAATCCATTGCATTTTCCACGGAAGACAGTTTCAATATTGCTCCTTTAATGGCATTCAAGAAACAATATGACTGCCCAGATGTCAACCGAAGTGTGCTTATTGCGTTGTCTTTATAATTATTACAATAATGGCTTGCGTTTTTTACACTTTAAAAATGTCAGATATAAAGAAAATTCATTCACCTCCTACGCTTATTGTACAGATCCTTCAGGCAACATTCATATCTTTAAAGGTTACTTTAATGGTAAAATAACGGTATTTTGCTTCAAATAATCAATTAAAGCATACCACAAATTACGATAAAAGTGCTCAATGTAGGGCGTTGCAAAGATATGCTCTTAAAGGCGAAATTTTTTACAATAGGGCTGTTAAATTTCGCACTAAAAAACTCAATAATCAATGTGAAAGTTTTGAAAAAATTTCGGAGAAGAAATGATAAAGTAAGGTCATTATCATATTACAGAAATATAAAAACAAAAGCTTATTCTAAAAATGACTTACACTCCGATACCTTTATTGACACTTATTTAATGTTTAAGTCTTCACCTAGAGATTTCATACAATATTTGTCGACAAAACTTAAAGTTTATTTATGGGATTTCTCCCAAATTCATCTATTGCAACAAAAAGAAAATTTCTTATTGAAAAAAATGAATCATACCATTCACATAGATGCACCAGATGGTGATATTATTTGTAAGTTACCATTCAATACAAATAAAATATTATTATATTCCTTAGTCAGTCATATTTCTGAGAAAAAATAATTGTTTTCTCAATAGACGAGACGCGGTTTTATCGAATCACTCGATAACAGAGATTGCACAATTTTTGAAACATTTAAAACAATATTGTAAAAGTAAAAGTCTGTCATGGCCAATTTGTCGCAGAATTGTAACAGATGTTAGTTTCGCAATAATTGGGACAATATTAAAGGTTTTCAATGGAATGGATTCTGTTTTAGAATACTTAAACCATTCATATGCTTTTGTGAATAATCCAAAAAAATTGAATTTTGTTGATATACAATTTTGTGTTAGCCACTACTGCAAAATTATTTGCAAAGATATAGACAAAGCAATAGATAAAACTAATTCCCTCAAGGTTAACAATTTAAGAAAATTCTTAAGAGAATCTATGGGAATAGTTTTCAATTTATGTACCCTAAAGGATGGCAAGGAATGGTTTAAGACACTATGCGTTATTTTATGCTCCAAAATTAACACACTCAAAATAAAGAAGGCACTTGAGAGTTTGTTTTACTTAAAAGACATGACGGAATGTTCAGATTTTGACTTCAACTTCAATTCAGATGAATTTAATGAACTTCCAACTTTTGAAGAAACTTCTGATACCTTGGCTTCTGTTTCTGAAGGCAGTCCTTTTAGAGTTGAATTTATGAAGTACTTTAAAAACTGTGCAGAAGTTAGTATTAAATGCAATAATATTGAAAGGAATGAATTATATTGTCCACAAATGGCAAATTTGATTTTAAATAAATATGTAGCATTTCTTCCTATGTGGTCTAATATTATCGGTATTCATATAGATAATTCAAACACTCGAGTGAGTAATGGACCCATAGAGAGCTATTTTAAAATTATGAAATACAATGTTTTTGAATGTAAGCCTCAGAAACTTGGAAGATTTATTCGAGGCATTCAAAGTTTCAATAATTAATTAAAAATATTTATAATCAAGAATTAACTGATCCCATAACACCAGAAACTCTTATAAAGAGTTCCCGTAAAAGAAGAAATTGAATTAAAAATTAAATTAAAAAACTAAATTAAATAAATTAAAATTAAATTAAATTAAGGAATAAATAAATAAAAGAAAATTTAAGAATAAAAAATTTAGAAATTTTGAATAGAAAATTAAATATTACAAACAGAAAGGTACAAAAAGCAATGACAATTAAAGAAAAATAACAGAACGGGTGGTGTCAAGATAATTCATTAATCAGCAGTTTTTTAAAAGCTCCTACTCTTGTTGTGTTTCTGGTTTCACATGAGAGCGAATTCCATACTCTGACAGAATGGATAAAGAAAAAACTTGTTGTGGAAGTGAAGTTAAATCTTGGAATAATAAATAAGAGATCTATTGGATCGTGTTTGTTACAGACAATTGAAAAGGTATTCAGGTGATTTAACATTCACGAAATTAAATAGAAACAGACACGAATCTTAATAAACTGTTCAATGTCACAACCTAAGATTGCATTCCTGAAATTATCCAGGTGATCAAATCTTCTGAGACCGTAAACATATCGTGTCATGGAATTGGTTAAACTTCTTAACTTAGTAAGAGACACTGCGTCTAATTTGGAATAAACTAGCGAGGAAAACAGAATAATAGGGATTATTAACTGTTTTACCAATAAGCAGCGAGTAGCAATAGGGGTAAATCTCACGGATAGATTAAGGCATCTGAGGCAAGAGTATACTTGCCTAACTACTTGATCGATTTGGTCGAGAACTCATTCAATACCACAACAGACTGCGACCTTCCACTTAAATAGCTGAAGATCAATTTTGCCGCCGACTTAGAAAATAAGGAGTTAAAAAGTTTTTTGCAAAGCAAAGAATGATCAACGCGGTCAAAAGCTTTGGAAAAATCAAGTAGACATAGATATTGTAGTAATATAAGTATTATTATAATTAGATTTATGTATGTTGATCCTTTTTTTCGAGTCAGCGCAACTGGACACTTTTACTCTTTGATAGCTGGGGGTACTACAGGGTCCCATCCATCTCATTGACTAAATTGTATATCACTCATAAACTTCATAATTATTCAGTGATTGATCTAAGATCTGCGTACCTCCCCGTGCGGAGACTGATTGCTCTAAGATTAGATAGTGGTAAGTAGGATAGCCTGTCAATTTTCGCATATAACTTCAGGGCTCTGTCCCTTATGTATTTTTTGATCGGGTCTATTCTAAGGTCTCTTAGCATGTCGTTTGTGCGGATGTACCAAGGCACTTTGAATAGACTTAAGAGGTTGTAAATAGATTTAAGAGAGTGTATTTGTATTTGCTATTTTGTAAGCAGCAAATATAGCTGCAAGCAAATACAAAGAAGTTGAACAAGTTTGTAATCACTCCCTACAATATGTAATCAAGTTTCGATCATAGCTGAGTCGAACATCATCAGGTACTTTCATGTTTATGATTATTACTTACGAAATAGTAAATTTGTGTGTGAAAAAAATTACCTATAATTTTTCTATTATTGCAAAAATCATAGCAATATTATTGTGATGGTCTAATAATGGATATTAGTAAAATGATCCAATAATTTAGTGTTTATTAAAATCATTATTATATTTTAAAATTTTTTGCTAAAAATATTTACAAACTTTATAAAACAATTCTTAACAAAAATTTAAGAGTTGTTAAAGTTAAAACATTAAGTATAAATTTTTTATGTTTTAATTTTATGTAATTATTTTATATTAAAATAATTAAAAAATATAATTTTTTTCAGATTTATAAAAAACAGACTTCAGTGACTGAAGTGCATTCAGATAAGTAAAATGTTAATTCATGTCGGTTTGAAACAAATATAGACGAATCCATTGCATTTTCCAAGGAAGACAGTTTCAATATTGCTCCTTTAACCTTTATGTGCTCGGTAGTCTACATTTGTAGCATTTTGTGCGAAAAAGTCTTATAAAAACGAATTTTGCACAACGACAGGGTGCGAGATTTTTAGTAGTTTCCTAAAAATCAATTTTAAGTTAAATTTAAACTTAACAACATCAAAACAATAATTTATTTAAGCCCTAGACCCAACTTTTCAAAATGATCACCTCCTGGCCGGTAGTCTACATTTGTAGTCACCATATAATTTATATGAAAATTCATATTAAATATCTATGTAGCTCAATATTTTTTAGTTCCAACATGCAGAAACATGTTCCTTTGTAATTTATTTTATTCTCTGTTTACTTGTACATACTTCTGCTGAATATTTGTACTTATATGCATGATTTTATGGTTTAGATCGCAACAGTAGGAGGATTAGGAAGCGCAGTTCATACTGCTGTAATCAATTTTCTGCTTATGCTCAATCTGATTACAATGTAATGCTTTCGATCCGCTTTTGATTGGTTAATTTGGTAATGAAATAGATTATTTGAAACATAGAGCAGTAAAATAAAATGAGAATATTGGAAAATATGATTGAACGTGCTTCAACTCGGCCACTATGAGTTGTTAAACACTAAGTGTGTTTGCAGGTTTTCCTTTTTTTGGAAGTGGCTTATGAAAAAAGAATGGCGACAATATATTGACAAATTACTGAGCGAGATTGATGAGGAAGAGGAGCACTAGTTTTTAGCGATGAATGGTTTGATGATCATGTACCACTTGACCATCATACAAGTTCCAGCTCAAGCAATGTTTTTGTTGGTGCTGTAAGTGTTGCGATTGGTTTCTATTCTAAAGAATCTGACGCCGAGAATGAAATGATACTTGGTGAAGAAGGTGATTCAGAAATATGAGCAAGAATAAGGTATATTATTCGAAATAAATTTTGATTATGTGATGAATGTCAAAGAAACATCGGTCGTTATGCAGCATCTTGATACATTTGTGTCAAGAGATAATACTGTCTGGTTCAAAACTATACCTAATCAAGTAGGTCGCACTACTGCTCACAATGTGTTTCATGACACTACTGTTGGTCCAATTCGAGCGACTAAAGGTCTAATTTTGTACACCGTATTCGATACTTGAATAAATTTTGAGATGAACAAACTAAAAAGCCAGGAAAACTACGCGAAATATTTGCAGTTGGTGCATAAAAACCAGTGTGTGACGTACAAACAGTCACATATTCTTTGGGTGAATGTTGTTCCTCAAAAGCTACTTAAAATCTTTTTTACCCAAATTTTGTATAATAATTTTCATAATACATTAAGACTGAAAAGTTTTCGGAAATTCTCATTTAAAATTCGCGCGCTGTATATTTTTCGATATTTTAAGTTTATGTAGTTTGGCAGCACTGTCCTTAATTACTATGCCAAAAATGAGCTCGATCTGTCAGACAGTTCGTTTACGGCAGCTGTTGAAACCAGTTCACCTCAGTAGTGCGTTGCGAAATGTCTTCGACGGTCGTACGACCGTCCTGGAAGGCTTTGTACCACTCATAAACTTGAGTTTTCGATAAAACTGATTCCCCATAAGCCTTTTGTAGCATTCGCAACGATTCTGCACACGAAATTTCGTTCGAAACACAAAATTTGATGCAAACTCTTTGTTCAATATTTTTTTCCATTGTTTTTTTCGCAACGCCCTACTGAGGTGAACTGGTTTCAACAGCTGCCGTAAACGAACTGTCTGACAGATCGCGCTCATTTTTGGCATAGTAATTGTCCTTAATGCTGCCAAACTACATAAACTTAAAATATCGAAAAATATACAGCGCGCGAATTTTAAATGAGAATTTCCGAAAACTTTTCGGTCTTAATGTAAATATGTACAATTGTCTGTAAAAGTAAAATAATCTGTCTAAAAGTGTTTTTTTAATATGTTGGTCTAGATTTCTTCATAACATACTTGCTTGCTACAAATGTAGACTTCCGACCGGCAACGTAGGAAAAATATCCCGAGCACATAAAGGTTAATGGCATTCAAGAAACAATATGACTGCCCAGATGTCAACCGAAGTGTGCTTATTGCGTTGTCTTTATAGTTATTACAATAATGGCTTGCGTTTTTTACACTTTAAAAATGTCAGATATAAAGAAAATTTATTCACCTCCTACGCTTATTGTACAGATCCTTCAGGCAACATTCATATCTTTAAAGGTTACTTTAATGGTAAAATAACGGTATTTTGCTTCAAATAATCAATTAAAGCATACCACAAATTACGATAAAAGTGCTCAATGTAGGGCGTTGCAAAGATATGCTCTTAAAGGCGAAATTTTTTACAATAGGGCTGTTAAATTTCGCACTAAAAAACTCAATAATCAATGTGAAAGTTTTGAAAAAATTTCGGAGAAGAAATGATAAAGTAAGGTCATTATCATATTACAGAAATATAAAAACAAAAGCTTATTCTAAAAATGACTTACACTCCGATACCTTTATTGACACTTATTTAATGTTTAAGTCTTCACCTAGAGATTTCATACAATATTTGTCGACAAAACTTAAAGTTTATTTATGGGATTTCTCCCAAATTCATCTATTGCAACAAAAAGAAAATTTCTTATTGAAAAAAATGAATCATACCATTCACATAGATGCACCAGATGGTGATATTATTTGTAAGTTACCATTCAATACAAATAAAATATTATTATATTCCTTAGTCAGTCATATTTCTGAGAAAAAATAATTGTTTTCTCAATAGACGAGACGCGGTTTTATCGAATCACTCGATAACAGAGATTGCACAATTTTTGAAACATTTAAAACAATATTGTAAAAGTAAAAGTCTGTCATGGCCAATTTGTCGCAGAATTGTAACAGATGTTAGTTTCGCAATAATTGGGACAATATTAAAGGTTTTCAATGGAATGGATTCTGTTTTAGAATACTTAAACCATTCATATGCTTTTGTGAATAATCCAAAAAAATTGAATTTTGTTGATATACAATTTTGTGTTAGCCACTACTGCAAAATTATTTGCAAAGATATAGACAAAGCAGTAGATAAAACTAATTCCCTCAAAGTTAACAATTTAATAAAATTCTTAAGAGAATCTATGGGAATAATTTTCAATTTATGTACCCTAAAAGACTGCAATTTTATATAGCCTATACACCGCCGATATCCCCAAAATGGAACCGTCAAAATTATGTCTCTACGCTGACGATACCTCCATCCTCCACTCCAATAGAATCGCTAGTAACGTAACTAACATAATACAAAAATATGTCGACCTGCTTTCCAATTATTTTCAAAAATAGAAAACTAAACTTAACTCGGAGAAAATCAAAGTGATCTTCATTTCATCTGGAAATTTCATCTGATTCGGATGTGACATGTACTTATCTATCTTTATATTCCCAATAATTTACCTTAATATAACATATCTCATTCATATTACTATATTATCTTTCTTCTTATTTCATTCTTACTTCTATTTATAAGGCATTCCATCTTATCAACATCCTGAAGTCAATTGTCAGCCAATTATAAACATAGATCAAAATATATCTACTACCCATGACATAGCGGTTTCCGTGCCATCATCATCATCTAATATCAATATTCAAAATAACCCATCCCATTCATCTAATCAACTTGCTCAAACGAAAAATGCTGGTATATTAATTACATTCATATAGAATACTTATATATATATTATAGATCTAAAATTATTGCCTTAAACCTTATTCATCTCTTAAAATATTATTATATTTCTAAATAAATTATTATATTATTTCCACCTTGAACACATAATTAATTACACATTTTTAATCTAACTTTTGAACCTCAAAAACTATACTACATTGAATTTCAAGTTGTTTACATAGCATCCGCCATATCATCAAACATTAAAGACAAAGGATATCAAATTATGTTCTACAGATAATATTATAATCTCCTCTTTCGTTCACTTCCAGGATATGTGCTCATCAGTTTGGATATCAAAGACATGTATCCCAGTACTAGTATAACATCACTCCGGCGTACTTTAAATAATTTGATGGGTTTACCATGGTTCCATGAATCTTGTCCTATTCCAATTTCAATGTTATCACAAGCATTAGATTATATTCTTGTCAACGGAAATTACTTCACATTTAACAATAAATGTTATCAACAAACTGAGGGGCAGCATCAGGGTTATTATCAACTATATATTTTGATTCAAAATTGGAAATTCATAACCGATCGCTATTCCATCGTCATAAGTTCCAAGCGTGGTGGAAGTATGTCAATGATATTCTACTCTACATCTCACACCATTACATATCATCATTTGTAGAAACATTCCAAGATTTAATTGGTTATGATGTTACTTACGAGGTAGAGACAGAAAATGTAGCTTATAATTACTATCTATGACTATCATATCTGGATTATAATATAGTTCATACACCAACCTGTTTTCAAATATCTCTCTATCAAAAGAAACAACAATCTTTGCGCGTGTTACATTATACCTCCCATGTCTCAACCCAGATCAAACGGTCAACATTATTATTTTATTTATTTCGCATCATCTACCGTACAAACTTGAAATATTTGGAAAAGGATTTAAACCCCTGTTTATCTCAAATTTTGATTAATGGTTACCCTTACCTAAGGGTACAACATGTAATGCATTCTATAATTCAAACATATATGCATCAAAACTCCATATATATACAAAAACCTACACCCGCTCGACTTACAATATTGATGAAATATACACGTTCCCCTTGTCTGTCACGGCCAATTTGTCGCAAAATTGTAACAGATGTTAGTTTCGCAATATTTGGGGCAATATTAAAGGTTTTCAATGGAATGGATTCTGTTTTAGAATACTTAAGCCATTCATATGCTTTTGTGAATAATCCAAAAAACTTGAATTTTGTTGATATACAATTTTGTGTTAGCCACTACTGCAAAATTATTTGCAAAGATATAGACAAAGCAATAGATAAAACTAATTCCCTCAAGGTTAACAATTTAAGAAAATTCTTAAGAGAATCTATGGGAATAGTTTGCAGAAGAGGAGGTTAAAGGCTTACATGAGTCAGGGACACTCTAGGGATGTGGCCCTAGACATGGTTTCTAAACTTCCAACTCGTGCGCCAGCTAAAAGGGCTTTATCTGACGACATGGTCATGCCAGCTGGTAAGAAACCAAAACAAAACACCTCGATTCAGGGATCGAGTAAACCCTCTTTCAGCCAAGTAGCCAGTCAGGCCAAGGGGATCAAATTAGGATTTGTTCCTTTTGATTTGGCTAAGTGCCCCCTAAACAGGGAACAGACTGCACAGCTACAGGAGGCTATAATTGAGACTGCCATAGAGTTGGCGTCTGACGAGGTTAAACCAGAATTTGAAGGTTGTTTCCCTCGTACGGGATGGCTCATGATGGTGTGCACAAATAACCAAACGGCTGAATGGGTCCGTAAAAATGCGGCAGCTATTGCAACAAAGGCTAAACTGGGCGCCAAAGTGGTTGAAGAGTCGGAGTTTCCAAAAACACATCTGGTGCGAGGATACTTCCCACACAGTTGCGATTTTGAAAATACCAAGGTTCTTGCCACAATTGAGGCCCAGAACAGGATTAAAGCAAGCACCTGGAAGGTATTACAGCGGACCGCAGAAGGTTCACTGCTCCACATCGTCTTTGCTGTCGACGATGCATCCTGGAACTCACTGGTCCAGAGTGGAGGTAGAATTGCATATCGCTTCAGCCATGTCAAGCTACTGCTTAAAACTAACAGTATGACAAAGGAGGGGCAGCCAGAACAACGGCCTGTGGAACAAAAGGTTCCAAATAAACTCCAGATCACAAGGACGGAGAAACAGAAAGTGGAGCACGTGGTCCCACAATCAACACTTACGTCTATTGTGAATCCAAATGAGGCCCCAACTACTAGTAGAGCCGCCATTCAAAAAAGGCTTTGGATGCGGCCACCTGTGGGTGGAGCATCAACAACTCCAAAAGAGCGCCAGAAGGAAAAAGGGCCACGAAGATCTCGACTTCAAAAGGAAGTCGAACGCTCTCTCAATAAAACTCAACAAAAATGAGCACCATAGGGGTGTTACAGGCGAACCTGCACCACGCGAAAGGAGCATCGGCTACCTTGTGCAGGACCTTCGCCACAAAAGGACTGGCCATAGCGCTTATCCAGGAGCCATGGACAGTCGGTGGGCATATAAAAGGCCTTCAACATCAATCAAGTAAGTTGATATATAAACGTGACATAGAGTCGCCTAGAACTGCTATACTAGTAAACAAAAATGTTAACTGTATTCCAATTCCAGATTTCATCCAGAGGGACTTGGTGTCGGCCATTTTTGAGATCCCGACGGAGTGCGGAACACGAGAGATCGTGATCGCATCGGCCTACTTTCCAGGCGATGCAGATGAAGCACCACCTGAAGCAGTCACAAACTTGGTAAGTTATTGCAAATCCAATAATTTACAATTTATAATTGGTTGCGACGCAAACGCGCACCATACCTTATGGGGTAGTACTAACATAAATGGAAGAGGGCAAATGCTTTTAGAATACTTTAGTAGTAATAACGTCAGCATATTGAATAATGGTTCTGAACCCACTTTTATTAATGCCATTAGAAGAGAGGTTCTTGACCTTACTCTTTCTAGTCAATTTATCTCCAATTATGTTGTTAATTGGAGGGTCTCAAAGGAGGTTTCTTTATCTGACCACCAACATATTCTTTTTGAACTGCCGGGTCACTTTTTACATAAAAATTTGCCAGCTGCACGTAAGTGTATCAACTGGGAAATCTTTAGACTATCCTTAGCTAGTAAGGAGGACCAGTTACTGAATTCAATCAGTCATATTGATGAACTTGAATTAGCTGCAGATC
The DNA here is from genome assembly GCF_002237135.1 of Teleopsis dalmanni. Taxonomy (NCBI): domain Eukaryota; kingdom Metazoa; phylum Arthropoda; class Insecta; order Diptera; family Diopsidae; genus Teleopsis; species Teleopsis dalmanni. The sequence continues at coordinate 123,613,485 of NC_051846.1, read as the reverse complement.
AAATAAACTCTGTTATCTCTCAGGCGCATGAAGATGCATGTAAGGTTGAACCACGTACATCCAGACGGGATGTGCCATGGTGGAACAAAAGGCTCGAAGAAATGCGCAGGGAGGTTAGGAAGCTTTTTAATTTAGCAAAGCGATCAGGGGTGTGGGTAGACTATAAAACATCCTTGACTGCCTACAACAATGAGATTAGAAAATCTAAACGGAAATCATGGAAAACTTTCTGTGACAGTGTTGACAACACTCCGCAAATGGCTCGCCTTCATAAAGTGTTGAGAAAGTCTCTTTCAAATGACATTGGTCTATTGAAAAAGAATGATGGTCTCTACACAGCAAATGGCAGGGAAACTTTACAACATTTACTACATGTGCACTTTCCAGGATCGGTCTTATGTGATGCATCCATAGATAGGCGCACGTTAAGTTATGAACAACCAGACAATCGTTTAATGTCGCTATCTGGTATCATTTTTGACATTGATAAAATCAGATGGGCAGTTAATTCTTTCAGTCCTTTCAAGTCACCAGGAAGTGATGGTATCTTCCCGGCACTTATACAAAACGGCATAGACGTTCTTATCAATCCTTTAAAGGTGCTTTTTAGGGCTAGCCTTTGCTGGAAACATATACCTGAAGCTTGGAGAGAAGTGAAAGTGGTATTTATACCAAAAAATGGTAATAGACCAAGTGATGACGCTAAATCGTATAGACCGATTAGTCTCTCATCCTTCCTCCTGAAAACTTTGGAAAGACTCATAGATATCTATATTCGTACAGAACTGTCTAAAAGTCAACCTCTTCACAAAACTCAATTCGCTTATTCCAAAGGGAAATCTACCGAATTGGCCTTACATAACTTGGTCAGTAGAATTGAAAAGGCCCACAAAAACAAAGAAATTGCGCTTTGTGCATTTCTGGATATTGAAGGAGCTTTCGACAATACGAGTTATGGCTCGATCTCGAATGCCTTAACTAACAGAAATGTTGATTTTAATGTTATTTCCTGGATTGAGGCGATGCTTCAAAGCAGAAAAATTACATCAACCTTAGGTAGAACGTCTGTAGCTGTTGAGGCCGCAAAAGGTTGCCCACAGGGTGGAGTACTGTCTCCTTTGCTCTGGTCAGTGGTTGTTGATGAACTTTTAATCTTGTTGGAGAATATTGGTTGTGACGCCATTGGGTATGCAGACGATCTAGTTATAATAGTATCTGGAAAGCATGGTAGCAGTTTATCAGAGATCTTGGTAGGGCACCTTCGACGCATTTTAGCGTGGTGCGAAAGTGAGGGTCTCTCCATAAATCCGGAGAAAACTGTTGTTGTGCCTTTCACACTCAAACGTAAACTAGACATAGGTCCCGTACGTTTAGGAAACACTAATATTTCTCTTTCCAGTGAAACAAAGTACCTAGGTGTTGTCCTAGATGGTAAACTCACTTGGAGTTCACACTTAAATAAAGTATATAACAAAGCATTAACGGCTTTATGGACAATACGGTCCTGTATAGGTAAAACTTGGGGCCTAAACCCAAAGATTATATTTTGGATATATCAGGCAGTAGTACGTCCTATCATGACATATGGTTGCCTGGTTTGGTGGCAAAAGGTCACACAGGCTGGATCTATTGCTGTTTGCATGAAGCTCCAGAGATTAGCGTGTCTCTTAATGACTGGTGCTATGAGGACAAGTCCAACTGCAGCACTTGAGGCTATACTTGGATTGACACCTCTGCACATACACATTCAATCTACGGCTGCGCTTAGTGCGCTTCGACTAAAACTCCACATGAACAAGAGTTGTCTTGACTATGGTCATACAACAATATTAAAAATATTTGGAGCACATAAAATTCCTCAATGCGATGGAGACTATACAACAGAACTCCATCGTTTTGGCAAAAAATTTGAGGTACACCTACCATCACGTTCAACGTGGGAGAATGGAGGCCCACAGGTTGACCCAAAAAGTTTGGTTTGGTACACAGATGGATCAAAGATGGATGAAGGCACTGGCGCTGGTGTATTTGGACCCAACACCAGCATTTCGGAAGCAATGGGCACATGGCCGAGTGTCTTCCAAGCTGAAATCCACGCAATCAACTTATGCGTAAGATCCAATTTAATCAAAAAACCTTCTGGCTCGAAAATTGTTATTTACTCTGACAGCCAGGCTGCTCTTAAAGCTCTTTCTTCTTGGACTTTCAAATCAAAACAGGTCCTTGAGTGTTACGATCTTCTGCAATCACTTGCAGCTCGGAATAAGGTAAACCTTTACTGGGTTCCGGGCCACAGAGGAGTTTTGGGAAATGAAAAAGCTGATGAGCTTGCCAGAACTGCATCAAAAACTGCTTTTATAGGCCCTCAACCCTTTTGTGGAATAAACTGGGCTAGTACAAAACAGATTATCAAGGAAATGGAAAATCATATGCGGCTAGAGTACTGGGTAAACTTTCCAGGACTCAGACAAAGCAAAGCACTGATAACACCTTACTCCTACAAAAACATTCTTAAATTCTCAAAATGTAATTTAAGGATGATAACGGGTTTCATTACAGGTCATTATGGTCTGAAATATCACCTTCATAAACTACAATTATCTGCTAACTCGGAATGCAGATTATGCCTCGAAGATGAGGAAACAACCATGCACATTCTTTGTGACTGTCCAGCTTTAATAACGCACAGAAGAAACCTGTTTCATAAGGAATTTCTGTCACCAGAACAGATTAAGAACTCTTCTCTAGATTTAGTTCTAGACTTTATTCACAAAGCTTTAAGGGGCTTTGTTTAATCAATAGTGAAACTGGTACAATAGGTCTCTTCTGGCCGCAGTACCGGCTGTTGGGCAATTTTCACGAATACCTTTTATTATTATTATTATGGGAATAGTTTTCAATTTATGTACCCTAAAGGATGGCAAGGAATGGTTTAAGACACTATGCGTTATTTTATGCTCCAAAATTAACACACTCAAAATAAAGAAGGCACTTGAGAGTTTGTTTTACTTAAAAGACATGACGGAATGTTCAGATTTTGACTTCAACTTCAATTCAGATGAATTTAATGAACTTCCAACTTTTGAAGAAACTTCTGATACCTTGGCTTCTGTTTCTGAAGGCAGTCCTTTTAGAGTTGAATTTATGAAGTACTTTAAAAACTGTGCAGAAGTTAGTATTAAATGCAATAATATTGAAAGGAATGAATTATATTGTCCACAAATGGCAAATTTGATTTTAAATAAATATGTAGCATTTCTTCCTATGTGGTCTAATATTATCGGTATTCATATAGATAATTCAAACACTCGAGTGAGTAATGGACCCATAGAGAGCTATTTTAAAATTATGAAATACAATGTTTTTGAATGTAAGCCTCAGAAACTTGGAAGATTTATTCGAGGCATTCAAAGTTTCAATAATTAATTAAAAATATTTATAATCAAGAATTAACTGATCCCATAACACCAGAAACTCTTATAAAGAGTTCCCGTAAAAGAAGAAATTGAATTAAAAATTAAATTAAAAAACTAAATTAAATAAATTAAAATTAAATTAAATTAAGGAATAAATAAATTAAAATTAAATTAAATTAAGGAATAAATAAATAAAAGAAAATTTAAGAATAAAAAATTTAGAAATTTTGAATAGAAAATTAAATATTACAAACAGAAAGGTACAAAAAGCAATGACAATTAAAGAAAAATAACAGAACGGGTGGTGTCAAGATAATTCATTAATCAGCAGTTTTTTAAAAGCTCCTACTCTTGTTGTGTTTCTGGTTTCACATGAGAGCGAATTCCATACTCTGACAGAATGGATAAAGAAAAAACTTGTTGTGGAAGTGAAGTTAAATCTTGGAATAATAAATAAGAGATCTATTGGATCGTGTTTGTTACAGACAATTGAAAAGGTATTCAGGTGATTTAACATTCACGAAATTAAATAGAAACAGACACGAATCTTAATAAACTGTTCAATGTCACAACCTAAGATTGCATTCCTGAAATTATCCAGGTGATCAAATCTTCTGAGACCGTAAACATATCGTGTCATGGAATTGGTTAAACTTCTTAACTTAGTAAGAGACACTGCGTCTAATTTGGAATAAACTAGCGAGGAAAACAGAATAATAGGGATTATTAACTGTTTTACCAATAAGCAGCGAGTAGCAATAGGGGTAAATCTCACGGATAGATTAAGGCATCTGAGGCAAGAGTATACTTTCCTAACTACTTGATCGATTTGGTCGAGAACTCATTCAATACCACAACAGACTGCGACCTTCCACTTAAATAGCTGAAGATCAATTTTGCCGCCGACTTAGAAAATAAGGAGTTAAAAAGTTTTTTGCAAAGCAAAGAATGATCAACGCGGTCAAAAGCTTTGGAAAAATCAAGTAGACATAGATATTGTAGTAATATAAGTATTATTATAATTAGATTTATGTATGTTGATCCTTTTTTTCGAGTCAGCGCAACTGGACACTTTTACTCTTTGATAGCTGGGGGTACTACAGGGTCCCATCCATCTCATTGACTAAATTGTATATCACTCATAAACTTCATAATTATTCAGTGATTGATCTAAGATCTGCGTACCTCCCCGTGCGGAGACTGATTGCTCTAAGATTAGATAGTGGTAAGTAGGATAGCCTGTCAATTTTCGCATATAACTTCAGGGCTCTGTCCCTTATGTATTTTTTGATCGGGTCTATTCTAAGGTCTCTTAGCATGTCGTTTGTGCGGATGTACCAAGGCACTTTGAATAGACTTAAGAGGTTGTAAATAGATTTAAGAGAGTGTATTTGTATTTGCTATTTTGTAAGCAGCAAATATAGCTGCAAGCAAATACAAAGAAGTTGAACAAGTTTGTAATCACTCCCTACAATATGTAATCAAGTTTCGATCATAGCTGAGTCGAACATCTTCAGGTACTTTCATGTTTATGATTATTACTTACAAAATAGTAAATTTGTGTGTGAAAAAAATTTTCTATAATTTTTCTATTATTGCAAAAATCATAGCAATATTATTGTGATGGTCTAATAATGGATATTAGTAAAATGATCCAATAATTTAGTGTTTATTAAAATCATTATTATATTTTAAAATTTTTTGCTAAAAATATTTACAAACTTTATAAAACAATTCTTAACAAAAATTTAAGAGTTGTTAAAGTTAAAACATTAAGTATAAATTTTTTATGTTTTAATTTTATGTAATTATTTTATATTAAAATAATTAAAAAATATAATTTTTTTCAGATTTATAAAAAACAGACTTCAGTGACTGAAGTGCATTCAGATAAGTAAAATGTTAATTCATGTCGGTTTGAAACAAATATAGACGAATCCATTGCATTTTCCACGGAAGACAGTTTCAATATTGCTCCTTTAATGGCATTCAAGAAACAATATGACTGCCCAGATGTCAACCGAAGTGTGCTTATTGCGTTGTCTTTATAATTATTACAATAATGGCTTGCGTTTTTTACACTTTAAAAATGTCAGATATAAAGAAAATTCATTCACCTCCTACGCTTATTGTACAGATCCTTCAGGCAACATTCATATCTTTAAAGGTTACTTTAATGGTAAAATAACGGTATTTTGCTTCAAATAATCAATTAAAGCATACCACAAATTACGATAAAAGTGCTCAATGTAGGGCGTTGCAAAGATATGCTCTTAAAGGCGAAATTTTTTACAATAGGGCTGTTAAATTTTGCACTAAACAACTCAATAATCAATGTGAAAGTTTTGAAAAAAATTTCGGAAGAAATGATAAAGTAAGGTCATTATCATATTACAGAAATATAAAAACAAAAGCTTATTCTAAAAATGACTTACACTCCGATACCTTTATTGACACTTATTTAATGTTTAAGTCTTCACCTAGAGATTTCATACAATATTTGTCGACAAAACTTAAAGTTTATTTATGGGATTTCTCCCAAATTCATCTATTGCAACAAAAAGAAAATTTCTTATTGAAAAAAATGAATCATACCATTCACATAGATGCACCAGATGGTGATATTATTTGTAAGTTACCATTCAATACAAATAAAATATTATTATATTCCTTAGTCAGTCATATTTCTGAGAAAAAATAATTGTTTTCTCAATAGACGACGCGGTTTTATCGAATCACTCGATAACAGAGATTGCACAATTTTTGAAACATTTAAAACAATATTGTAAAAGTAAAAGTCTGTCATGGCCAATTTGTCGCAGAATTGTAACAGATGTTAGTTTCGCAATAATTGGGACAATATTAAAGGTTTTCAATGGAATGGATTCTGTTTTAGAATACTTAAACCATTCATATGCTTTTGTGAATAATCCAAAAAAATTGAATTTTGTTGATATACAATTTTGTGTTAGCCACTACTGCAAAATTATTTGCAAAGATATAGACAAAGCAATAGATAAAACTAATTCCCTCAAGGTTAACAATTTAAGAAAATTCTTAAGAGAATCTATGGGAATAGTTTTCAATTTATGTACCCTAAAGGATGGCAAGGAATGGTTTAAGACACTATGCGTTATTTTATGCTCCAAAATTAACACACTCAAAATAAAGAAGGCACTTGAGAGTTTGTTTTACTTAAAAGACATGACGGAATGTTCAGATTTTGACTTCAACTTCAATTCAGATGAATTTAATGAACTTCCAACTTTTGAAGAAACTTCTGATACCTTGGCTTCTGTTTCTGAAGGCAGTCCTTTTAGAGTTGAATTTATGAAGTACTTTAAAAACTGTGCAGAAGTTAGTATTAAATGCAATAATATTGAAAGGAATGAATTATATTGTCCAAAAATGGCAAATTTGATTTTAAATAAATATGTAGCATTTCTTTCTATGTGGTCTAATATTATCGGTATTCATATAGATAATTCAAACACTCGAGTGAGTAATGGACCCATAGAGAGCTATTTTAAAATTATGAAATACAATGTTTTTGAATGTAAGCCTCAGAAACTTGGAAGATTTATTCGAGGCATTCAAAGTTTCAATAATTAATTAAAAATATTTATAATCAAGAATTAACTGATCCCATAACACCAGAAACTCTTATAAAGAGTTCCCGTAAACACAAAAAGAACCAAACAAGTTTTGATAAAATAATGGGTATTAGTAAAAATAGAAAACTTAAAAAAATTCCTGTGTCATGGCAAAAAAGAATAAAGCCAGACTTCGTCACGGACTCTTTCTTCAAGAGCATAGTGTGATTCGCTCACAAAAAGATAAGAATCTTAGTGCTAAACAAAATTCTATCGTATCACCAATACTTAAAGAACACAGCTATTCATGTGCCACAGAAAGGTGTGACGTAAATACTTCTGAAAAAAATTTCATGGACTGTGAAACTTATTCAAAAAGTCTACCAATTTCAACAAAATATTAAGTGTTGAACCTGAGCACTGTTTTTCATAAAGTATTTAATAAAAAATGTAATTATTTCGAATACTTTTACACAAAAAGTGATTTATGTACTCTAAATAATGATAAGTGGCTTTTAAATTCAATTTTGGATGCATGTCTAGCGGTTATCATATTTGAAAGTAAAAGAGAGAATTGGTTGTCTGTCCCATGTCAGACAAATTTTGAGAATTTATCATTTTTTGAGCAATTTTTATCGGAGCAACCTCATTTACTTATAATACTGCACTTAACGAAAAACCATTTCATGGTTTCTTTTGTTAATTTTGAGAAAGGTACTTTAGTATGCTTGGATCCCTATGAGGAAAGTGTGTCAAAAAAGCATATTTCCAATCACTATAAGGGATTATTATTAAATATGTTTCCCTTTATCGATTGAAAGATGGAAAGCATAAACTATAAAAAGCAGTCTACTTCTGACTCCAATAATTGTGGAGTTATGTCCTGCAATATTGCGATGCTTTCATAAATAGCTTACCTTTGACTGCATTATTGTCACAAAATCTATATAGATTAAATATGAAAGAAAGGTTAATGAATCACTGCGATCCCCTCGATCCATATTGCATCCATTGTGTGAAACATTTCGAGGAGGTAATTCCAAAAGTTGAATGCAAAGTTTGTAAACGTCCGTTATGTGATTTATGCATAACAAGTGTTTACGTTAAAAATCATATAAATTTGCTCAACTTTATATGTGTTCTTTGCTTAGAATGTAATAATGTATCTTGAGCTACTGTCACTGTTACTGAATGTAATGTCAGATGATGAGATAATGGCGGTTAATCACACCAACTAACAACCAAGGAAATTTTTTATAATGGTTTGTGAAATTAATTTAAGTTTAAATAAAATTTTGCGCATATACTTATTTCATTTTCGTAAACAAAAATAATTGCTTGAAAATAGTCAAGCAATTTCAAACCCTGAAATTTATCACACATAAAACGAAAACAAACACTAGATGGTGTTGGCTGTTAAACCCTTGTGGCTGTTAACAACAACTATTTTTACGTTCGCATGGCCATCTGTTGCCAAATAGGAAAACATCGATAAAAAAACCTTACTTAACGTTTTTTTGTCTTTTTATCATTTTCATTTTTACGAGTTTTTTTTGGTGAAGAAATTTCTTCTGAAGTACAAGTAGATTATTGTGTTAAGAATATATAGTGCGATCAGTTAAAATTCATAATCTTATAATAAAATAAACCAACTCCAGAATCGATATATGCGAATAAAAGGGAGTAGCTATAATTGGTGACCCCGAATAAAAAACGACAGCAAATAATACTTTCGACATGAGCACCGAGCAGCAGCCTTCAACAAGTCATGCCACGCAAGAGCATTCTGACGAAAACGAAGTAGCATCGGTAGAGTTCAAGTTACCGCCATTTCGGAAGCAAGATCCAGCCTTGTGGTTCATTCAAGTGGATGCAGCATTCCATCGCAAGAAGATTACTGGAGACAACAGTAAATATTGGACAGTAATTTCCTACATTGATCCAGAATTACTGCAACATGTCTCAGACATAGTCAAAAATCCTCCTGATACCGACAAGGATAAAACACTTAAAGAATGTCTTACCAGTCGTCTAAGACCAACGCAAGAACAACAGTTACAAACTTTACTATACGACATTGAATTAGGAGACAGCAAACCTTCGCAATTGTTACGCAAAATGCAAGACTTGGCAGATAACAAAGTAACAGAACCTCTCGTTTATGCATTGCATAGGAAGACTGAACAAGCTTCAACTCGGCAACTTCGCCAGTTGTCCTTTATATCACAATTCAACACAGAGATAGTTTACGTCAAAGGTGAAGATAATATTGTAGCTGATGCATTGTCTAGGATCAACCAGATTGACATGCCAACAACTATCAGTTCACAAGAAATTCAACAAGCTCAAGCTAACGATGACGAACTTCACGATTTGTTAAAAAATTCCAATTCTTCATTAAAATTACAGCGACTTAACGTTGATCCAGAACAAAATACATTTATTTACTGTGATGTCTCTTCTGGAACTATAAGACCATTCATTCCTAAACAGCTTCGTAAAGCAGCTTTTGATACAGTTCATGGACTAGCTCATC
>NC_051846.1:123595291-123603840 GCF_002237135.1 Teleopsis dalmanni | reverse complement strand
GATCCCGTGGGACCAGATTTATAAAACACCTCTGGTGGGGTGCCGCAGATGAACTCATCTACATACCAGAATGCTCCAAACAGCATTAGGATGGGGCCTTCGTGGACCTATTATAACCTCTTAGTATTGTATTCACCTAAAAAGAAGAAAAAAAACGAAAAGAAAAGAAAAAAAGAACAAAATAATAATCCTAGTAGTCTTAGTCTTCTAACGCCTTGTTGCTCTGCTTTTACTATACCAATTCCTAGTTCTCACGCATTGCTGCCCTCCTTCTATTGAAGGCACACTTAGCGAAGGTTCTTAGAGCCTCTGTTCTGTCTACATTTCCTAAAATTTCACCTACATTGAAATTATCTCCTACGCCTATTGATTGTATGTTCCTAATATCCTCATAGAGAGGGCACTGACATAGAATGTGCAGCCAATTTTCGAGCTCTCCACAAACGCAGTTCGGAGTGTCACTTAGACCTCTTAAATGCAAGAATGCATTAAAGGATCCATGTCCAGTCAGCAGATAGCCGAGACTCAAACCGAAATCAAATTCTGATCTATCCTTGATCAGAACCCTGATCCCATTGAACCGATAGTATCTTTTTGAGACCTCGCGAAGTCCTGACAACATCATACCATACAGAATCACCATATGTTGCACAGGCAACAAATAGTCCCTGATATATGGTACGTGTTGCTTTCCTGCTTAGTCTCCACTCACTCCTGAGGATTTTCTAACCTTCGGGACTAGAGTACGTAGCTTATCTTTCATATGACTGAGATGAGAATAAAAATTCATTCTCTCTCCTACATTAATACCTAAGTACTTAACTTCTTTAGCATACTTAAGTGATATTCCACTTACTCTAACGATTGGGTGACGCGACTGTGATAATATACCCTTAATCATCATTATCATTGTCTTGTCCAATGCTACTTTTACACCTATACGTTGACACCATTCGCTGACTATTCTCATACTATCTGCAGCCCTATTTTCTATTTCTTATCGACTACTACCTTCAATTAGTATCAGCAAATCGTCAGCATATGCACAACAATTTACTGATTCCTCTAGCAGATGCAATAAAGGATTAGTATCAATTAGTATCAGCAAATCGTCAGCATATGCACAACAATTTACTGATTCCTCTAGCAAATGCAATAAAGGATCCATCATGATGTTCCATATAAATGGACCACAGATAGATCCCTGTGGACATCCTCTAACTACTTCCTTCCACACTGCGTTTCTAGCTCCGACTATACAGGCATGTCTGTCAGAGAAATAACTCTTCCAGAGTGCCATATCTCTATAACCTATTTGCATGACTCTTTCTAGAACACTTGACCATCTAAGATAGTCAAATGCCCCTTTAAAATCTACAAATATTCCTAACACATATTTGCTTCTAATATTAAGAATGCTGCCTTTCACATGATGCCAAGCATCTTCTGTACCATACTTAAGCCTGCCTTAAATCCGAACTGCCTATCTGATTGCCTATCTATTCTGTGCTCCTGTAGTCGATCAACCACAACCTTTTCCAGTACTTTTCCACACTGGAAGGAGACTGATACCCCTATAGGATATTGGATTGCTCCGTATCTTATCAGGAGACTTCAAAAACACTACAACAGCTAGGGTTGTAGGGTTGATTTCCATACTGATGGAAAATAACCTTTTCTAACGCATCGTTGATATAATATAATTAGGTGTTCAGGAATAGCTTTCCAGATGCTTTTACACATCTCTCCAGTTATTCCGTCAAGACCTGGGGACCTTCTTGACCTAATCATCTGAAGTGCTTAGCGGAGGGTTGCTACATGTAACGTTTCTGTGCTCTGTCTAGTATTTATTGCAACTGAGGAGTCTGCGCTAGGAAAAAATTCATTTAAAAGTGCACCGGCACATTCATCCCATGTTGACAACCTACGATTGTCAATACAAAGACTACTAATGTCAGTGCACTTCCTGTTCCCTCGAAGAATTTTATAAACCTTTCCCCAGGCAACATTTCTATTGTCACTAATAAAATCCTTCCAGTGTTGCTCTTTTGTTCTAACAACTAGTTTTTTGAACTCCCTAAGTTTTTCTCTATATTCCTGATTTAAATTGTCTAGACTATCTGTAGAAACCTTTTGCTTCTCCTAAGCTCTCTCTTCTTGGCGGCTAGCGTAGTGGTCCACCACCTCGTCTTCTTTGGTCTGCATTTTCTAATCCTACGGTGCATGTCATCATTGACACTCCATACCAGGTCGCTAATCATAGCAACTTGTTCATCTAATCTTAAGGAAGAAAACTCATCAGCTGTCATAGAACATTGATCTCTAATCCACGAGGAATACGTTTCCCAGGATACATTTTTAGTATCCTATCTCCTATCTTCAGCTATCTTTGCGACAATGGGTAATATGCCCAATTCTACTATGATCAGATTATGATCACTGACGCTATCACCATCGGTGACTTTCCATCTTAGACCTAACCTATTTGCAGCATCATTTGCAAATGTGACATCATTGTCACTTTGGCCATTTGGCCCAGAGGTATACACCTCGCTAGGAACATTTAAAATATTGACTTCTTTGGAAGTAAACCATTCTTCTAACATTTCATCACGGGAGTGGCTTGAGTAACCAGCCGAGTACCTCGACAGTTTACTATGCCACATTGGTGAGCATGCATTTGCATCAAGGCCTACTATAAGCGGAGTATTTCCAACTTCATCAATTATTTATCCAAAAAGGCCAAATACGGTTCTAGTGGATGGAATCTGGAAAAACACGCATATGTGCAGGTGAGCCTCCAATACTTAAAATTTCCCCATACCTATTATTGCCATGTCTTCTACAAACCAGTGGCTCCTGAACTAACGCTACTCCACAACCTAATTCATACATGGTTTGGCTTAAAACACTCATTGCGCTGTAGGCTCCCTGGCAATTTAACTGTATGAACCTAGCCATATTAATGCCTTGATTCGCCCTAGCAATCATTCCTGTATATATCGGACAGCTATCTGACATCATTAGATGCCCTGCTGGTTTTCCCTTGAATTCGCAGTTGCGGCAACGCAACGCGTTTAAACAATTATTTGCTTTGTGTCCCTGCATTCCGCAACGGTGTCATACGGAACCCTACATTGCGAAACCTTATGGTCAAAACCATAGCACCGGAAACAACCCATAACTGGATTGAATGGACGTATGCGGAAACTAAACCACTTTATATAACAGCGACTACTCTCTAATAGTGTATTCACCGCCGCACTACAACCCTCCAATATAGCATTTTGCGACCCTTCTGCTTTAGTATCTCATGGAAGGGTAACTAACCTTACTTTCTTCTTAAATAATTCGGCTGATATTTTTTCCTTGAAATTTAATTCGTACAGCTCCTGCATGAACTCCTCATGCGGTATATGCTTAGAAACACCTTGTACTACAACCTTCGGACCAAATACCTCTGTAACCTCAGCATCAAGCCCTACTTCTTCAAATTTCTCATTCATTACTATCTTCTTCCTTTCTGCCACCGAAGGAGTTCGAATGATGGCACCACCACCTTTCAAGGGTTTGACCTCATGTATTCTAACTCCTAATGTAGGTCTAACTTCATCGACTACTTTATGTACAACTTCTTTTGAGCTCGTCTTCCCATTCCTACCTCTCACTACTACTGGCCATGTTTCCACTGGCCTTGGAGTTGGTGTTGTATTTTCCATCGATGGGTTTTGTGAAGCTACCTTCCCTACATTAGAAGATGCGCTTCCGTTCTTCGTCCCATATTACATGGCGAATTCCATTCCTTCTGCCTTCCCTCTTAACTTTTCGTTTTCAGTCTTTAGTTCAACAACTAAAGCTTCAAAATCTGCCTTGATGTTATTCAAGACATTTACCGCACTTATATCAATTAGCTCGTGTTCTAATGCATTTATAAGCACCCTGCCAAAATTCTTCGATATTTGCTTAAGAGACTTCCCGTCTTCTTTATATCCTAAATCAACTTCTACCTTGTCACCCTTTTTAGGTGAGAGTTTTCTTTTTTCGCGTCTTAGTTTCTTCTTCGCAGGTATAATTTCTACGCTAGTATCGTAGCTTTTCTTTTATTTCAGTAAAGTATTTTAATTTGAATACACTTAGGTTAATTCACGTACCTTAATTTTATTAACTGAGCAATATATTGTTTCTCCTCCTTTCAATTGAAGAACACATGTGCGTTGATTGTCACGCAAGATTTTTGTACTTTTATTTTATTGCAGGGCATTAACTATTTCTTCTTTCTTCCGAATTTAAGAACACGCACTTTTATTATGACAATACATATTAAATTAAAAACACAATAAACACTGTTAGTCCTTTTTTTTTTATATTTTCCACTTTTATTACTTTATTTAACTTTAATGACACAACTTTTAATGATTGATCTGCAGTCAAAAAGTTTCTATGTGTTTTACGTGATTACCTGTCTGCAACGGCTTAACATCACGTTACTCAAAAGCAAACGTCTTGATACAAAGCGTCAATAAGCGCCCCCTTTGGAAACTGCTTCAATTTCGCAGGTACCAATGAAGAAATATGTATAGGTCATAACTTCCATCTTGGTATAATGCGAGGCCTACCTATAACCTCTGCTACAATGTGGGCTGTAGCACCCGGTGGTGAAACCGCAACTCCACGGCGAATGAATGACAAGCAAAGATTCTTCCCGCGTAAGTTTGTGTATCAACCACAGCCACCACGAGGCCTACACCAATGGTCAGCACAGCCGAAACTGTCGGGCCACTGACCCCCGTGGTACCAGATCGGATCATCTCTGGTCAGATGGCGCAAGTGCCGTGTTGACTTACTACGATACGTACTTCCTTTACAAGTACCGGATTGGCACCGGAATTTTAGTCGGCTTTTACGACAAGCATATCTACTGCGGGAATATTCTAAATCCCTTACCCGCAGGAGGATGATCTGCAGTCAGTCGGATGACACCTATGTTGATCATTGTCCAGAACTTCTGACACATCCCTTCTCCTCCCAAGTAATCATTAATTAAAAATGGACCAAGAATTGGTTCTATATTTTCGTTGAAATCTGGAGGACAAAGTCTAGAATTACAAAATATTTTTGCTTGTAAGAACCAGTAATGCACTGTACTATAAACTTTATTGAACCCAAATAACTCATCAAGGAACACCCCCAAACGATGGACTATAGTGTGCCTAAATTTTAGATTTCATTTTGACAAGTCTATGTTTATAATATCATTTCCCTGACCGCCAGAAGCTGAAATATCTTGTTGCTTTCTCAAGAGACTGATTTCTGAGTCTGTCATAGTTTGATCTGAGAAATATTGAAATATACTATTTGAAATATGTTCCCTTATGACTTGAGCTAATCTTTGTCTATATTCTTGTTTGACAAACACTCTTCCTTCTATTTTTAACTCTCTCTCCTTTCTGCAATAAACTACTGTTTGTCCTTTTGGATCCCAGTACTCTTGATCTAACTCATGTATTTTTTTGTATATTTCTCCTTCATTTCCATGGTGATATTTCAGTACTAATCTCTTCTCTACATATTGATCTTTTATCAATCTGGGGGAAACCTTGTTGTACAGATTCTTGAAAGCACATGAGTCGAATGAGCTAGTCAAGGAAGAGTATAGTACTGCTAATGCTGTATCTTTAACGAAGACAGATGTATTAAAGCTGTAGTCAAAATCGAAGTTTTTCTCAAACACAATACTTAGCCAGTCACTATAGCTAATCCTCTGGCTTCTTTGTATATTTTGTTGTGACTTAAATGTATCTTTAATCGCCTCACTTGGTTGGCAGTTTTAATTCGTAGATAATATCCATGCTTTCTCTTATAATTGAGTACAAAGATTTTGATTATTGTGGCGTGTACCGCTCTTAACGTGGTGTCATCTACAGGGTTTATACTGCCTCCATGTTCCCTAACTACATGCAAACTTGTAGCCATATCAAGACTGGGATGACTGAATAATTTAGTGATTCCTGTCATCTCTAAAAATAATTTGAGCTCAATACTAGAATAACTCTGAGGAGTTAATACCGATGGTAAATTTACGTACAATTCTTTACAACCAATATCCGATGGGTCAGAGATAGTATATCCTATTATATAAATTTCTCAGATGGATAAAACACTATAAACTTTATTCCCTAAGAGTTCATCTCTCAGAGATTGGAAAAGTTTAATCAAGTCTGTTCCTAACTTGAACATACTAAATCCAGGATACTTTTCATTTTTATCACTAAGAGTCCAATATAAAATTAAAGGGAAGGTTGACTGCATAGTGTCAAGTATCATAATGAGTTGGGAAGTAGGGACTAAAATCCTTTTTTTATGTTTTATATGTTAGAATAGATAACTGATGTGTCCTTTTCCACTAATATGTTATTTTTAATGAAGAGTGAAATCCCGTACTTAACACGGATGTTACACATCTTATCCTTAAAATATTCAGCAATAAATTTGTTGAGAAAAGCAGGCAAAATTTTATTTTTCTCTTCATGTGTTAACGAGAATTTTAATTTATTCTTTCCTTTCATAGCTAGAAAACTTACATAATGGTGTACAGGAGTTAAAAAATCATACACCAAGATTTTAGAGTTGAGCTAAGATTGTTCTAGATTCAGTTTCTATAGTAGAGTGAAATTCTTGGATAAATAAATTTTCTATACAGGGGTAAATCTTGCATTGAGACGAGGGATCATTTATATGTTCACAAATGTTGTTCTCATTGACAAACTCCTTGAAGAACTAACGTCTGTAACAAATGAACCTTGAGTATTTTAATAAAAACTCTTGGTCATCTGCGGTAATAGCAGTGGCTAAGTGACCTGGAATAAAGGGTGATCTGGGATCAGTAACCTATAGCTAGATTTTGAGGCAATATTCTGAAATTAAGCTCTTTTAATATTTCACGTTTTTCTAAAGCAGGCTGTTTGTATTGGGCTGCTTCTGATTTTATTCGCTGGTAGAGGAATTTATTGGATAAGGATTATATTCTGCTTCTGACATAATTAAAGGTCCGCCTTTAGACGGTTTAAGGAATATGCAAATTTAAGCGCATTATAAATACGGAATCAAAAAAATGTTTTTTCTAGTTGAAAGAAAACACTTCCATCTATTTTTTTTTTTAATTAAACTCGTTTAAATTACAAGTTCTTTATATAAAAAAATCATGTTTCTTCAAAAATAATTATTTTGCTCTAAATGCAGTGAATTTTCAATTCCCACAGTTATAAACATAAATTGGAACAGAATGCTTAAACACGTTATAAACTTTAATAAAATATAACACTTCACCTAACTCCTGATATCAAAAAAATATTAAAAATATAACCAAATAAGCATTTGATAGCCGTTTATATAAAGCCCGCTTTGAGGCGGTGCTGGACATTAGAGGGTTAAGTTTAGTTTTCCATTTCTGAAAATAATTGGAAAGCAGGTCGACATGTTTTTGTATTATGTTAGTTACGTTACTAGCGATCCTATCGGAATAGAGGATGCAGGTATCGTTAGCGTAGAAACATAATATTGTCGGTTTCATTTTGGGGATATCGGCGGTGTATAGGCTATATAAAATTGCAGTCTTTTAGGGTACATAAATTGAAAACTATTCCCAAAAATTCTCTTAAGAATTTTTTTAAATTGTTAACCTTGAGGAAATTAGTTTTATCTACTGCTTTGTCTATATCTTTGCAAATAATTTTGCAGTAGTGGCTAACACAAAATTGTATAGCAGCAAAATTCAATTTTTTTTGGATTATTTACAAAAGCATATGAATGGTTTAAGTATTCTAAAACAGAATCAATTCCATTGAAAACCTTTAATATTGTCCCAATTATTGCGAAACTAACATCTGTTACAATTCTGCGACAAATTGGCCATGACAGACTTTTACTTTTACAATATTGTTTTAAATGTTTCAAAAATTGTGCATTCTCTGTTATCGAGTGATTCGATAAAACCGCGTCGTCTATTGAGAAAACAAATATTTTTTCTCAGAAATATGACTGACTAAAGAATATAATAATATTCTATTGGTATTGAATGGTAACTTACGAATAATACCACCACCTGGTGCATCTAATGTGAATGGTATGATTCATTTTTTTCAATAAGAAATGTTCTTTTTGTTGCAATAGATGAATTTGGAAGAAATCCCATAAATTAACTTCAAGTTTTGTCGACAAATATTGTATGAAATCTTTAGGTGGAGACTTAAATATATGTTATGCTTAATGTTTTTACATTTCTGTAATATTATACTGACTTTACTTTATCATTTCTTCCGACCTTCTCAAAACTTTTACATTACTTATTGAGTTCTTTAGTGCGAAATTTAACAGCAATGCCCTGGACTTTTATCGTAATTTGTGGTATGCTTCAATTGATTATTTGAAGCAAATACCGTTACTTTGCCATTAAAGTAACCTTTGAAGATATAAATGTTGCCGGAAGGATCTGCACAATAAGCGTAGGAGGTGAATGAATTTTCTTTATATCTGACATTTTTAAAGTGTAA
>NC_051846.1:123576749-123595191 GCF_002237135.1 Teleopsis dalmanni | reverse complement strand
TTTTATGATTTTTATTATAGAAACGAGTGGAAGGCTCTGTTAGGAGTTACTGACTCTATAAACCGGATATTTTATGCTTGTGATAGGCACTTTTCTGCAAAAATGCTTTGCACGAAAAATTTAATCCGGGAAGAAATGCCTGACCAAAATTTAGCAATTAGTGTTAGCAAGAAATCACTTAAACTAGTGGATGGTGATAAGAATAACATACATGTTTCATTGAAAAAAATAGATTGTCTTCACAATTCAATTGTAGCAAACAACATAATTTCAAATATCTTATCTTCTCCCACCACCAATAACATAATAATAGAGAGGGTAGGAAAGATAGAAGAGGCAATTCCAATAGGTAACATAGAGCCCCAAAGAAATAATTCGTCTTCTTAGTTGTCTCCTAGGGTCGGCGAAAATCCTCGTTGTAAACCCTCCCCGTGGGTGCTGACCGGGCAATGGGCATCATCCATTTTTTGGCAATTCGGGTCATGAAGCTCTCGGATGTTGTAGCTGAGGAACATGATGCGGCTTGTCAAGGACTGTGATGTGTCTAGCTAAGATGAAGGAAGAGTCTCATGTGTAGTGGTCGTGGTATCAACAGGGTCAGTGCAGGTGAGCCCCTTCCCTAGTCATAACTTTGAGGTGTCTGGCAGTAGACAAAAAATGCAAAATGGTAGGTTTTTCCATAAAAAACCAAATGGAGTTGAAGAATGAAGAAAATCGGGCTGGGATATCAGCCCAAACGTCGGTGGGAGGCGCAGTTGCTACCACCGGCGGGCGCGGTGATTTTATAAGCCGCGTCGCCAGTGACTGCACCTCTGCTGGGATCGGAGCAGGTTCCAGTAGTTGTACTACTACTGCCAAACAACAGCGCAGTGATGCCAAAGTTCCTGTAGACTTGGGTCACAAAGGCGCAATTCCAAAAAACAAAAACAAAAATCAATGCAACGCAGTGATGCCATAGTCCCTGTAGACTCGGATCACGAGAGCGTTGCTAGCGTCAACACAATTGAGGAGGAAGCTCTTCTTCGTTCTCCGGGGGAAGCTGCTAAGGCCATTCGTAGGCCTAGGGCTGAACCAAATAAGGAGGGGTTGAAAGCCAAATCCAGATATAAGGCCGCGATAAAACTCTGTGCTCGCCTCGGAGACCGGAATGATCTGTCGAAGGAAGAGAAAGACAGGCTAGTCTGGGCGAAAGAGGAGATAGAGAAAGGTCGAGCCTTTTTCGCAGGTAAAAGGTGGTGTGAACCCTCGGATTCCAAATTTGCAAATCGAATCGAGGAAGATATGGCATGTAAAAGGCAGCGCTCAACGGAAAGCGAAGGTCCTTCTGGAAAGAGGCAAAAGCGTAAAGATGAGGCTGTCCCTCAACATAAAACTGCTACAAAAAGGACGAAAGCCGATACTACTAAAAGGCCGGAAGCGTCCACATTTAAAGCAGCAACAACAACAAAAAAGACGAAAGCCAGTGATCCAAAAGAACAGGAAGCGTCTACATCTAAACTAACAATGGCGGAGATAGTGGCCAAGCGACGCTTGATTGTGGCACTTATCGACCGCAGTGATCCACAGGGTCAAATGGTAGAAACTAGGTGGAAAATAGTGGAAATGAAGCTATTAGATGCTATGTTCGCCAAAATGAGCGCGGAACCAGAAGCTCCAATGCCATCATTCGACGGGGCCGGCTGGTTCAACGGAGTGAAATTACTGAAGTGTAAAGACGACTCTACCCTGAACTGGTTAAGGGAGGCAGCTAAAACGCTCCAAGGCCTATGGGAAGGGGCATCTTTGGAGGTTGTGGACAGGAAAGATATACCGTCTTTGCCCAAAGCGAAGGTTATTATACCTCGAGTGGTGAAGCCAGAGGATGCTCTTCGTCTCTTACAACGACAGAATCCGGATGTGCCAACAAGCGATTGGAAGGTGTTAAAGGTCCTCAAGCCAGCTAAAGAAGGCGAGGGACAAAACTACATCCTATTAATCAACAAAATGGCCGAGGACATTCTGTATTCACGATACGGGAAGATGTCGTGGGGAGTAGGGAGCGTGTACCTTCGCCTCAAAAAACGACACCCAACCGATAGGAATTCTAATACACTCGCTGCGGAGGAAATCGAGGAGGATCTCGGTATTGAAGAAATCCTAAGCTCGTCCCTCAATCTTCGCGAAGGAGAGGAACCGGGTGTGATGAGTGCTGAAACCAACCCCGGGGAAGAATCGGAAGCTCATGCTAAAGATTCTACAAATAAACCTCCACCGAAGTAAAATTGCCTCAGCTGAGCTCCTCCTTAATCTAGAAGAGGGCGGCTACGATGTGGCTTTAATTCAGGAACCATGGCTGGCCTCGGGCAACCTGGTCTCTGGGTTAAATTCACGAAACTATAACACATTCATTCCACATGGGGTAACAAGGGTAAGAACTGTTATACTAGTAAAGAAAGGTATTAATTCTTATATTGTAAACTCTCTCTCTACAGAAGATCTAACGGTAGTGGCGGTTGACGGCGATAGGAACATACTTCTCGCGTCTTGCTACATGCCACATGAGGAAGAAATACCATCAGAAGAACTCCAAAGGCTGGTAGATTTAGCTGGCGAAGGAGAGCAAAGTCTGATAATCGGTACTGACGCCAACGCACATCATACGCTTTGGGAAAGCACTGACATCAATGACAGAGGTGAGTCTCTTTTTAATTACATAATACAAAGTAGGCTTAGTGTAGCTAACAGAGGAGAGGAACCGACCTATGTTGGACCGACCTCCAGAAACGTTCTAGATATAACACTCTTCACGGAAGATAATGTACAGGTGATAGAATGGAAGGTTCTTAACGAACCATCATTTTCAGATCACAAATATATTAGTTTCCAAATAGATTTTCAGTACCTTAAAAGCAGAAAAGTTGTAAGAAATCCCAAACAAACGAATTGGGACCTTTATCGAAAAATTCTGAAACAGAGACTGAAAAAAATTACGACAATTGATTCTTACGTGGATCTGGAAGCTAGGCTTGATCAACTTACCAGAGCCCTAACTATAGCGTACCATATCGCGTGCCCGCCAATGCGTACTAAACGTAGATCTCAACCTCCTTGGTGGAATAAGGAATTGGGATCAAAAAGACGCTACGTTCGCGAAATCTTCAAGCTGGCTCAGCTAGCAGAAAGTGAAGTCATCTGGGAAGAGTACAGAGATATTCTTAAGCAATACAAAAAAGACATTCGAAATGCGAAAAGAAACTCCTGGAAGGATTTTTGCGCAGGTATAGAAAAGACGGTGGAGGTAGCTAGGCTTAGAAAACTACTATCCAAACACCCAACTATGCCTAACCTTGTCAGGAAGGAAAACGGCGAATGGACAAAAACTAACACTGAATCACTTGTAGATCTTACTAATACTCACTTTCCTGGCTGTGCAATTGTGAGCAATACCGAACCGGTCAGGAATATGGTAGGCTCCGCAGGAAAAAATATTGTTACTCACATGAGGCTGGAATGGGCAATCAAATCATTCGCTTCATACAAATCTCCTGGACTTGATGGTATTTATCCAGCTATGATACAAAAGGCTTCGGACCTAATGAAAACATGGCTGATAAATATCTTTAGAGGATGCCTGAAGCATAATTACGTACCCGTAAACTGGCGAGTGGCAAGAGTCATTTTTATTCCGAAAGCAGGAAAAAATGGTCACCTCTACTCTAGAGATTATAGGCCAATTAGTCTTACCTCTTTTATTCTCAAAATCTTTGAAAAAATACTAGCAGCACATATAGGAGACCAATTAGCTCCTGAAGTTCTGTCAAGAGCACAACACGCTTATACTAAGGGCAGATCCACGGAGACTGCTCTCCATACACTTGTCTCTAATATTGAAAAGGCCTTAGAATACAAAGAATACGCTCTAGGAGTTTTTCTGGATATTGCGGGTGCTTTCAATAATGTATCAACGCAAGCTATTTTAAATAGCTTAGATGATGTTGATATAGACTCAGCCACATATCAATGGATTGCAAGCCTTTTAAGCTGCAGACAGATAAGGGCAGAATGGAACGATACAACTCTAGCTAGGGAAACATGTAGAGGAACCCCGCAGGGAGGCGTTCTCTCACCCCTTCTCTGGTTACTGGTAATCAATAAAATTCTTAAACAATTTGATGGTAAAGCTCCGAAACTAATTGCATATGCGGACGACATCGCAGTAGTTATAACGGGGAGATGCCTATCTACTCTAAGTGCGTTAATGAGCGACGCTCTCAAATCAATTTACAACTGGGCGACTGACGCTGGCTTAAGCGTAAACGCAGAAAAAACTGACACAATACTTTTCACAAGAAAGTACAAGGTCACAGCATGGACGCCACCTAACTTGAACGGAACTCTTCTGCCACTGAAAACTCAAACGAAATACCTTGGAGTAATTGTGGATAGCAAACTGACGTGGAAGCCTAATGTAGAAGAACGGGTAAAGAAGGCAACAAATGCTTTATACGCATGTAAAAGGATGCTGGGAAGTACATGGGGTCTCTCACCCGGTCTTATGTACTGGTGCTACACGGCTATAGTTAGACCTATATTACTTTACGGTATATTAGTTTGGTGGACAGTTGTGAAAAAGAAAACATATATAAAACCCCTGGAAAAGGTCGAAAGACACGCGGCGATGTGCATCACCGGTGCAATAAGAACAACTCCGACGGCAGCTCTAGAAGCTATACTAAACTTACCCCCAATTGATATCTTTGCCGAGAATATGGCGGCAAAAACGGCCGAACGGCTACGCATTACTGGGCAACTTACTCGAAGATCTTTCGGGCATAACGTTGTAAATCAGAACGCCACTCTTGATTCGGATTATATGATTCCGGTCATGTACCCCGGAGCAACAATAAAAACTGTGATCGAAAACGAAGGATGGAAAAAAGGCATGGTGCCAAAATGCAACACCATAAATGTTTTCACAGACGGTTCAAAGATGGAAGTGGGAGTAGGAGCTGGCATATATTGTGCGGAATTGAGCATAAGAATGCCGTTTAAACTTCCCAACTACTGCAGTGTATTCCAAGCAGAAGTGTTTGCTGTTAAAAAAGCGGCGGAGCTTGTGTGTAGGAATGAAACCAGAAACTACTGCATAAATTTCTATGTGGATAGCCAAGCAGCCATTAAGGCGATCAAATCTTACTGGTCATCATCCAAAAATGTTCTAGAATGCAAGGAAGCTATAACAAGACTAGCCTGCAACCGCAGACTTTGTATGTACTGGATTCCTGGTCATAAAGGCATAGAGGGAAATGAGACAGTTGATGCTATTGCTAAAAATGGCGCAAAACTTTCAGAGGAACAAACGAGCGAAGTACTTAGACCTCTGAAACAAATACATAAACTTCTGGACGAGCACATGATAAGGAGAGCAAAGGAAAGGTGGCGGAACTTAACCACCTGTAGAACAGCGAGAATTATGTGTAGGCACATAAATGAAGAAAAATACACCAAGAATGTTATATCGTTAAACCGAAGGAACTGTAGAACATTAATTGGTGTGTTGACAGGTCACTGTTTGGTTGCATCACATGCCCGAAAACTAAACCTAATTCACAACGATGCTTGCAGAAAATGCAATGAGCCGGATGCAAAGGAAACTCTAGAGCATCTGATGTGTAATTGCCCGGCTCTCTCGAGAACTCGACAAAAATACTTGGGAGCTTTCAGTTTTGCAGGACTGGAGTACATACCTGAGGTTTCTGTTGGAATCTTAATAAATTTTGCTAATGAAACGCGCATCTTAAGTGATGCTTACAATCGCTAAAACAAGACTCTGATCTGGTATCGCAATGGACCCTAGTGGTCTACGCGTGGCCTTTATGGCCTGCCAGCATAATCTAATCTAATCTAATCTAGTTGTCTCCTAGGAAAAGAAAATTGGTAAAAGAAAATCAAGAACTAAATAATAAACTAAAAAATATTTGTTTAGATTTAGGTGTTAAGGATAAAATTATTTCAAAAAAAAATTTAGAGATTGAAAAGCTTAGGGCTCAAATAATGAGTTGCTTCGGACAAGATGAAAAAATATCTATCATCAAGTGAGTGACAACAAATCAGTATGGATAGCCATTACAGCATTTGGATCTGAGTCAATTCAAACTGTTGGACGATGAAACAAAATTACAAAGAATATATATAAATAACAGTTTCAATATTGCTCCTTTAATGGCATTCAAGAAACAATATGACTGCCCAGATGTCAACCGAAGTGTGCTTATTGCGTTGTCTTTATAGTTATTACAATAATGCTTGCGTTTTTTACACTTTAAAAATGTCAGATATAAAGAAAATTCATTCACCTCCTACGCTTATTGTGCAGATCCTTCCGGCAACATTTATATCTTCAAAGGTTACTTTAATGGCAAAGTAACGGTATTTGCTTCAAATAATCAATTGAAGCATACCACAAATTACGATAAAAGTCCAGGGCATTGCTGTTAAATTTCGCACTAAAGAACTCAATAAGTAATGTAAAAGTTTTGAGAAGGTCGGAAGAAATGATAAAGTAAAGTCAGTATAATATTACAGAAATGTAAAAACATTAAGCATAACATATATTTAAGTCTCCACCTAAAGATTTCATACAATATTTGTCGACAAAACTTGAAGTTAATTTATGGGATTTCTTCCAAATTCATCTATTGCAACAAAAAGAACATTTCTTATTGAAAAAAATGAATCATACCATTCACATTAGATGCACCAGGTGGTGGTATTATTCGTAAGTTACCATTCAATACCAATAGAATATTATTATATTCTTTAGTCAGTCATATTTCTGAGAAAAAATATTTGTTTTCTCAATAGACGACGCGGTTTTATCGAATCACTCGATAACAGAGAATGCACAATTTTTGAAACATTTAAAACAATATTGTAAAAGTAAAAGTCTGTCATGGCCAATTTGTCGCAGAATTGTAACAGATGTTAGTTTCGCAATAATTGGGACAATATTAAAGGTTTTCAATGGAATTGATTCTGTTTTAGAATACTTAAACCATTCATATGCTTTTGTAAATAATCCAAAAAAAATTGAATTTTGCTGCTATACAATTTTGTGTTAGCCACTACTGCAAAATTATTTGCAAAGATATAGACAAAGCAGTAGATAAAACTAATTTCCTCAAGGTTAACAATTTAAAAAAATTCTTAAGAGAATTTTTGGGAATAGTTTTCAATTTATGTACCCTAAAAGACTGCAATTTTATATAGCCTATACACCGCCGATATCCCCAAAATGAAACCGACAATATTATGTTTCTACGCTAACGATACCTGCATCCTCTATTCCGATAGGATCGCTAGTAACGTAACTAACATAATACAAAAACATGTCGACCTGCTTTCCAATTATTTTCAGAAATGGAAAACTAAACTTAACCCTCTAATGTCCAGCACCGCCTCAAAGCGGGCTTTATATAAACGGCTATCAAATGCTTATTTGGTTATATTTTTAATATTTTTTTGATATCAGGAGTTAGGTGAAGTGTTATATTTTATTAAAGTTTATAACGTGTTTAAGCATTCTGTTCCAATTTATGTTTATAACTGTGGGAATTGAAAATTCACTGCATTTAGAGCAAAATAATTATTTTTGAAGAAACATGATTTTTTTATATAAAGAACTTGTAATTTAAACGAGTTTAATTAAAAAAAAAAAATAGATGGAAGTGTTTTCTTTCAACTAGAAAAAACATTTTTTTGATTCCGTATTTATAATGCGCTTAAATTTGCATATTCCTTAAACCGTCTAAAGGCGGACCTTTAATTATGTCAGAAGCAGAATATAATCCTTACCCAATAAATTCCTCTACCAGCGAATAAAATCAGAAGCAGCCCAATACAAACAGCCTGCTTTAGAAAAACGTGAAATATTAAAAGAGCTTAATTTCAGAATATTGCCTCAAAATCTAGCTATAGGTTACTGATCCCAGATCACCCTTTATTCCAGGTCACTTAGCCACTGCTATTACCGCAGATGACCAAGAGTTTTTATTAAAATACTCAAGGTTCATTTGTTACAGACGTTAGTTCTTCAAGGAGTTTGTCAATGAGAACAACATTTGTGAACATATAAATGATCCCTCGTCTCAATGCAAGATTTACCCCTGTATAGAAAATTTATTTATCCAAGAATTTCACTCTACTATAGAAACTGAATCTAGAACAATCTTAGCTCAACTCTAAAATCTTGGTGTATGATTTTTTAACTCCTGTACACCATTATGTAAGTTTTCTAGCTATGAAAGGAAAGAATAAATTAAAATTCTCGTTAACACATGAAGAGAAAAATAAAATTTTGCCTGCTTTTCTCAACAAATTTATTGCTGAATATTTTAAGGATAAGATGTGTAACATCCGTGTTAAGTACGGGATTTCACTCTTCATTAAAAATAACATATTAGTGGAAAAGGACACATCAGTTATCTATTCTAACATATAAAACATAAAAAAAGGATTTTAGTCCCTACTTCCCAACTCATTATGATACTTGACACTATGCAGTCAACCTTCCCTTTAATTTTATATTGGACTCTTAGTGATAAAAATGAAAAGTATCCTGGATTTAGTATGTTCAAGTTAGGAACAGACTTGATTAAACTTTTCCAATCTCTGAGAGATGAACTCTTAGGGAATAAAGTTTATAGTGTTTTATCCATCTGAGAAATTTATATAATAGGATATACTATCTCTGACCCATCGGATATTGGTTGTAAAGAATTGTACGTAAATTTACCATCGGTATTAACTCCTCAGAGTTATTCTAGTATTGAGCTCAAATTATTTTTAGAGATGACAGGAATCACTAAATTATTCAGTCATCCCAGTCTTGATATGGCTACAAGTTTGCATGTAGTTAGGGAACATGGAGGCAGTATAAACCCTGTAGATGACACCACGTTAAGAGCGGTACACGCCACAATAATCAAAATCTTTGTACTCAATTATAAGAGAAAGCATGGATATTATCTACGAATTAAAACTGCCAACCAAGTGAGGCGATTAAAGATACATTTAAGTCACAACAAAATATACAAAGAAGCCAGAGGATTAGCTATAGTGACTGGCTAAGTATTGTGTTTGAGAAAAACTTCGATTTTGACTACAGCTTTAATACATCTGTCTTCGTTAAAGATACAGCATTAGCAGTACTATACTCTTCCTTGACTAGCTCATTCGACTCATGTGCTTTCAAGAATCTGTACAACAAGGTTTCCCCCAGATTGATAAAAGATCAATATGTAGAGAAGAGATTAGTACTGAAATATCACCATGGAAATGAAGGAGAAATATACAAAAAATACATGAGTTAGATCAAGAGTACTGGGATCCAGAAGGACAAACAGTAGTTTATTGCAGAAAGGAGAGAAAGTTAAAAATAGAAGGAAGAGTGTTTGTCAAACAAGAATATAGACAAAGATTAGCTCAAGTCATAAGGGAACATAATATTTCAAATAGTATATTTCAATAATTCTCAGATCAAACTATGACAGTTTCAGAAATCAGTCTCTTGAGAAAGCAACAAGATATTTCAGCTTCTGGTGGTCAGGGAAATATCAGGATATCAGGATATTATAAACATAGACTTGTCAAAATGAAATCTAAAATTTAGGCACACTATAGTCCATCGTTTGGGGGTGTTCCTTGATGAGTTATTTGGGTTCAATAAAGTTTATAGTACAGTGTTTATAGTACAATTACTGGTTCTTACAAGCAAAAATATTTTGTAATTCTAGACTTTGTCCTCCAGATTTCAACGAAAATATAGAACCAATTCTTGGTCCATTTTTAATTAATGATTACTTGGGAGGAGAAGGGATGTGTCAGAAGTTCTGGACAATGATCAACATAGGTGTCATCCGACTGACTGCAGATCATCCTCCTGAGGGTAAGGGATTTAGAATATTCCCGCAGTAGATATGCTTGTCGTAAAAGCCGACTAAAATCCGGTACTTGTAAAGGAAGTACGTATGGTAGTAAGTCAACACGGCACTTGCGCCATCTGACCAGAGATGATTCGATCTGGTACCACGGGGGTCAGTGGCCCAACAGCTTCGGCTGTGCTGACCATTGGTGTAGGCCTCGTGGTGGCTGTGGTTGATACCCAAACTTACGCGGGAAGAATCTTTGCTTGTCATTCATTCGCCGTGGAGTTGCGGTTTCACCACCGGGTGCTACAGCCCACATTGTAGCAGAGGTTGTAGGTAGGTCTCGCATTATACCAAGATGGAAGTTATGACCTATACATATTTCTTCATTGGTACCTGCCCCCAGTTTCCAAAGGGGGCGCTTTGTATCAAGACGTTTGCTTTTGAGTAACGTGATGTTAAGCCGTTGCAGGCAGGTAATCACGTAAAACACATAGAGACTTTTTGACTGCAGATCAATCATTCAAAGTTGTGAATTCGAGGTGAACGGTTGTGTCTGCGGATAAAAATCAAAAATTTTAAATAAATAAAGTAATAAAAGTGGAAAATATAAAAAAAAAAGGACTAACAGTGTTTATCGTGTTTTTAATTTAATATGTACTGTCATAATAAAAGTGCGTGTTCTTAAATTCGAAAGAAAGAAGAAATAGTTAATGCCCTGCAATAAAATAAAAGTACAAAAATCTTGCGTGACAATCAACGCACATGTGTTCTTCAATTGAAAGGAGGAGAAACAATATATTGCTCAGTTAATAAAATTAAGGTACGTGAATTAAATTAAGTGTATTCAAATTAAAATACTTTACTGTAATAAAAGAAAAGCGACAATCTGCGCGCAACGGATTATACCTAATGAACTTAGTGGAAAATACCATACGTTAAGTGTACAAGCGTGTTTGTGTATCAAGAAGAAGGAATATTTTATTGCACCAAATAAGACCATATATAAATTTCCATATTTTATTATATGATATACCATATTATACTTTGCATGTTATAACATATTATATATTTTATATTATAATTTGATCATTATAACATTTCATATATTTTATATTGTATTTGCATATCATAACAATTATATATTTTTATATTATATTGTTGTGTGTTGTTTTATATTATATTATATACTATATTGCATTATATATAAAATTATCCAATTGTTTTTAAGCTTAAATTAGGGCGAATTGTTTGATCAGTGGAAATTTCCATAGTAGATCCCTTTTGCGTTTAAAATTAATATTAGGCTAATAAGAGGTAGTTTTCACTAGGAATTATGGCTGGTGATAAAACCAAGGCGGACTACGATACTAGCGTAGAAATTATACCTGCGAAGAAGAAACTAAGAGGCGAAAAAAGAAAACTCTCACCTAAAAAGGGTGACAAGGTAGAAGTTGATTTAGGATATAAAGAAGTCGGGAAGTCTCTTAAGCAAATATCGAAGAACTTTGGCAGGGTGCTTATAAATGCATTAGAACACGAGCTAATTGATATAAGTGCGGCAAATTTCTTGAATAACATCAAGGCAGATTTTGAAGCTTTAGTTGTTGAACTAAAGACTGAAAACGAAAAGTTAAGAGGGAAGGACGCATCAAGAACGGAAGCGCATCTTCTAATGTAGGGAAGGTAGCTTCACAAAACCCATCGATGGAAAATACAACACCAACTCCAAGGCCAGTGGAAACATGGCCAGTAGTAGTGAGAGGTAGGAATGGGAAGACGAGCTCAAAAGAAGTTGTAAATAAAGTAGTCGATGAAGTTAGACCTACATTAGGAGTTAGAATACATGAGGTCAAACCCTTGAAAGGTGGTGGTGCCATCATTCGAACTCCTTCGGTGGCAGAAAGGAAGAAGATAGTAATGAATGAGAAATTTGAAGAAGTATGGCTTGATGCTGAGGTTAAAGAGGTATTAGGTCCGAAGATTGTAGTACAAGGTGTTTCTAAGCATATACCGCATGAGGAATTCATGCAGGAGCTGTACGAATTAAATTTCAAGGAAAAAATATACGCCGAAT
This sequence comes from Teleopsis dalmanni, assembly GCF_002237135.1. Lineage (NCBI taxonomy): Eukaryota > Metazoa > Arthropoda > Insecta > Diptera > Diopsidae > Teleopsis > Teleopsis dalmanni. The sequence goes on along the minus strand of NC_051846.1, from coordinate 123,583,209 downwards.
TATTTAAGAAGACAGTAAGGTTAGTTACCCGTCCATGGGATACTAAAGCAGAAGGGTCGCAAAATGCTATATTGGAGAGTTGTAGTGCGGCGATGAATCCACTATTAGAGAGTAGACGCTGTTATATAAAGTGGTTTAGTTTCCGCATACGTCCATTCAATCCAGTTATGGGTTGCTTCCGGTGCTATGGTTTTGACCATAAGGTTTCGCAATGTAGGGTTCCGTCAGAAGTATGACGCCGTTGCGGAATGCAGGGACACAAAGCAAATAATTGTTTAAACACGTTGCGTTGCCGCAACTGCGAATTCAAGGGAAAACCAGCAGGGCATCTAATGATGTCAGATAGCTGTCCGATATATACAGGAATGATTGCTGATTGTTAAATTGCCAGGGAGCCTATAGCGCAATGAGTGTTTTAGGCCAAACCATGTATGAATTAGGTTGTGGAGTAGTGTTAGTTCAGGAGCCACTGGTCTGTAGAAGACATGGCAATAATAGGTATGGGGAAATTTTAAGTATTGGAGGCTCACCTGCACATATGCGTGTTTTTCCAGATTCCATCAATTAGAACCGTATTTGGCCTTTTTGGATAAATAATTGATGAAGTTGGAAATACTCCGCTTATAGTAGGCCTTGATGCAAATGCATGCTCACCAATGTGGTATAGTAAACTGTCGAGGTACTCGGCTGGTTACTCAAGCCACTCCCGTGATGAAATGTTAGAAGAATGGTTTACTTCCAAAGAAGTCAATATTTTAAATGTTCCTAGCGAGGTGTATACCTCTGGGCCAAATGGCCAAAGTGACAATGATGTCACATTTGCAAATGATGCTGCAAATAGGTTAGGTCTAAGATGGAAAGTCACCGATGGTGATAGCGTCAGTGATCATAATTTGATCATAGTAGAATTGGGCATATTACCCATTGTCGCAAAGATAGCTGAAGATAGGCGATGGGATACTAAAAATGTATCCTGGGAAACGTATTCCTCGTGGATTAGAGATCAATGTTCTATGACAGCTGATGAGTTTTCTTCCTTAAGATTAGATGAACAAGTTGCTATGATTAGCGATCTGCTATGGAGTGTCAATGATGACATGCTCCGTAGGATTAGAAAATGCAGACCAAAGAAGATGAGGTGGTGGACCACTACGCTAGCCGCCAAGAAGAGAAAGCTTAGGAGAAGCAAAAGGTTTCTACAGAGGGCTAGAAGTAGGAATTTGGATAGTCTAGACAATTTAAATCAGGAATATAGAGAAAAACTTAGGGAGTTCAAAAAACTAGTTGTTAGAACAAAAGAGCAACACTGGAAGGATTTTATTAGTGACAATAGAAATGATGCCTGGGGAAAGGTTTATAAAATTGTTCGAGGGAACAGGAAGTGCACTGACATTAGTAGTCTTTGTATTGACAATCGTAGGTTGTCAACATGGGATGAATGTATCGGTGCACTTTTAAATGAATTTTTTCCAGACTCCTCAGTTGCAATAAATACTAGACAGAGCACAGAAACGTTACATGTAGCAACTGGAGAGATGTGTAAAAGCATCTGGAAAGCTATTCCTGAACACCTAATTATATTATATCAACGATGCGTTAGAGAAGGTTATTTTCCACCAGTATGGAAATCAACCCTACAACCCTAGCTATTGTAGTGTTTTTAAAGTCTTCTGATAAGATACGGAGCAATCCAAGATCCTATAGGGGTATCCGTCTCCTTCCAGTGTTTGGAAAAGTACTAGAAAAGGTTGTGGTTGATCGACTACAGGAGCACAGAATAGATAGGTAATCAGATAGGCAGTTCGGATTTAAGGCAGGCTTAAGTATGGTACAGAAGATGCTTGGCATCATGTGAAAGGCAGCATTCTTAATATTAGAAGCAAATATGTGTTAGGAATATTTGTAGATTTTAAAGGGGCATTTGACTATCTTAGATGGTCAAGTGTTCTAGAAAGACTCATGCAAATAGGTTGTAGAGATATGGCACTCTGGAAGAGTTATTTCTCTGACAGACATGCCTGTATAGTCGGAGCTAGAAACACAGTGTGGAAGGAAGTAGTTAGAGGATGTCCACAGGGATCTATCTGTGGTCCATTTATATGCAACATCATGATGGATCCTTTATTGCATCTGCTGATTAGTTCTTTGCTGATACTAATTGAAGGTAGTAGCCGATCAGAAATAGAAAATAGGGCTGCAGATAGTATGAGAATAGTCAGCGAATGGTGTCAACGTATAGGTGTAAAAGTAGCATTGGACAAGACAATGATAATGATGATTAAGGGCATATTATCACAGTCGCGTCACCCAATCGTTAGAGTAAGTGGAATATCACTTAAGTATGCTAAAGAAGTTAAGTACTTAGGTATTAATGTAGGAGAGAGAATGAATTTTTATTCTCATCTCAGTCATATGAAAGATAAGCTACGTACTCTAGTCCCGAAGGTTAGAAAATCCTCAGGAGTGAGTGGAGACTAAGCAGGAAAGCAACACGTACCATATATCAGGGACTATTTGTTGCCTGTGCAACATATGGTGATTCTGTATGGTATGATGTTGTCAGGACTTCGCGAGGTCTCAAAAAGATACTATCGGTTCAATGGGATCAGGGTTCTGATCAAGGATAGATCAGAATTTGATTTCGGTTTGAGTCTCGGCTATCTGCTGACTGGACATGGATCCTTTAATGCATTCTTGCATTTAAGAGGTCTAAGTGACACTCCGAACTGCGTTTGTGGAGAGCTCGAAAATTGGCTGCACATTCTATGTCAGTGCCCTCTCTATGAGGATATTAGGAACATACAATCAATAGGCGTAGGAGATAATTTCAATGTAGGTGAAATTTTAGGAAATGTAGACAGAACAGAGGCTCTAAGAACCTTCGCTAAGTGTGCCTTCAATAGAAGGAGGGCAGCAATGCGTGAGAACTAGGAATTGGTATAGTAAAAGCAGAGCAACAAGGCGTTAGAAGACTAAGACTACTAGGATTATTATTTTGTTCTTTTTTTCTTTTCTTTTCGTTTTTTTTCTTCTTTTTAGGTGAATACAATACTAAGAGGTTATAATAGGTCCACGAAGGCGCCATCCTAATGCTGTTTGGAGCATTCTGGTATGTAGATGAGTTCATCTGCGGCACCCCACCAGAGGTGTTTTATAAATCTGGTCCCACGGGATCAGGTTGCCCACGGTTTCTGTACCGGCCTGATTAAAGGGTGGCTCCTTCGGGGAGCAATGACGTGGTGGTTGTGGTTAAAACCCAAAGATACGCGGGTAGAGTGAGGGCATTTATGCTTTCACTCGGTATGGAGTTGTACTTTCCAACCGGATGCTGTGACCCAAAGAGCAGCAGAGGCGTTAGATACGACTCGCTCCTACCAAGGGGGAAGCTATGTCCAAATGCGTAATTTCAATTGTACCGACGGAATTCGTTCCAATGGGGCGTAGATCGGCGCATTATACCGATACGAGTGTTAAGAGCACCGTAGTGTTAAGCTTTCACGGCATAGAACGCTACGTTAAATAACAATGTGACGTCTGACTGCAGATCAACTTTCCTTACGGGTAAACATCATGGGACAAGGTGATAACCAGGTCGTTGTACTCAAATATACATCTCACCAAATGTCAAACAGAGGAGAACGCAGGTCTCAGTTTATAGTAAATCTAGATAGGAATTTCTCTAATATATATTTATATATAATAATATATAAGTCTAGATATTACAAGGGTGAGGTATCCAGACTAATTGCTGACATCATTGATGGTATCTCTACCTAACAATCAGGGTTTTGTAGTATTAATACCATTATAGAGAGTGCAGTAAAAACAGAGTTAGATGCTGATGTCTGTTTCTTTCTTAACCAATTCGAAACTTTCAACTTTCTTGTAAAAACTAAAACTGTTGCTTTGCATGAACCCATATTCACTATCTGTAAATTCATGTATTTTCCATCTTGCTTTGGAGGTTATCCCCTGGGGAGACACTCTAAAATATTTTGGAATCACAACATTTGATGCCAAATTCACATAAAAACAACACCTAAGATTGAAAAAGGGCCATGTGCTAGTATGCTAAGCCAACACAGGCCGCTATTAGACAACAGATTAAACATCAAGAACAAAATGCGCATTTACAACCAAATTATCAAATCTGCGCTACTATACGGCTGTGTAGCGTTTAGTAAAACTGCTAAGTTAACAATACAACAAATACAAAGATCCCAGAATATAGCTCTAAGAAAAATACTGAAATGTCCATGGTATATCCGAAACGCAGATATACACAAAGTCCTGAATATAAAATCAGTTAAGTAGTACATCCGAGATAAAGCATTAAAATTCTTCAACAAGATAGACATCCACACAAACCCAACACCCACTACACTCTCATCTCACCAAAGACAAAGTATTCAAACCGAAGGAAGATACGCTGATCTCAGAACTCTTACACTTTACGATGAAGAAATAAAACAGACGCCAAGGATAGTGAAACACATCTATAAGTAAAAGTAAAGCTAACATAATAGATACCAAACTTCAGTAATCTAACAAATCGAATCAAACGCAAACGGGAAATTCCTTGACTTCTTTAAGAACACGCACTTGAAACTCTCGTTTGAAAAGCGTACTTAAGGAGCGCACATAGTGCATTCGTGATCAGTATTCAACGCGGAACGAGCGGCGCTATGCGGCAACGTCAACACATCTCTTAAAAATTAAATAATTCAGTAAATAAAATAGTGAAAGAATTATTGCAAAACTTTGTGTTAAATTAATAAATACTATTTCAACTAAAAAACTATATATAAAGTTTCTCGAATTGCCAAAGATGTAAAATTTTTATTTTTTATATTATTATCTTGTGGGGACATTGCATTATGGTATTATAACACAATGCTCCTGTATTATATTAATTCTTATTATTATTGGATAATTCTATCCAATATTTATGAGATATACATATTCAGTTGCTGTTTAAATTAAGCATCAGTTAATATTAATTACTTATGTGTTTATGATTCATATTTACCAAATAGTTCATTTGTGTGATTTGTGTAAAAAAGTTTTTCGAAAGTTTTTCTCTTATTGTAAATATCACTGCATTATTAGTGCAATGGTCTAATAATGGATATTAGTAAAATTATCCAATAATTTAGTGTTTATTAAAATTGTTATTTGTTATAAAAATTTTTGATCAATTTTTAATATTTTTTTGACAAGCTTTATGAAACAATTCACAATGCTTAAATCTAATAGAATACAATATATACAGCTTTAAGGAGAGTTATTTAAAAAAGAGTTGTTAAAGTGAATGCATTTTACATTAAAATATTTAATAAATATTACTTTTTCAGATTTTTAAAAAACAGGTTTCAATGACTGAGGAATATTCAGAAAAACAATATGTTAATACAGGTCGTTTTGTTTCAACTTCTACTTTACACTAAAGCTTAGATCAATCCCTTTCATTATCTATCAATGTTAAAAACACAGAAATAAAAATTCCTAATAATATAGGTAAATATACAAATAAAGTATAAAATAATAAATAAATTCCAGCTTGTAACCGTTCAGGTTGTAAGAGTATAAAGTACTCTTGTATAACAGCATCATAAAACCAATATGGACTTATGGTATCCAGCTATTTGGCAATGCTAGTGCTTCAAATATTGAAATTATACAAAGAGCTCAGTCAAAAATACTAAGAATAATCACTGGTGCCCCATGGTACATTAGGAATGAAAGTATACACCGAGATCTACAAATTTCCCTAGTTAAAGCTGAATTTGACAATATAAGAAAAAAATACTATAAAAGGCTGACAGAGCATGTTAATCCCTTAGCAAGAAATCTCGCACTTCTATCCATTACTTCCCGCCTAAAAAGAGTTGACCGTCCACCCGTTAATTAATATTCAACAGCTTGAAGTAAAAACCGCACCTTTCTTTTTAGTAATCTGTTAAAGTTGAACCACTTTCTTAAGAAACCACATAACATTCACTCCAATGAAATTTAACCCATTAATCTAAGTGAGGTTCGTGATATAAGGTTTACTTATTTTATTTTATTTTATACAATGTATAGTTAAAATAAGAATGTAACATTATATAATTAGTTATAAGATTTTACAACTTATTGTTAGTCTCATTTTAAGAGAAGATGCAATAAATGTTTAAATAAAAAAAAAAAATATTATTAGTTATAGATAATTCATTTTATCCTATATATATAACTATATATTAAATTATTATATTTATATATTATTATAAATTTCATAATTTAAAACATTAAATATTACATAATTTATAAATACAGTAAGACCTCTGCGTCGCTTTACTTTGCGTTTTTTCGAAGTTGCGTCGTTACGGAATTAAGACTTATTTTCGCTGTGAGTCGTTGTTTTTTCGAATTGCGTTGTTTTGCGAATGCGAAATGCGATGTTTTTTTTTATTATTATTCA